>NW_024070186.1:139746026-140078869 GCF_014754425.2 Oryx dammah
TGTGTGTGTGTGTGTGTGTGTGTGTGTGTGTGTGTGTGTGTGCACATTGCCCTGGCTTCTCTCTCTGAATGCTTCTCTCTTCTACTTATATGGACACCAGTCAGATTGGATTGGAACTCCCTAATGGCCCCACTGAACTTAATTACCCCTTCAAAGGCCCCATCTCCAAATAAGGTCACCTTTTGAGGTACTAGACATTAGAATTTCAATGTATTAATTTTAGCAAAGCACAATTCAATTCATAACACCACTGATTTTTTTTTTCTCTTCTGAATCTTATGAAGAACCTTTCTGTTTTCTACTTCTTTGTTTGTCTTCTAAATGATTCTAAGACAGTTATTTTTTTTAAAATTACCTATTTTTGATTTTTAGGGAATTTTCAGTTTTCAATAAGCACATCATCTTTTCATCCCATAGTCCTTTAGAGCACTACTCTTTCCTGTAATTTATATTTGGCATGATAGAGGCAGAGCAGTAAATGTTAAAAGTATGATATCTAGAATTAGAATGCCTGAATTTGGATATAGTTTTCCCACTCACAATCTAAGTAACTTTGCTCAAGCTCCTTCTGTTGGCTATTTCTTCATTTTGAAAAGGGAGAAAACTAATAGCCTCTGTTAGAATTAAATGAAATAATGTAGGCAAGGCACTTAGTTCCTAACCCACATTGAACACTCAATTCATGTTAGTGATTATGGTGATGACAATGATTTTTATTATGAGGAGTCCATTGATAGTAAATGCAAAAGAGGGAATATTGTTCCTTTTTTAGAGATTTAATCATATTTATTCATCTTTATTTTATTTATTTATTTATTATTTTGGCTGTGCTGGGTCTTCATTGCTGTGTGCAGGCTTTCTCTAATTGCAGAGATCAGGGGCTACTCTCCAGTTGTGGTGCACAGGCTTCTCATTACAGTGGCTTCTCTTGTTGTGCAGTGCCGGGGGCCAGTGTGAGGAACTCCGCCCATGGCAAAGGTCATGAGGAAGGAGGCTTGGCATATGCAAAGGCATGATCAAGCCTCAGGAAACCCCCTGTTCCCGAGCATCTACCCCAAAACCAGAGTCTGTTTTATGTTCTCCCCCATACCATTTCTCTCGGAGAAGGAGTAAACGTGCAGCTCCAAGGTAATAAAAATTCCTGGGCATGACAAGAGTGTTTCAGCTTACGGACTCCTCTGCAGGTTATCTAGCCCAACTGTATAGGTTCGTCCGGCCACATGTGATTGTTTACAGCCTCCCAATCTGAGAGGCACGAGGTGTTTTAGACTTACTAAAGGCAAATTCTTTTGGGGAGTTGAAAATTATTAGTACAGTGGGTTGGTTAGGAATTATATTGGTGAAGGGTTTTTCATTTGTTGTGCCAATAATTGCTGCTAATTCCCTGCTCTGGGTGGGACAAGGATGTCTTAGGTCAAACCTCTCTGCTGACAGACTAGCTTGTGTGACAGGATTATCCATACTCCTGCCACTAGGCACATGATTGTTTACTACCTCTTAACCATAAACAGCACAGAGAGTTTTGGAGTATTTTGAAAGTCTTAATTAGCATAGAGCTTTTCTCATTGTTGAGTCAGTGATTGCCGCCAGGCCTCCGTATCCTTAGGCACCTGGAAATATATTAATCAATGTATTTGGAATATAGAAAAGGAAATATAGTAGTTTTAATGTTAGCAATACTAGACTTTTTGAGTTAATGAATTTTCTCTTTTGTAATAGATCTCTGTACTTTGTTATAAATCACTGTGTCCTTGTTATGTAAAAATGTAACTTTATCACTATCTTAAGACTAGATAGATCTTAAGGGGAGCATTGGTGAAAGGATTTTCATTTGTTGGGCTGATGTTTGTGGCTAAATCTCCATATTCCCTGCCCTTATAATGAATATAACTAACATATAGGAGAAATAAGTATTAACCTTTAAACATATAGGAGAAATAAGTATTAACCTTTAAGATTAATCCTGTTAACCTTGGGTTAAATAAATTCCTTTCTTGATTGTAACTCACTATACCCTCACCCTATAGGAATGTAACTTTATTTGGAGGGTGGTGCCTGGTTTGAGAAAAAACACCCTTGGAAAAAATAAGTTTTTTGGTTATCAGAAAGAAAGGATCATAAAATGTCAGCAGGTCTCACTCATGGCCAGAAGATGATCTAATATCCCTAAAACCTTTTTTATACATTTATGTGAAGCACCTGATTTTGATAAAGGTCAGGACTGCTGACCCCCGCGTGACTCTGTATTCATCCCTACATGTAACAAAAGGTATATAAGCAAACCCAAAAATAAAGAAATCAGATCAGTTTCCGGAAAGACTTATTCCCCCATTTCACTTCTTTCTTGCTGCCGTTTCTCTGGCTGAATTCCCATCTGGATTCAGCCTCCTTTTCTCCACTACACTATCTCCTACTACACTATCCGTTTCTAACCTCTCTCTATATCTGTAATTAAATATGTATTTTTCCAAAGACACCAACGCCATCCCCCCACCTTCTAATCATCCTGGATCCACCGGGGCTGGACCCCGGCAGTGGAGCATGGTAGAGCATGGGCTCAGCAGTTGTCACACCCAGGCTTAGTTGCCCTGCTGCATGTGTGAATCTTCCTGGACCAGGAATTGAACCCATGTCTCCTGCACTGGCAGGCAGATTATTAACCACTGGACCACAAGGAAGGTCCTAATTATATTTCTGAAAGAAAACCAGCAACAAGAAATTATATGTTTTTTAGCATAAGACAAATATATCTGTAAACATACATTATTTTTGCATCTCCACAACCACCAAGCATAAGAATTGAGATTTAACTTAACAATACTATATATAGCTAATATATAGAACCAGAAATACCCAATTCAATGCCATGCTAAAGGTAAAATGATAAAATGGGTTACCATGCCCTCCTCCAGGAGATCTTCCTGATCCAGGAATTGAACCCATGTCTCTATGTTTCCTGCATTGGCAGTCAGATTCTTTATCACTCTTGCCATCTGAGAAGCCCAAAATATAGATAGTATATAGAACCAGAAATATCCAATTCAATGCCATGCTAAAGATAAAATTGATACAATGTTAGGATGATTTATGCATTAAAGAGTGTCACTAACACAGTTGTTGTTGTTGTTTTTTGGTTTTTTTTAAAGAGATTGCTAAGTATTATTGCTTTTGGTACTTTTGATTTTTTGGTTTGCCCCAAATGTCTTCTACCAACTTATGTGTTTCTCTTCACTAATTCTTGTTAAGTCATTCTGCAGGTCCTGTGAACATCACACAACCAACCACTTTGTTTTGGTTTTTGTTTTTAGCACTGTTAATGCATCTATGTACACACATATCTTGCTAAATTCTGGCTAAGGAGGAGGATCTTATCTGACATTTTCAATCAAACAATAAGTAAGACTGGACCTTTATAAAGCCCTATCATGGGTACATGAGGATCATACAAAAGGAGACAGTATTAGCCTTTGCAATATAAAATATTAAATAAAACAAAGAAAAATATTATATTAATGAAAAATCACACACGCTTCTTTAAGAGAAGAAAATATAGGCAAATGTATGAGATTTTGTAGTAAAAGTTGACATGAAAATTTCAGATCTGCAAATTTAGAAAAATGACCTCCCCACTCTCAAGTTCAGTTCTAGCCTGTAAGACAAAAGGAATGTTAACTGCCTCTCAAGATATTTGGCACATAGGTTTTATTTTAAAAAATATATTTTCTTTCTAGCCTCTAATTTTTCAGGATATCAGTGAATCCAAAGTGGTTCTCTAGAACTGTGAGTTAAAAATTTATTCAGGTCTATAAACTGATTTGTTTGCCACCTTGTGATCCAACTGTGGTGTTGGAGAAGACTCTTGAGAGTCCCTTGGACTGCAAGGAGATCCAACTAGTTCATCCTAAAGGAAATAAGTGCTGGGTATTCATTGGAAAGACTGATGCTGAAGCTGAAACTCCAACACTTTGGCCACCTGATGTGAAGAACTGACTCGTTGGAAAAGACCCTGATGCTGGGAAAAATTGAAGGTCAGAGGAGAAGGTGACAACAGAGGAAGAGATGGATGGATGGGATCACCGACTCAATAGGCATGAGTTTGAATGGACTCCTGGAGTTGGTGATGGACAGGGAGGCCTGACATGCTGCAGTCCAAGGAGTCTCAAAAAGTCAGTACAACTGAGTGACTGAACTGAACTGAACTGATCCAATCTAAGACTTCACAACCCCCCCAAATGTATCCTGAGCTCTGCTGCAGGCACTTTTGATGACTTTGCGCTCAGGAATTGAGCAGCAAATATACTCATCAAAACCTTACTCTTCAACTGGCTAACTCACTGTGGCATGGTCAATTTATACCATGGTGTGCATGCTTATATGTTAAGTCCTGTCAGTCATGCCTGACTCTTTGTGACCCTATGGACTGTAGCCCACCAGGCTCCTCTAAGAAATTTTCCAGGCCAGATACTGGAGTGTGTTGCCATGCTCTCCTTCTGGGGATCTTCCCTAACCAGGGACCAAACCCATGACTCTCAGGTCTCCTGCATTAGCAGGTGGATTCTTTACCACTATTGCCATATGGGAAACCCATCATGGCTACAAACACCTGGCTTTTTCTTTACTGCAGCGGGGCACTTCTTTTCACTTCTAAATGATTTTCCAAAACAGAACTGAGAGGGAAATTAGCAAAAATATATTCTCAAGACATTTTAGATATAATCTCTGAAAATGGCTATGTGCAACAAATCTGCTCATCACAAAGAATAATTTAAATTAGAACATCTTGTTCCAATTGGGATGAAAGTGGGCGACTGATATCACAATAGCCTAATGATTACAATGACTCTAGAATTGTGTTTTACAGTCATCAGAATAATGACTGACTATTGGACAGACATTAGTGAAGCAAGAAGATCCCTGCTCTTGAAGAACTTAAGAGTTGAATAGGGTGGAATATTGATGTCAATAAGTTTAAAAAATGTCTCAGTTTAGGTCAGTCACTCAGTCATATCCAACTCTTTGCAACCCCATGAACTGCAGCACGCCAGGCCTCCCTGTTCATCACCAACTTCCGGAGTCCACCCAAACCCCATGTCCATTGAGTCAGTGATACCATCCAACCATCTCAACCTCTGTCTTCCCCTTCTCCTCCTGCCCTCAATCTTTCCCAGCATCAGGGCCTTTTCAAATGAGTCAGCGTTTCTCATCATGTGGCCAAAGTATTGGAGTTTCAGCATCAAAATCAGTCCTACCAATGAACACCCAAGACTGATCTCCTTTAGAATGGACTGGTTAGCTCTCCTTGAAGTCCAAAGGAATCTAAAGAATCCTCTTCAACACGACAGTTCAAAAGCACCAATTCTTCAGTGCTCAGCTTTCCTTATAGTCCAACTCTCACATTCACACATAACCACTGGGAAAACAATAGCCTTGACCAGACGGACCTTTGTTGGCAAAGTAACGTCTCTGCTTTTTAATATGCTGTCTAGGTTGGTCATAACTTTCCTTCCAAGGGGTAAGCATCTTTTAATTCCGTGACTGCAATCACCATTTGCAGTGATTTTGGAGCCCAGAAAAATAAAGTCTACCACTGTTTCCACTGTTTCTCCATTTACTTGCCATGAAGTGATGGGACTGGATGCCATGATCTTGGTTTTCTAAATGTTGCACTTTCAGCCAACTTTTTCACTCTCCCCTTTCACTTTCATCAAGAGGCTCTTTTGTTCTTCTTCACTTTCTGCCAAGGGTGATGTCATCTGCATATCTGAGGTTATTGATATTTCTCCCGGCAATCTTGATTTCAGCTTGTGCTTCTTCCAGCCCAGCATTTCTCATGATGTACTCTGCATAGAAGTTAAATAGGCAGGATGACAATATACAGCCTTGGCATACTCCTTTTCCTATCTGGAAACAGTCTGTTGTTCTATGTCCAGTTCTAACTGCTGCTTCCTGACCTGTATATGGGTTTCTCAAGAGGCAGGCCAGGTGGTCTGGTATTTGCATCTCTTTCAGAATTTTCCACAGTTTATTGTGATCCACACAGTGAAAGGCTTTGGCATAGTCAATAAAGCAGAAATAGATGGTTTTCTGGAACTCTCTTGTCTTTTCTATGATCCAGCAGATGTTGGCAGTTTGATCTCTGGTTTCTCTGGCTTTTCTAAGACCAGCTTGAACATCTGGATTTTTACAGTTCATGTATTGCTAAAGCCTGGCTTGGAGAATTTTGAGCATTACTTTACTAGCATGTGAGATGAGTGCAATTGTGCTATAGCTTGAACATTCTTTGGCATTCCTTTCTTTAGGATTGGAATGAAAATTGACATTTTTAGTCCTGTGGCCACTGCTGAGTTTTCCAAATTTGCTGACATATTGAGTGCAGCACCTTCGCAACCTCATCTTTTAGAATTTGAAATAGCTCAACTGGAATTCTATAACCTCCACTAGCTTTGTTTGTAGTGATGCTTTCGAAGGCCCACTTGACTTCACATTCTAGAATGTCTGGCTCTAGATGAGTGATCACACCATCGTGATTATCCGTGTCATGAAGATCTTTTTTGTACAGTTCTTCTGTGTATTCTTGACACCTTTTCTTAGTATATTCTGCTTCTGTTAGGTCCGGACCATTTCTGTCCTTTATCGAGCCCATCATTGCATGAAATGTTCCCTTGATATCTCTAGTTTTCTTGAAGAGATCTCTAGTCTTTCCCATTCTGTTCTTTTCCTCTATTTCTTTGCATTGATCACTGAAGAAGGCTTTCTTATCTCTTCTTGGTATTCTTAGGAACTCTGCATTCAGATGTTTATATCTTTCCTTTTCTCCTTTGCTTTTCGCTTCTCTTCCCCTCACAGCTATTTGTAAGGCTTCCCCAGACAGCCATTTTGCTTTTTTGCATTTCTTTTCCATGGGGATGGTCTTGATCCCTGTCTCCTGTACAGTGTCACCAACCTCTTTCCATAGTTCATCAGGCACTCTATCTATCAGATCTAGGCCCTTAAATCTATTTTTTATTTCCACTATATAATCATAAGGGATTTGATTTAGGTCATACCTGAATGGTCTAGCGGTTTTCCCTACTTTCTTCAACTTAAGTCTGAATTTGGTAATAAGGAGTTCATGATCTGAGCCACAGTCAGCTCCCAGTCTTGTTTTTGCTGGCTGTATAGAGCTTCTCCATCTTTGGCTGCAAAGAATATAATCAATCTGATTTTGGTGTTGATCATCGGGTGATGTCCATGTGTCAAGTCTTCTCTTGTGTTGTTGGAAGAGAGTGTTTGCTATGAGCAATGCATTTTCTTGGCAAAACTCTCACTACTGGACATTTCATTGCACACCAGAGAGAAGAAATACAGTTCCACCCACCAGAACACTGGTGCAAGCTACCTTAACCAGGAAACCTTGACAAGCCACCCGTTGAATCCCATGCACAGCAAGGAATCTCCAAAATAAAGAGAAATCCACGAACTGTCAGAATACGGAAAGGCTACCCCAAACACAGCAATCTAAACAAGATGAAAAGGCAGAGAAATACTCAGCAAGTAAAGGAACAGGATAAATTTCCACCAAACCAATCAAAAGAGGAGAATATAGGGAGTCTACCTGAAAATGAATTCAGAATAATGATAGTAAAAATGATCCAAAATTTTGAAATAAAAATGGAATCACAGATAAATAGCCTGGAGACAAGGATCAAGAAGATTCAAAGAATGTTTAACAAGGACCTATAAGAAAAAAAAAAAAAAAAGATTCAATATATAATGAATAAAACAATAAATGAGATCATAAACACTCTGGAGGGAACCAACCATAGAATAATGGAGGCAGAAGATAAGATAAGTGAGGTAGAAGAGAGAATAGTAGAAATAAATGAAACAGAGAGGAAAAAAGAAAAATGAATTAGAAGAAATGAGGACAACCTCAGAGACCTCTGGGACAATGTTAAATGTCCTAACATTTGAATCATAGGAGTCCCAGAAGAACAAGACAAAAAGAAAGACCATGAGAAAATACTTGAGGAGATAATAGTTGAAAACTTCCCTAAAATGGGGAAGGAAATAGTCATCCTAGTCCAAGAAAACCAGAGAGTCCCAAACAGGATAAACCCAAGGCAAAACACCCCAAGACACATATTGATCAAATTAACAAAGATCAAACACAAAGAGCAAATATTAAAAGTGGGGAAAAACAACAAATAACACACAAGGGGGATTCCCATAAGGATAACAGCTGATCTTTCAATAGAAAATCTTCAGGCCAGAAGGGAATGACAGGACATACTTAAAGTGATGAAAGAGAAAAGCCTACAGCCCAGATTTACTGCACCCAGCAAGGATCTCATTCAAATATGAAGGAGAAATCAAAACTTTACAAACAAAAGCTGAGAGAATTCAGCACCACCAAACCAGCTCTTCAACAAATTCTTAAAGATCTTCTCTAGACAGGAAACACAGAAAGGGTGTATACATTTGAGCCCAAAACAACAAAGTAAATGGCAATGGGATCATACTTATCAATAATTACCTTAAATGTAAATGGGTTGAATGCCTCAACCAAAAGACAAAGACTGGGTGAATGGATACAAAAACAAGACCCCTATATATGTTGTCTACAAAAGACCCATCTCAATACAAGGGACACATACAGACTGAAAGTGAAGGGCTGGAAAAAGATATTCCATGCAAATAGAGACCAAAAGAAAGCAGGAGTAGCAATACTCATATCAGATAAAAGTCTAAAATAAAATCTGTGAAGAGAGACAAAGAAGGACACTACATAATGATTAAAGGATCAATCCAAGAAGGAGGTATAACAATTATAAATATATATGCATCCAACATAGGAGCACTGCAATATGTAAGTCAAATGCTAACAACTATGAAAGGGGAAATTAACAATAACATGATAATAGTGGGAGACTTTAATAACCCATTCACACCTATGGATAGATCAAGTAAACAGAAAATTAACAAAGAAACACAAATTTTAAATGATACAATGGACCAATTAGACCTAATTAATATCTATAGGACATTTCAGCACAAAACAATGAATTTCACCTTTTTCTCAAGTCCACATGGAAGCTTCCCCATGATAGATCACATTCTGGGCTATAAATCTAGCCTTGGTATATTCAAAAAAATTGAAATCATTCCAAGCATCTTTTCTGACCACAATGCAGTAAGATTAGATGTCAATTACAGGAGAAAAACTATTAAAAATTCCAACATATGGATGCTGAACATCACACTTCTGAATAACCAATAAATCACAGAATAAATTTAAAAAAATAAATCAAGATATGCATAGGAATGATTGAAAATGAAAACACAACAACCTAAAACATATGGAACATTGTAAAAAGAGAGCTAAGGGGAAGGTTCATAGCAAAACAGGATTACTTTGAGAAACAAGAGAAAAGTCAAATAAATAAACTAACTCTACACCTAAAGCAATTCGAAAAGGAAGAAATGAAGAACCCCAGGGTTGGTAGAAGGAAAGAAATCTAAAAAATTGGGGCAGAAACAAATGCAAAAGAAACAAAAGAGACCATAGCAAAAATCAGCAAAGCTAAAATCTGGTTCTTTGAGAAGGTAAAAAAAATTGACAAGCCATTAGCTAGACTCATCAAGAAACAAAGGGAGAAAAATCAATTCAATAAAATTAGAATTGGAAATGGAGAAGTCACAACAGACGACACAGAAATACAAAGGATCATAAGAAACTACTATCAGCAACTATACGCCAATAAAATGGACAACTTGGAAGAAATGGACAAATTTTTAGAAAAGTATAACTTTTCAAAACTGAACCAAGAAGAAATAGAAAATCTTAACAGACCCATCACATGCACAGAAATCGAAACTGTAATCAAAAATCTTCCAGCAAACAAAAGCCCAAGACCAGATGGCTTCAGAGCTGAATTCTACCAAAAATTTAGGGAAGAGCCAATACTTATCCCACTCAAACTCTTCCAGATAATTGTAGAGGATGGTAAACTTCCAAAGTCATTCTATGATGTCATCATTACTCTGATACCAAAACCAGACAAAGATGCCACACACACACACACACACACACACACACACACAACTCAAAGAGAATATCACTGATGAATATAGATTAAAAAATCACCAAAATTCTAGCAAACAGAATCCAACAATATAGTAAAAAGATCATACATCATGACCGAGTGGGCTTTATCCCAGGGATGCAAGGATTCTTCAATATCCACAAATCAATCAATGTAATACACCACAGTAACAAACTGAAAGATAAAAACCATATGATTATCTCAATAGATACAGAGAAAGCTTTTTACAAAATTCAACATCCATTTATGATGAAAGCCCTCCAGAAAGCAGGAATAGAAGGAACATACCTCAACATAATAAAAGCTATATGTGACAAACTGACAGCAAATATTATCCTCAATGGTGAAAAATTGAAAGCATTTCCCTTAAAGTCAGGAACAAGACTAGGGTGCCCACTTTCACCACTACTATTCAACATAGCTTTGGAAGTTTTTGGCCACAACAATCAAAGCAGGAAAAGAAATAAAAGAAACCCAGATTGGAAAAGAAGAAGTAAAACTCTCACTGTTTGCCAATGACATGATCCTCTATATAGAAAACTCTAAAGGCTCCACCAGAAAATTACTAGAGCTAATCAATAATTATAGTAAAGTTTCAGGATATAAAATTAACACACAGAAATCCCTTGTATGCCTATACACTAGTAATGAGAAAACAGAAGGAGAAATTAATGAAACAATTCAATTCACCATTCCAACCGAAAGAATAAAATACTTAGGAATATATCTACCTAAAGAAACTAAAGACTTACATATATAGAAAACTATAAAACACTGGTGAAAGAAATCAAAGAGAATGCAAATAGATGGAGAAATATACCATGTTCATGGATTGGAAGAATCGACATAGTAAAAAGGATTATACTAACCAAATCAATCTATAGACTCAATCCCTATCAAGCTACCAACGGTATTTTTCACAGAACTAGAACAAAAAAAAATTCACAATTTGTATGGAAATACAAAAAACCTCGAATAGCCAAAGCATTCATGAGAAAGAAGAATGGAACTGGAGGAATCAAACTGCCTAACTTCAGGCTCTACTAAAAAGCCACAGTTATCAAGACAGTATGTTACTGGCACAAAGACAGAAATATAGATCAATGGAACAAAACAGAAAGGCCAGAGATAAAGCTACGAACCTATGGACACCTTATTTTTGACAAAGGAGGCAAGAATATACAATGGAGAAAAGACAATCTCTTTAACAAGTGATGTTGGGAAAACTGGTCAACCACTTGTAAAAGAATGAAACTAGAACACTTTCTAACACCATACACAAAAATAAACTCAAAATGGATTAAAGATATAAACATAAGACCAGAAACTATAAAACTCTTAGAAGAGAGCATAGGCAAAACACTCTTTGACATAAATCACAGCAGGATCCTCTATGATCCACCTCCCAGAATAAAAGCAAAAATAAACAAATGGGACCTAATTAAAATTAAAAGCTTCTGCACAACAAAGGAAACTATAAGCAAGGTGAAAAGACAGCCTTCAGAATGGGAGAAAGTAAAAGCAAATGAAGCAACTGACAAAGAATTAATCTCAAAAATATACAAGCAACACCTGCAGCTCAATTCCAGAAAAATAAACGACCCAATCAGAAAATGGGCCAAAGAACTAACCAGACATGTCTCCAAAGAAGACATACAGATGGCTAACAAACACATGAAAAGATGCTCAATATCACTCATTATCAGAGAAATGTAAATGAAAACCACATTGAGGTGCCATCTCACATCGGTCAGAATGGCTGCTATCTAAAAGTCTACAAACAATAAATGTTGGAGAGGGTGTGGAGAAAAGGGAACCCTCTTACACTTTTGGTGGGAATGCAAACTAGTACAGCCACTATGGATAACAGTGTGGAGATTCCTTAAAAAACTGGAAATAGAACTGCCATATGACCCAGCAATCCCACTGCTGGGCATACACACCAAGGAAACCCGAATTGAAAGAGACACGTGTACCCCAATGTTCACTGCAGCACTGTTTATAATAGCCAGGACATGGAAGCAACCTAGATGTCCATCACCAGACGACTGTATAAGAAAGCTGTGGTACATATACATAATGGGGTATTACTCAGCCATTAAAAATAATACATTTAAATCAGTTCTAATTAGGTGGATGAAACTGGTGCCTTCACAGAGTGAAGTAAGTGAAGTAAGAAAAACACCAATACCGTATACTAACGCATATATATGAAATGTAGAAAGATGGTAACGATAACCCTATATGCAAGACAGCAAAAGAGACACAGATGTATAGAACAGTCTTTTGGACTCTGTGGGAACAGGCAAATGTGGGATGGTTTGAGACAATAGCATTGAAACATGTATATTATCATATGTGAAACAGATTGACAGTCCAGGTTCGACACATGAGACAGGGTGCTCAGGGCTGGTGCGCTGGAATGACCCAGAGGGATAAGATGGGGAGGGAGGTGGAAGGGGTTTAAGTATGGGGAGTACATGTACACCCATGGATGATTCATGTCAATGTATAGCAAAACCACTACAATACTGTAATTAGCCTCCAATTAAAATAAATAAATTATAAAAAGAAAAGAAAAGAAAAAGAAAATTCTGAGTAGGGTCAGTGTCATGCAGAAATCTTGTCAGATAGTATTTGAAATTTGGAGGTTGAACCCGTGTAGACATTGATAAGTGCATACTTGTATAGAGAAATAAAAGAACAGACCCTGACAGGATTTCATATTCTCAAGAAACTAAAGCATCAATTTAGGTAGTGGTACAAATACTCACGGGTAGAGAATCCATCTGTCAATGCAGGAGACATTGATTTGACCTCTGATCTGGGAAGATACCCTGGAGAAAGGAATGGCAACCCACTCCAGGGTTCTTGCCTGAAAATCCCCATGGACAGAGGAGCCTGGTATGTTGTAGTCCATGGGGTCACAAAGAGTCTGGCATGACTTAGCACCTGAACAACAACAGATACTCAAGCTAAGAACTAGAAGACTGGTGACAGGAGGTGCGAAACTAGGACTTGGGTCTCTGAGCTTCAGATGACAGAACCCAAGTATGAGAGAGAAGCTTAATTAGAGCTGAACAGACTGATGAGAAAGAGCACTGTCCATCTGCTTTTCCATTATCATATTTCACTTTCAGGTTATTGGTTACCCTTGGAGTCCTGTGTCCAAGATCAGACTACTAGAAGGGAAAATGAAGTAATGGCCTTCTTGAGAAGAGGAAGTATAGGTGCTTTTAGTATTTACAGATTTAAGCCTAAAATGGACTAGGAAATGAGAGAAACTTTAACTTGGCAGATAAAGAATCCAGTGCACACAGAGGGTGAGTGGCAAAGACTGAGGCTGGAAAAATGACACTAGATACTGACATGTGATAAGATGTTGTAGAATACAGACATCACCCTCTGAAGATCATTCTTACTCTCCCGCAGT
The DNA here is from genome assembly GCF_014754425.2 of Oryx dammah. Taxonomy (NCBI): domain Eukaryota; kingdom Metazoa; phylum Chordata; class Mammalia; order Artiodactyla; family Bovidae; genus Oryx; species Oryx dammah. Next base: position 139,759,545 of record NW_024070186.1, read on the forward strand.
CATCATTCAGCCAGGAACCATCTCTTATTTGAAAGATGCACAAAATTCATGGCAAAGGACTTTGGTCTCCGAGGAATGTTGAAATTTTATAGCAATATTTTCAAGAGTGTGCCTCTATTCATTTAGTTTGACCAACTGTGTTTATTAGTCAAAACAAACAATCAAACAAAAAAAAAAAAACATGATATGATTTCTGAGAAGTACTCCCTGGTATCCTGCTGATGTTATCTTCAATAATAGATTGCACTTGTTTTTAGATATAAATTTATGAATATAGGTTGAATATTGGTATAGTTTACTTTGTCTTTACATTGCTACAGGTTTACAAATCCTAGAAACAAATCATTTCTTAAAAATACATGATACCACATTTTGTATTATATCACTGTTGGGCATGATACTGAATGAAGAATGACAGTGGTGCATTTGGGAGGTTGCTTTCAGCATATCAAATTGTCATCTTATCGATTGTCCAGGAAAAGTTATTTGATGTTTTCCTCGGGGTGTCTTAATAATTTCGAGTGAATCATAAACCATATAACTTAGGTTTCAAAATAATTAAACCTGTACTGTGCAAAGTTTGCCTTCTGACTATCAGGTATCACATTCTAAACTGTAACAAATCAAACTATGTCACAAAAATATGAGTCCATCTATAAATAATCTATGAAAAAAGTAATAAATAATAAACACCATCTTAGAGTGTCTCAAGTTAATGCCAAGTTCAGTTTATTGCGTGAAATTTGTAATTTATGTTTTCAGTAAAATTCCACTCTTCCCAGGTATTTTATAAAAGTCGATCTGTCAAATCCTGTGTGGGTTAGCTCTCAGCCAGGCTCCATAAAATGAAAACAAAGTTAAACAACTTCACAAGAGACAGAAATGGCCTTTTAAGATTCACAGGAGTGTGCTTCCCTGTCTAATCTGAGCAGCCATCATAAGAGATTGATGTGCTCCAGCTAAGAAGTGTTTCATGAGGTGGCTATCTGCTCAGTGGTACCAGAATGGTGCTATCTGTCTTCATTGTACTCCATTAACATGCCCCTCAGATCTACCAGGTAAATGTCTACTTACCTACTTCATAAATTATTACCAGTGACAGTTAAATATTTCAGAACTTGTTTGGGAATATCACTCACCTTATAGCCTTTAATTTACACACACTCATGATTTTAAGCCTTTTAAGTTCAAAGATTACTTACAACTATTTTATATTCCTGCTTGAGATGAGATTCTTCTGTTGATAGCAATCCATTGTTTGCAGTTTATTGAGGGAGATCCAAAAAGAGAATGAAAATTGTTCACTAACAAGGAAGTATTTCCTTTGATAATTAAGTGGATAACAGCTTCATATCAATATGACCAGAACAATGCAATCTTATTTGCACCCTTTCAATTCAAAGTAGTTCTGAACTAAAAAAAAATCCATTCAAACTAACTGTGCTTCTTCAAAATTTGTTTATTGGAATTACTTTATTTAGCTCATTTGAATTTTATTTGCACAATGACATACATCACTTCAGTTCAGTCATTCAGTTGTGTCCGACTCTTTGCGACACCATGAACTGCAGCATGCCAGGACTTCCTGCTCAACACCAAATCCCATAGTTTACCAAAACTCATGTCCATTGAGTTGGTCATGCCATCTAACCATCTGATCCTCTGCTGTCTCCTTCTCCTCTTGCCTTCAGTCTTTCCAAACAGCAGGGTCTTTCAAATGAGTCAGCTCTTCGAATCCGATGGCCAAAATATTGAAGATTCAACTTCAACATCAGCCCTTCCAATGACCATTCAGGACTGATTTCCTTTAGGATGGACTGGTTGGATCTCCTTGCAGTCCAAGGGACTCTCAAGAGTCTTCTCCAACACTACAGTTCAAAAGCATCAATTCTTCCACACTCAGCTTTCTTTATAGTCCAAATCTCACATCCATACATGACTACTGGAAAAACCAGAGCCTTGATTAGATTGACCTTTGTTGACAAAGTAGTGTCTCTGCTTTTTAATATGCTATCCAGGTTGATCATAACTTTCCTTCCAAGGAGTAAGCATCTTTTAATTTCATGGCTGCAATCACCATCTACAGTGATTTTAGAGCCCCCCAAAATAAAGCCAGCCACTGTTTCCACTGTTTTCCCATCAATTTGCCATGAAGTGATAGGACTGGATGCCACAATATTAGTTTTCTTAATGTTGAGTTTTTAGCCAACTTTTTCACTCTCCACTTTTACTTTCATCAAGAGGCTCTTTAGTTCTTCTTCCCTTTCTGCCATAAGGGTGGTGTCATCTGCATATCTGAAGTTATTGATATTTCTCCCAGCAACCTTGAATCCAGCTTGTGCTTCATCCATCCCAACATTTCTCATGATGTACTCTGCATATAAGTTAAATAATCAAGGTGACAATATACAGCCTTGACGTACTCCTTTTCCTATTTGGAACCAGTCTGTTGTTCAATGTCCAGTTCTAACTGTTGCTTCCTGACCTGCATACAGATTTCTCAAGAGGCAGGTCAGGTGGCCTGTAATTCCCATCTCTTTCAGAATATTCCACAGTATATCAGTGTGGCTTAAATGCTTAAAAGTCCAGCATTTTATTTAACATTTTTAGTGTGTTAATTGATAAGATCCCAAATTATTACATGTTATTCATATAACAATTCTAATGCCTCCCTGAACTATAAAACTAATTTATTTCAGTGTGGAGATGCAGTCAGAAGACAATTGTTTACAACATAGTTAAAATAAGTTTGAGCTGAATAAAGGCAAAATAGGTTTCAGATTTAAAATGCATCATATTTACTAACATAAAACTTGAGTTTACATACTTTTGAGAGTATAGGTAACTCTTCGTTGGTCTTTTTCTCTTAGTTGGATGATAGTAGGTAAAAGAAATTGACATTGAAATTGGAGAGATATATTTTGTGAATTACAGAACAGTGTTTGAAAGGAAACCAAATTATGAAAGTCTCATCAACAGAAAATTAAATTTGCTTATCACATTGGAAGGGCAAAGCTGTAATAAAATTTAGTCAAGATACTGTGAGAAGGAGGATTTATGTAAATCATTTTGCTAGCTTTTGGTGGTACATGTGTTTTCACATATTTATTAAAAAGCAGGTTATATTTGTACAGATTTTTTTTTTTTTTACTTTATTTTACTTTACAATTCTGTATTGGTTTTGCCATACATTGACATGAATCCACCACGGGTGTACATGTGTTCCCAAACATCAACCCCCCTCCCACCTCCCTCCCCATAACATCTCTCTGGGTCATCCCTGTGTACCAGCCCCAAGCATGCTGTATCCTGCATCTGACATAGACTGGCAATTCGATTCTTACATGATATTATACGTTTCAATGCCATTCTCCCAAATCATCACACCCTCTCCCTCTCCCTCTGAGTCCAAAAGTCCGCTATACACATCTATGTCTTTTTTGCTGTCTTGCATACAGGGTCATCATTGCCATCTTTCTATATTCCATATATATGTGTTAGTATACTGTATTGGTGTTTTTCTTTCTGGCTTACTTCACTCTATATAATCGGCTCCAGCTTCATCCATCTCATCAGAACTGATTCAAATGTATTCTTTTTAATGGCTGAGTAATACTCTATTGTGTATATGCACCACAGCTTTCTTATCCATTCATCTGCTGATGGACATCTAGGTTGTTTCCATGTCCTGGCTATTATAAACAGTGCTGCAATGAACATTGGATACAAGTGTCTCAATTCTGGTTTCCTCGGTGTGTATGCCCAGCAGTGGGATTGCTGGGTCATAAGGCAGTTCTATATGCAAGTTTTTAAGGAATCTCCACACTGTTCTCCATAGTGGCTGTACTAGTTTGCATTCCCACCAAAAGTGTAGGAGGGTTCCCTTTTCTCCACACCCTCTCCAGCATTTATTGCTTGCAGATTTTTGGATCGCAGACATTCTGACTGGTGTGAAGTGGTGCCTCATTGTGGTTTTGATTTGCATTTCTCTAATAATGAGTGATGTTGAGCATCTTTTCATGTTTTTTTTAGCCATCTGTATGTCTTCCTTGGAGAAATGTCTATTTAATTCTTTGGCCCATTTTTTGATTGGGTCGTTTATTTTCCTGGAATTGAGCTGCAGAAGTTGCTTGTATATTTTTGAGATTAGTTGTTTGTCAGTTGCTTCATTTGCTATTATTTTCTCCCATTCTGAAGGCTGTCTTTTCACCTTGCTTATAGTTTCCTTTGTTGTGCAGAAGCTTTTAATTTTAATTAGGTCCCATTTGTTTATTTTTGCTTTTATTTCCAGAATTCTGGGAGGTGGGTCATAGAGGATCCTGCTGTGATTTATGTCAGAGAGTGTTTTGCCTATGTTCTCCTCTAGGAGTCAACTTGCCTGACTTCAGGCTCTACTACAAAGCCACAGTCATCAAGACAGTATGGTACTGGCACAAAGACAGGAATATAGACCAATGGAACAAAATAGAAAGCCCAGAGATAAATCCACACACCTATGGACACCTTATCTTTGACAAAGGAGACAAGAATATACAATGGAGTAAAGACAATCTCTTTAACAAGTGGTGCTGGGAAAACTGGTCAACCACTTGTAAAAGAATGAAACTAGATCACTTTCTAACACCACACACAAAAATAAACTCAAAATGGATTAAAGATTTAAATGTAAGACCAGAAACTATTTGTACAGATTTTGAAAAGCAGGTACAAGTAGGTTAAGTCAATTCCAAAAATGCCAAATGCTGAAAGAAATAAATGGGAATCTCACCCAGTTCTTCATTATTCCAGTGGCACTGATATTTGTGTTACATGTTTGCTATGTCAAGAAGGAATAAAAGAAACTCTGGAGACATGGTCAATGAAGGTCAGAATTCTCTTTATTTTCATTTTGCCTTTTTCCCACTCTTTTTATTTTTATTTTGTTGAAATATAACTTAATATAATATACTGAAATTCAAGTCTACAACTGATAAATTTTGGTATGTGCATAGGTGGCCCTAGTGGTAAAGAACTAGCCTGCCTATGCAGAGACATAAGAGATGTGGGTTCAATCCCTGGGTCAGAAAGATCTTCTGGAGAAGGTAATGGCAATCTACTCCAGTTTTCTGGCCTGAAGAATCCTATGGACAGAGGAGCCTGGCAGAATATAATCTATGGAGTCACAAAAAGTCAGACACGACTTAAACAACTTATATGTACGCACCCATATCCAGTGCCCGCAATGAAGACAGGGAGAATATCCCATATCTGGCAACCAAAAAAAGATTATTTATGCCCCTTTTTGATTACTCCTTTTGCTTCTTTTACCACCTCCTTCCCAAACCCTAGGCAAACGATGATCTACTTTCTGCCACTATGTTAGTTTGTATTTTCTAAAATTTTATACAAATGGAGTTATATAGTAGGCATCTTTTTTTTTTCCTGACCTTTTTCACTCAATCTAGTTATTCTGAGATTCACTCAAGTAGTTGCATGTATCAGTCGTTTTTCCCTTTGCATTTCCAGGTATTATTTGATTATATGAATATACCAGAGTTTGTTTATTCATTAACTTAATAGACATTTGAGGTTTTCTGCTTTCTGGCTATTACAAATAAAGTAGTTGAAAGTATACTTGTCCAGTCTTCATGTGAACACATACTTTCACATATATGACTGCAATGGCTGGACTATATGATAGGTGAATTTTTAATTTTAGTTCTAATCTTTTTTTTTTTTTTTTAAGGAAAACCCCAACTCTTTAAATAGTAGTTGTACTCATACAGGTGGTATATGAGAGTTCCAATCTCATCATATCTTCACTTCTACCTAGTATGGTCAGGTTTTGTTTTTCTTTTTTGGTCAAAAATCAATTGGCATAATATGTGTGAGTCTGTTTCTGCACTTTCTTCTCTGTTTCATTAATCTATTTGACTACCTTTCCACTACTACTATGCTGTCTTGGCTACTGTATTTTATAATAAGTATTGAAATCAAGTATGTAAGCTCTACAACTTTGTTCTTTTTAAGATTACTTTTCTTACATAATATTCCTTTCATGCATGCTCAGTCACTCAGTCATGTCCAACTCTTTGCAACATCATGGACTGTAGCCTGCCAGGCTCTTCTGTCAATGGGGATCTCCAGGCAAGAATGCTGGAGTTGGTTGACATTTCTTTCTCCAAATATCCTTTGCATTTCTGTATAAATTTTAGAAACATCCTGCTGCAAAAAAAAAAAAAAAAAAGCTTGTTGTTATTTTGATTGGGATTGAATTCAACTTACAAATAAATTTGGGAAGAATTGACATCTAAACAGCATTGAAACATCTAATTCATGAACACCGTGTATTATTCCACTTATGTAGGTCTACTTAATTCCTTTCAGAAACAGCTTGTCATATACAGATTTGTATAGTTTATGTGAAATTTATCGCTAAGTCAAATTTTGTTTTATTTTTAAAAAACTTATTTTTTAACTTTTTTATTGCAGGATAATTACTTTATAGAATTTTACTGTTTTCTGTCTAACCTCAACATGAATCAGCCATAGGTACACATATACCCCCTCCCTTTTGAACCTCCCTCCCATCTCACTCCCCATTCCACCCCTCTAGGTTGATACTTCCCGAGCCATACAGCAAATTCCTGTTGGCTATCTATTTTACATATGGTTATGTAAGCTTCCATGTCACTCTTTCCATACATCTCACCTTCTCCTCTCTTTCCATGTTCATAAGAATATCTCTATGTCTGTTTCTACATTGTTGCCCTGTACATAAATTCTTCTGTACCATTTTTCTAGATTCCATATATATGCATTAGAATATGATATTTATCTTTCTGACTTACTTCACTCTGTGTAATAGGTTCTAGGTTCATCCACCTCATTACTACTGACTCAGATGTGTTCCTTTTTATGGCTAAGTAATATTCTATTGTATATATGTATCACTACTTGTTTATCCATTCATGTGTCAAGGAACATCTTGGTTGCTTCCATGTTCTAGCTACTGTAAATGGTGCTGCAATGAACAATAGGATTGGAAGTGGTCAAACAGGAGATGACAAGAGTGAACATCGACATTCTAGGAATCAGTGAACTAAGATGGACTGGAATGGGTGAATTTAACTCAGATGACCATTTTATCTACTACTCTGGGCAGGAATCCCTTAGAGGAAATGGAGTAGCCATCATAGTCAATAAAAGAGTCCAAAATGCTGTACTTGGATGCAATCTCAAAAATGACAGAATGATCTCTGTTTGTTTCCAGGACAAATCATTCAATACCATGGTAATCCTAGCCTATGCCCCGGCCAGTAATGCTAAGGAAGCTGAAGTTGAACAGTTCTATGAAATCCTACAAAACCTTCTAGAACTAACACATACAAAAAAGACGTCCTTTTCATTATAGGGGCCTGAAATGCAAAAGTAGGAAGTCAAGAAATACCTGGAGTAACAGGTAAATTTGGCCTTGGAATACAGAATGAAGCAGGACAAGGGCTAATAAAATTCAGCCAAGAGAACACACTGGTCATAGTAAACACCCCCTTCCAAAAACACAAGAGAAGACTCTACACATAGACATCACCAGATTGTCAACACCAAAATCAGATTGGTTATTTCCTTTGCACCCAAAGATGGAGAAGCTCTAAACATTCAGCAATATCAAGACCAGGAGCTGACTATGGCTCAGACCATGAACACCTTATTGCCAAATTCAGACTGAAATTGATAAAAGTGGGGAAAACCACCAAACCATTCAGGTATGACCTAAATCAAATCTCTTATTACTATACAGTGGAAGTGAGAAATAAATTTAAGAGACTAGATCTGATAGACAGAGTGCCTGATGAACTATGGATGGAGGTTTGTGATAATTTCTACAGGAGACAAGAATCAAGACCATCCCCAAGAAAAAGAAGTGAAAAAAAGCAAAATGGCTGTCTGAGGAGGTTTTACAAATAGCTGTGAAAAGAAGAGAAGTGAAAAGAAAAGGAGAAAATGAAAGACATATCCATTTGAGTGCAGAGTTCCAAAGAATAGCAAGGAGAGATAAGAAAGACTTCCTCAGTCATCAATGAAAAGAAATAGAGGAAAACAACAGAATGGGAAAGACTGGAGATCACTTCAAGAAAATTAGAGATGCCAAGGGAACATTTCATGCAAAGATGGGCTCAATAAAGGACAGAAATGGTATGCACCTGACAGAAGCAGAAGATATTAAGAAGAGGTGGCAAGAATACACAGAACAACTGTACTAAAAAGATCTTCACGACCCAGATAATCATGATGGTGTGATCATTCAACTAGAGCCAGACATCCTGGAATGTGAAGTCAAGTGGTCCTTAGAAAGCATCACTACGAACAAAGCTAGTGGAGGTGATGGAATTCCAGTAGAGCTATTTCAAATCCTGAAAGATGATGCTGTGAAAGTGCTGCACTCAATATGCTAGCAAATTTGGAAAATTCAGCAGTGGCCACAGCACTGGAAAAGGTCATGTTTTATTCCAATCCATAAGAAAGGCAAAGCCAAAGCATGCTCAAATTACCGAACAGTTACACTCATCTCACATGCTAGTAAAGTAATGCTTAAAATTCTCCAACCCAGGCTTCAGCAATACGTGAACCGTGAACTTCCAGGTGTTCAAGCCGATTTTAGAAAAGGCAGAGGAACTAGATATCAAATTGCCGACATGTGCTGGATCATTGAAAAAGCAGGAGAGTTCCAGAAAAACATTTATTTTTTCTTTACTGACTATGCCAAAGCTGTTTACTCTGTGGATCACAATAAACTGTGGAACATTCTGAAAAAGATGAGAATTACAAACCACCTGACTTGCCTCTTGAGAAACCTGTATGCAGGTCAGGAAGCAACAGTTAGAACTGGACATGGAACAACAGACTCGTTCCAAATAGGAAAAGGAGAACGTCAAGGCTGTATATAGTCACTCTGATTATTTAACTTATATGCAGAGTACATCATGAGAAACACTGGGCTGGAGGAAACACAAGCTGGAATTCAGATTGCTGGGAGAAATATCAATAACCTCAGATATGCAGATGACACCATCCTTATGGCAGAAAGGGAAGAAGAACTAAAGAGCTTCTTGATGAAAGTGAAAGAGGAGAGTGAAAAAGTTGGCTAAAAACTCAACATTAAGAAAAGTAAGATTGTGGCATCTGGTCCTATCACTCCATGGCAAATAGATGGTAAAACAGTGGAAACAGTGGCTGGCTTTATTTTGGGGGGCTCCAAAATCACTGTAGATGGTGATTGCAGCCATGAAATTAAAAGATGCTTACTCCTTAGAAGGAAAGTTATGATCAACCTAGACAGCATATTAAAAAGCAGAGACATTACTTTGTCAACAAAGGTCTAGTCAAGGCTCTGGTTTTTCTAGTAGTCATGTATGGATGTGAGAGTTGGACTATAAAGAAAGCTGAGTGTGGAAGAATTGATGCTTTTGAACTGTAGTGTTGGAGAAGACTCTTGAGAGTCCCTTGGACTGCAAGGAGATCCAACCAGTACATCCTAAAGGAGATCAATCCTGGATGTTCATTGGCAGGACTGATGTTGAAGCTGAAACTCCAATACGTTTGCCATCTCATGTGAAAAGCTGTCTCATTTGACAAGACCCTGATGCTGGGAAAGATTGAGGGCAGACTGAGAAGGGCACAACAGGGAATGAGATGGTTGGATGGCATCATTGACTCAATGGACATGAGTGTGGGTGTACTCCAGGAGTTGATGATGGACAGGGAGGCCTGGTCCATGGGGTGGTAGAGTTGGACATGGTTAAGCTACTAAACTGAACTGTACTGAATTGACCTTAAATGAGGCGATCTGCACAGGGAACAACTGGTGGTTGGGTGATGCCGGGTCGTATATTCAATTTTTTCCTTTGTGTGAGTTCTCACTATTTGATACTCCCTAGGGCTAGTTCTCTGGTAGTCTATAGTCTTGGAGTTAGTACTCCCACTCCAAAGGCTCGAGGCTTGATCTCTGGTCAGGAATGAAGATTCCACAACCGGTTTGTTATGGCATAAAGTGTTATTAAAACAATTACCCAGAAATGAGAAACCACAGATGAACCCCAGACAAGTAGCATTTACAAAACCAGGCAAATAATAAATAAAATAATGTAATGTATACATATACACCTATAAGCAAAGTCCAACAAAGTAAAGTACAGTAGATTTACCTGGCAAACAAAGGAAATCAAAAATTACATTTACCAGTTAAGAAAAAACTAAGATAAAAACTGGGTAACAAAACTGAAGCAAGGTGCCAAGTCGGAAATAAAGCAATGAAAACAAAACTAACAAATATATTTAGAGGAAAGAAAATAAAGAAATAATAGATATGCAAAGTTAAATAGAGGTAGATAAATAAGATTTATATACATTAAAAATTAACTACAAGGGGAAAAAAGGACAGTAGAAAAGGCAAACAAGGGAATAAGTGTGGAAAAATATAACAGGTTTAAAAAACATTAAATATTAAAAAAAGAGAAAGGAAGAAGAAAATAAAGGAAAAAAAAGTGAAACTATAGAACTGCAAAAGCCCAATGTAGAGGCAGAGATTTCTAACAGCAATAAAATGTGTGACTGAATATACACATATACATATACACCCATAAGCAAAATCAAAACAGTCCAACAAAAATAAAGTAAATAGATTGACCTGGCAAACAAAGGAAACCAAAAATTATAATACCAGTTAAGAACAAAACTAACTAAAGCACAAACTGGAAAACAAACCTAAAGGAAGGTGCCAATTGAGGAATAAAGCAATGAAAATAAATCTAACAAATATGTTGAAAGGAAAGGAAAGAAATAATAGATATGCAAAGCTAACTAGAGGTAGATAAAGAAGATTTATATACATTAAATACTAACTTCAAGGGGAAAAGAACAGTAGGAAAATTAAACAAATGAATAAATGTAGAAAAGATAATAATAGATTTAAATAATTAAAAATTAAAATTAAAAAAGAGAGAGAGAGAAAAGGAAGAATAAAAGGACTCCTCAGAACTACAAAAGCCGAATGTAGAGGCAGAGGTTTATAACAATAAAAAATGTGACTGAGAAAAAACTAAAAAGTTCAAAACCTTAATTAGATTTCATAGTGCCAATAAAATTGACAACTACAACAGAGGGGGTGGGGGAGGAAGAAAATCCAAAAGAATCTACAGAACAAGTCAAAGCATAAGAATAATAAATGTTTTTCTTGACTCACTGCTGTTAAGAGTCCTTCCCCTCGCTGAACCACACAGTCCACCTCACCTCCTTAGGATGCCCTCCAACATTGTGATCTCTGGACCTGTTGTGGGGGCAGTTAAAATTCTAATCTGGTCCTACTCCTGTGTGTTCTTGCCTGCAATGTCCACAGCTAGCAGAAATAGTGCATTTTCTTTTTGCGGGAGCTCTCAATGTCCTTTCATATATTCCATAGACACAGAGTCTGCCTAGTTGATCGTGTGGATTTAATCTACAGCTTTTACAGCTGGTGGGAAAGTTTTGGGTCTTCTTCTTTAGCCACACTACCCTGCGTTTCAATTGTGGTTTTATTTCCACTTCTGCATGGGGATTGTCCCCTGGGGATTGCTCCTGAGGCTGCCCTGGAGGACTTGGTTATGCCCCTGTTGGGCCAGATGTTGGAGAAGGCGATGGCACCCCATTCCAGTACTCTTGCCTGGAAAATTCCATGGGTAGAGGAGTGTGGTAGGCTGCAGTCCATGGGATCGCGAAGAGTCAGACACGACTGAGCAACTTCACTTCCACTTTTCACTTTCATGCATTGGAGAAGGAAATGGCAACCCACTCCAGTGTTCTTGCCTGGAGAATTCCAGGGATGGGGGAGCCTGGTGGGCTGCCATCTATGGGGTCGCACAGAGTTGGACACGACTGAAGCGACTTAGCAGCAGCAGCAGCAGGGCCAGATGTGGAGCTGGTGCAGCTGCTTGTGTTGCAGGGGTTTTGACAGGACCAGGTACTCAGGGGAGTCGGCAGCTAGGGCGCAGGATATATAGTGGTCTAGAAGGGTATCACAACCAGTATTGGCCATTATGCTCCAGTATTCTTGCCTGGAGAACCCCCATAACAGAGAAGCCTAGCAGGCCACAGTCCACAGGGTCGCCAAGAGTTGGACAAGGTTAAAGAGACCCTATGTGCATAGATGCGAGACATTTTTTTTTTTTTTTGCCTGGGACAGCTCTGCCCCAGTGAGAGTTGAGTGTGGAGGTGGTGCAGCTTCTAGGCTTGTGGGGACCATGGTTGGGCCAAGTGTGCAGGGACATGAACTGTTTCTGCTGCAGGAGTTATGGCCCTTTCAGAGTCCTTTTGTGAGCCTCTTGTAGCCGGCAATCAGAAGACCTCTTTTGCCAATCTTTCTCTGTAGCTCTGCCCATTCAGGCACTTAGAGGGTTCCCTTTCCTAGGGTCCTTTATTGTTCAGCGTGTCAGGCACATAGACAGACTCCCCTGGCTGAGGTCCTACCCTGTAGATTGGCGTGTCAGGCACTTAAGGGGCACCCTGGATGGGGTCCTACTCTGTAGTTCAGTTCAGTCAGGCATTTGATGGGCCAGTCTCTCTATTGTTCAATTGCCCAAGCTGTCATGTGGGGAGAGAGAGGCTATGGTTATGACTCTACCCACTATGCCTGACTCTGCAGTATTGTGTTGCTTCCATGGCTGCCTGGCCTTCTGCCACAGGAATTTTCCCACCACAATCTCTTCCCTCCCATCACCTCAATCTCTCTCTCCACAGTCAATAGCAGCCCTCACCCTGGGATTGCTACACAATTCCTAAACTCCAGCTCCCAGATGCTGTGCCTTCCAGGGGACCTGTGTCTCTGTCCAGGGTATGTATGGCTGGGGCAAGGACTGTCTGATTCTCATTCCATTTAGGCTGCCAAAGATCAGCTGTTTCACTCTCAGCCTTAAATGTTTCTCCTCTGACTCAGACAATTGCTTTGATGTGGGGATCAGACCCCTGCTTCAGTCCCCACCCCCACATCAGGCAGGTCCAGTCCTCCTAACACTCCTGTTTTCCCCCCTAGTTCCTTTATCCTACCAAGTTTTGCATGACTTTATATATTCTTTTCTGCTAGTCAGGTGCTCCTGTCCACTCTCAGCTGGTGTTCTGCATGCACTTGTGTGTCTGAGGGTGTATTCCTAATGCATCTGTGGAGAGAGATGTACTTCACATCCACCTACTCCTCTGCCATCTTGTTCTTCAAAATAACTACTTATTTGAAAAACTTCAATTTTCAATTGTTTTTAGATATAATTAGAAATACAACCTTTTTTTTTATATATTGACCGTATATTTTCAAGTGTGTTAACTCAGTTTTCTAGCCCAATATTCATTTCTACATACTTTAGAATTTTCTGTTAAAACAACTGTATTAAAATGACAGTTTTCCTTCTTTCAAATTCTGATGCTTTTTTCCCTTTATCTTTTCTTATTTACACTGATTACAACTTGATCTTAGGTGCAATATGTTTAGTTTTTTACCATTAGATATCTTGTTGGGGCTTCCCTGGTGGCTCAGATGGTAAAGCGACTGCCTGCAATGCAGGAGACCAGGTTTGATCCCTAGGTTGGGAAGATCCCTTGGAGAAGGAAATAGCAACCCACTTCAGTATTCTTGCCTGGAAAATTCCATGCACGGAGGAGCCTGGTAAGCTACAGTCCATGGGGTCATAAAGAGCCAGACACGATTGAGCGACTTCACTTTCTTTCTTTCACTTTAGATTCAGACTTTCTGTTTCTTTATTATGAAAATTCAGATGAATCCAATTAGTAATGAATATGTTTCATGGTGGAATGACAGTTTAGAGTAGGAGATGTCTCCCAAATGAACCTCACTTTCTTCCTTATAAACAAAGAGAATTTCAAAAGTCTGTAGCTATGACTAGAAAAGAAAGTGCACAAAATTATTCTCCTGTTCCTGTGATCCTTCAAAATGAAGTTTTTATACTTTTCAATCTCTGAGCCTAAGGGTCAGAGATGATATATGTCTGAGAAAGACAGAGTCCCACTGATAGCTGAAATATTTTTCAGTTATCACTCAAAAAAGTCAGGAGTACACATCTGGAGTGAACAGTTATGGCTTCAATAACCAGAAAGTATTACACTCTCATGTATGATAAAACTGATAGCCAATAAGGACCTGTTGTACAGTGCAGGGATCTCTACCCAGTACTCTGTAATGGTCTATGTGAGAAAACAATCTAAAAATGGGTATATATATATATGTATGTATATATATATAAAACAGATTACCTTTGCTGTACACCTGAAATTAACACAACCTTCTAAATCTATTATTGTTGTTATTGTTCAATCAGTGGTGTCTGACTTTGTGACCCCAATGTGCTGTGACTGCAACACGCCAGGCTTCCCTATCCTTCACCATCTCCTGGAGCTTGCTCAAACTCATGGCCACTGAGTTAGTGATGCCATCCAAACATCTCATCTTCTGTTATCTTCTTTTCCTCCTGCCTTCAATCTTCCCCAGAATCAGGGTCTTTTCTAAAGAGTCAGCTCTTTGCATCAGTTGGCCAAAGTATTGGAGCTTCAGCATCAGTCCTACCAGGGAATATTCAGGACTGATTTCCTTTAGGATTGACTGGTTGGATCTCCTTGCAGTCCAAGGAACTCTCAAGAGTCTTCTCCAACATCACAGTTCAAAAGCATCAATTCTTTGGTGCTCAGCCTTCTTTATGGTCCAACTCTCACATCCATACATGACTACTGGAAAAACCAGAGCTTTGCCTATATGGACCTTTGTCATTAAAGTAATGTCTTTGCTTTTATATACTGCAGTATTATTTTTTATTAAGAAAAATGCATAGGGGAGAAAAGCATATTGTGTTTAAGCAGATACCAGGAGACCACTGAGGCAAGATTGTTGTCATTTTTTATTTACTCAGTCTTGGCTGACCCCTTATGATCCTATGGAATACAGCCTGCAAGGCTCTTCTGTCCATGGGATTTCCTAGGAAAGAATACTTGAGTAGATTGCCATTTCCTTCTCCAGGGGATCTTCCTGACCCAGGGATCAACCCATAGCTCCTGCTTGGCAGGCAGATTCTTTAGCACTTAGTCACCTGAGAATCCCAGACCACTTTAATGCACCGCTTCCCCCAGCCACAGACCATGGCTGTATGTTTTTCTTTTTTTTCCAAAATATCTGTCAGGCATCACATCACTAAGAGGTAATCTCTACAGAATGTTTTTTTTTTCCCCTTGGACTTTTTAAAGATGGGTGTCAGCATGCCTTTTTATTAGTAAAAGAGCATAAGCTTACATAAAAGATTTTAAAATCTAATGTACTGAGTACGAGAAAGCATTTTGATTTTTTGCCCTCAGAGTTTAAATCAAGATAATTTATCTTGAAAACAGGGGAAATTTTAGAATAGAAATTAAATGTTTAAGTGGGGGGGGGAAGCAAACAAAACTTCCTTAATTTAGCAGGCCAAAAATAGAAATAAGAATAGTAGAATTAGATACAACCACAATCTACAGCCATTGAGTAGAATTTTAACCCTCCATGGACATAGTGTTTAACTTTGGGCTTTTATTTTTCAAAACTTGACCACTTTTTTATGGCCAGTGTTCATAAATCCCCCGATTATTCTTTACTTTTGTAGAATTAAGTTTCACATTTTCATAGAGTAACAGGAAAAGTGAATCAAGATAATGTAACTCTGAGAGATGGTGTGGGACAGGGAGGTCTGGCATGCTGCAGTCCATGGGGTTACAAAGAGTCAGACATGGCTTGGTGACTTAACAACAACTCAATATATTAGATGTCTAGTTCCCATTTGGAAAGTCCTGAGGTTGATCTGATTAATATCTGTATTTTGATAAATAGAGCTTCCCTGGTAGCTCAGATGGTAAAGAATCAGCCTGCAATGCAGGAGACCCGGGTTTGATCCTTGGGTCAAGAAGGTCTCCTGAAGAGATTGGCAACCTACTCCAGTATTCTGGCCTGGAGAATTCCATGGACAGAGGAGCCTGGCAAGTTACAGTCCATGAGGTCACAGTCAGACATGACTGAGTGACCAACGCTTTCAACTTAGATAAGTAAACTGAGGCACAAAGAATTTAAATTACCTGTCAAAACCATGCACTTCATAAGCAAAAGAGATTCTAATTCACACATCAGAAACCAAGAGGTTGAGTATTCTCAGCAACTTGTTATCCTTACCACTACCACCGTCATCATATAGTGCATGTATCTTTACTCCTTTCCTTTTCAATTTTAGTTCATTTTATGGTCATGAAGAGGAAAGGGTGTGTGCAAAGGCATTGCATGGAAACAGCTTGTTTGCTCTTCCTCTGCTTATGTTATGCTTTCAACTCTCCTAAGGCCTGAATGTTTGCCACACACAATTAAGCAGGTGATAGATGAACTCTTGGTTTTCCTGGGATATAAAATAAACTATACTGAGTCTGAAATGTCCTTGCAGGCAAGTTTGCATTTCTATCAGCTTCAATTTGGTTCTCATTGTTGAGCTATAAACATGTCACAATATTGTTTAACTGTCAACAAAGTGTATTTTTTGACAAGTGAGCTAAATATAAAAATTCAGTATTATTGCATAATCATATTTTGTTCATGAGGTGCTAAAATGTAGCAATTAATATTTTTCAGTGATAAAAATTATATTAATAAAAGTAGGGTGTATCTATATATAGATACATATATATATGTGTATATATGAACACACACTTCAGTATATGCCAAAATCATGATTCTAGTACTTTTGGGTGCTTACTAAATGTTTGCTGACTGAATTTATACTTGTTTGATTCATGCCTATATTTTAAGGTCTTAACTGTTTTTTTGGCAATAGTAACAGAACCCACTCCAGTACTTTTGCCTGGAAAATCCCATGTACGGAGGAGCCTGGTAGGCTGCAGTGGGTCGCGAAGCGTTGGACACGACTGAGTGGCTTCACTTTCACTTTTCACTTTCATGCATTGGAGAAGGATATAGCAACCCACCCCAGTGTTCTTGCCTGGAGAATCCCAGGGACGAGGGAGCTTGGTGGGCTGCCGTCTATGGGGTCACACAGAGTCAAATACGACCAAAGCAACTTAGCAGCAGCAGCATTAACCCTTTAGATAATGGAAAAGGATCTTTCAAAATAAATTGCATTCAAAGTATAATATGTACACATTTATCTTTGGAATTGCAGTAAAAAGCTAACAGGCCATATAAAAGTAAATATCTATCTATCTATTTTTATTTATTCTCCTCATAATATTCTCTACTTCATATGCATATTTAACAAAAGTGTAAAATGTTCACTATAATAGAGGCACAAATGTTCAACTCACTCTTGTAGAATGTGAGCTTGGAAGGAATGTTAGGTTGGGTTTAACTGTAAAAGATGTGTTTGTTTTTTAAAATTCACGACAAAATTGACCTAATGAACAAATGACAAAAGCATTGAATAGTGGCTACGTGGATGTTTCATTAGTTTTGGTACTTTTCTATACTTTTTCAGATATTTATCATGTAAAGCTCAGACAAATTAATAAGATAAAGCAAGAGCTCAAGGTATGTGAGAAGATACTAGTATATTCACAAAATATATTTAAATATAAAAACACATTCATTTATTATAAAGGTAATTTTCAAACAGGCAGTGAAGAAACTTTTAAAAAACAAGAATTACTTCTTTGGAAGTCTAGTCCTAAAAATTAAGCAGAATGTTTTGAATCCTTGTATGGGCATTGTGAGCATTTGTATAGAATTGTGTCAAAGTGTTAGAAAAAAAGTCATCAGGATATGAATATTTATACTAGGAAAAAAAGCTTAAATCAGACACAATTTTTGAAATAGAAAAGAAAAAAACCATAATCATTTAATCAACATACCCAGGATAACAGGACTAGAACTGAATAAAAGTTTACTTGTGAGAAATCCATAACTGGTAATTATGACAGGGAGAAGAGATGGAGCTGGAGTTTATTAAAATTTCTATGAGACTTACCCAGGTTATATTCCTGCTACTAATTTAAAATTTTCACATATCTACATCATGCATAAAAAATCACTCTATGTGCTAAACCTGATTATTGGCTAGGATATTGGATAAGTGCTGCCAAGTTTACTAGAGATGGAGCCAGTAGTATAAATTCAGAAATGAAAGACACAAAGTCAATTAGAGAGAAAACTTGTACTATGCAAAGCAAGAACAGGAAGTACAATGGACTTAAAAAGGAAAAATATCTGATATATAAAATAGCAAGGACACTGATACATCTGAATCATAATGTTAAGTGGAATGGGGAGGACTGCTATTGACAGGAGATTAATGAGTTAGCCAGGAAGCAAATTGTGGTGGCCATAATATTTAGGAGTATAAACATTTTCCAGTTTGTAACAGGGATGTTATTAAGAGACTTTAAACCAAAGAATGACAAAATCTGAAGTATGCTTTCAGAGTTTATATTTCTACAAAAGTGAAAGAATGGAGACCAATAAAAGATGATCGTAAGTACTCCTGATGAAAAATGATGACACTTTGGATCAAGATTGAGCTAACAGACGTGAGAAAGTAGACAGACTGAAGGCATATTTAGAAACCAAAATATGTGAAAGGCAAGTACATTCTTTTTTTTTTTTTTTGGCAAGTACATTCTTGATGTTAGGCTAAGAAATCTCTTTATTCATCAATCATGAAATTTTTGAATAAAACACTTACCTATTTATTCATTCATTCAGTTTACAAATATTTAATGATCACCCATCAATGTTGGACATTTTTCTACATAAGCAATAAAACATAAAAGTATTTTTCTTTTATTGTATTTTTAACATCACAACATGTTTATTGACATATAGTTAGCTTATAATAGTATATTATTGTTGCTGCTCAGTCACTAAATCGTGTCTGACTCTTTGTGACCCCAGGAACTGCAACACACCAGATTTTCCTGTCCTTCATTATCTCCCAGAGTCTGCTCAAACTCATGTCTCTTGAGTTGATGATGCCATCCAAGCTCCCATACTCTGTCACCCCTTTCTCCTCCTGCCCTCAATTTTTCCCAGCATCAGGGTGTTTTCCAGTCAGTCAGCTCTTCGAATCAGGTGGCAAAAGTATTGGAACTTCAGTTTCAGCATCAGTCCTTCCAGTGCATATTCAGGGTTGATTTCCTTTAGAGTCGACTGGTTTGATCTCCTGCTGTCCAAGGGACTCTCAAAAGTCTTCTCTAGCACTATATCAACTGTACTTCAATAAAAATATTGTATTGTTAATATTTTATCAGCAAATTTCTACTAAAATCTTGAGGGTTTTTTCTTATAAAATTATAATCTCATGGCTCATTTCATAATGCAATCTTAGAAGATCCTAAAAATCTGCAAAATTGGTGTACTAGCGCAGAATTTAACATCTGTGACTATTTCTATGCATTACATACACAGATACATTTATTTACTTTCTCCCATCTGAATTCCAAATAACATTATTGCTACCACCTGATTCAGAGGAGTTTATATCCAAATTGTGCATCTGTTGGACTTTTCTCATGTGTTAAACAGTTAAGTCATTAAATCCCAGGCACTATGGCTTTCACATATTTGAACCATATATTTTATCCACTACTACTTGTGCTAACTCTTAATAAATTTTCACAAACGAATTAAACAAAGAAATACTGACATTAACACATGATGCCATCATAGGACATCATGATAACCCTAGCATTTTCTGAATATGTCCTAGAAATAGAATTTCTCCCACTTGTATTAACAATCCTCAGTTCTTATATTTTGCCAATGGTCATCAGAGTAAACTAGTCATTCTCATATACCCAAGCTGCAAATTTCCTGTTATTCTTGGTATTGGTAGTCTTTTTTTTTTTTTAATATGTTGAGCAAATAGATTGTAAATTGAAATCTTGTAGAAAACAGACTGTTTTGAGGTTGACATGTGCAATGTATGTGAAAACAAGTCAAAACATCATGTTGATTGGGAATGTGCATGATATACCTTATTGATTGATGACAATATTCTGGATCTTAGTTGAGGAGGTAGTTACAGTAATATAGGTAAAATATTTATAAAGTTTATCAAGCTAAACACAAAATTTGTGTACTTTGTTGACTTTATACCACATTGAAAATATGATAATGTGTTAGCATAAACTAAACAGTCATAAAAGTCAAAAAAATCATAAAAATTGTGATCTACTTACCTTTGCAAAATATTCCCATCAGTAAATTTACAGGTGGAATAAACATAACATTCAATGGCCCAGGTTTTTTGTTTGTTTGTTTTGTTGTTGTCTTTTCCTCAGACCTATTTGAAACTTAATTCTGTTAAGTAGTTCTGGTGTGGCTTTGAGAAAGGTAATTAGTCTCTTTGAGCTATCCTTTCCCACCTATAAAGTAAGAATAATGAAATGTCCTACCTCTTACAGGGTTGTTGCAATATTTAAACAGATGATGTAGAACATTTGCTGGTGTATGTGACATATGGAAATAGTGCAGTGAAATCTAGTTCCTATTTCTGCCTTCAGACTTAAGATAGAATGATAGATTCGGCTGAAAACTGTCACCCCATGAAACATCTAAATAACAATTATTAAAAATTAATTGAAATATTCTGGCTTATGAAGTAAATTTACATAAAAAAGTAAATGTGCTTGCATAGAATCATAATGACAAATATAATTGACATAACACCTAAATGCATTAATCTTTTTGAAGTCAATTTCATAATAATGAAGAGCTGCCAAGACTCATATTTTCCCTCACCCTTATGAAATTTCCAATCTTTTCAATGTTTTTCACGTCACTCAAAATGATGCAGCTTGAGTTCTGCTTTGTCAAGGGTCTCTATCACCAAAGAAATTCCAAAACAGAAGCAATCAATGCAAGCTTAGCACTTTGCTATTTTCAGGGAAAATTCCATTTCTCAGAGAATTTGGCTTATACAATGCATGGTAGTATACTCTGAAATATGACTCAATGAATAATTTAAAATATATTAAATATTTTCACATATAAGTTGCAAAATGAGATGAAGAAGCACGGTTTTTAAAGCTAGAAAATTTCTCCATATTTATTTAATGTTGATCTCCAAGAAAGAGAAACAAGATAATGTAAATTGAAATAATTTGAGAATGTTCTTATGTAATTGTTTAACAAATAAATAAAAGCTTACATTTTCAGTATGCTTAAAAAATAGAGAATCCATAAAAATTATTTAAAACAATCTAAAAAACAAACTCAAAACATTTTGTTATTCTCCATAGTTTCAAATATTAGATGAATAAGAAAGTCAAGTTAACAATATAGGTACTTCCTATATGGAATTCCTATATTCCTGTATGTGGCTTCCTTTTGTAAAAAAACATAAATGTAGATATAAATTACACAATATTCAAACTACTTTTCTCCTTATAATAACAGTAGTCTTTTTTTAATTTATTTATTTTTTATTTTACTTTACAATTCTGTATTGGTTTTATTTTTCAAATACTGAAGCAAACAGAAAGTATTATTCAGAAGAATCAAAGCAAAAGTATAAGATAGGTAAAGCAATCTTCAGTATGCAATGAACATATACACCACCTTTTTCCCAGTGTTAAGAGGCTGCTACTTTCACTACTGATACACATTTCCCTCCTACCATACATCAATTAACCATCCTTTTCCAAAAAAGAACATGATAAAACCAAAAAAAAAAAATATGTCTGTCTATTGTTTAGGAATAAATGCTTTTTTCCCCCTTAAATAAATTTTATACATAGTGGAGAAGAGGATTGATTTAATAATTCCCAAGAATCTGCAAGTATAGTCAGCTCTGCCTTGTTTATTTTAAGACTGATTGTCTACCCAGCATTCCCAGAATTATAATAACTAGGTAGAATTATCCCTTATTATGACTACACTTATGCTTACATATCTACATAACAAACATCATTGACATATTCACAGGTAAAGTTATAAATTTTGAATACCAGGCATCTCTGGTGGTGTAGTGGTTAGAATTCAGCATT
The DNA here is from genome assembly GCF_014754425.2 of Oryx dammah. Classification (NCBI taxonomy): domain Eukaryota; kingdom Metazoa; phylum Chordata; class Mammalia; order Artiodactyla; family Bovidae; genus Oryx; species Oryx dammah. The sequence goes on from NW_024070186.1 coordinate 139,781,559, forward strand.
CTAACCAACACAGCCCAGGTTTCCAATCAGGAATAGGTCAGTCTTTTGAGGCCTTCCCTGGTGGCTCAGATGATAAAGAATCTGCCTGCAGTGCAGGAGATCCAGATCCCTGGATCAGGACAATACCCTGGAGAAGGGTTCTACTCCAGTGGATCTACCCTCTCCAGTATTCTTGTCTGGAGATTTCCGAGGCCAGAGAAAGCTGGTGGGCTACAGTACATGGGGTCACAAAGACTCAAACACTACAGAGCAACAAACACTTTCACTTTTCACATATCTACACTCATATTTACAGGAAAAGATGTAAATTTTGAACAGTACACATAATTATGCATTTATTGACTAAAGGTAGCTGTATCAGTTAAGATATGGTAGATTGTGCTACAATTATAAATGTCCTTAGAACCTTGTTGCTCATGACCATGTCAATTATTTTTTGTTTTTCACTCATTAAGTCCAACTCTTTGCAACCTCATGGACTGCAGCATGCCGGGCTTCCTTGTCCTTCACTATCTCCTGAAGTTGTTCAAACTCATGTCCACTGAGTCAGTGACATCATATAACCATCACATCCTCTGTTGTCCACTTCTCCTCCTGCCTTCAATCTTTCCCAGCAACAAGGTCTTTTACAATTATAGGTTGGCTATAGATCTAATCCATATAATCTACATTCCAGGATGCAGATGAAGCATCCTGGAAGCAATCTCTCTCTGGACTTTTTATAAAAGAGGAAAGAGAGCTGTAGAATCACCTCTGTTAATAGTATTAAAGCTTTTTAAAATTATATGGGTCTCCCAAGGTCAATGTGATTGATGTATTCAGTCCACCACTTGCCTCCCCCAGAGTGCGCCATAAGAGAAAAGAAATGTGGAGGCAGTGTTACATTCACCAGTGTCCTTTAGTAATCATTTCACTATAAAACACTTTGCTTACAAATAAGGAAAATTAACCAAGAAGAACACAAGAGACTTATCCAATAGCATAACTAATGATGGTATCTGCCCTAATATGCACATATAAGCATGCTCTCTTCAAGATGAGTCAACAAAAATATAAGTGTTATTAGTATTTCCCATCTTGTTTTTGTGATGGAGGGAGGAAGGCAAACTGGAATAAAGCAGATGGCACAAAATATGCTACTATTATTAAATAAATCATTGATAGCAACATATTTACCTTGAATTTATTTATGTATTGAGTGAATTGCCTTTATTTTCACATCTAAAGTAATTATCCTCTTGGGAGGAATAAATTCTAATGGAAATTTTTAAAAAAATGTTTTCTGAGAAACCATATGTTCATAAGCAAAGTAATCCGAGAAACTTCTCAGAGTTTTCTAGAAAACTCTTTCACCCTTCAATCTTTCTAAAGTTTATACCTCCTCCTGGGGCAGGGTTACTTTTTGAGCTCTATTTTTCCAAACCATAATGAATTACTATTCATACTGTTATGTAACTATTTAATTTGTTCTCTTCCATGCATTCACAGTAACAAGATTTCATATTCCTATAAAGAAAAAACAGTGACTCCATTCAGCCTTGAACATAAAAGGCAAGTAATAGATACTCTGTAAATAACTATTTAACTGTTAACATTGTATAATTTGTATGAAAACAAAAATAATTCCATACTGTGTTTAACTGAAACTACCCATTAGACAAGTAGAAGAAAAAGTAAGAAAATATATTTCTCAAAAGTATTCATTTCTAAATGACATTTGATATAAATAATTTGTTTGAAGTTTTTAGAAACATTGATTTAACACAAGAAAATACAATTATTCTCTCATGGATGTAAAATGTGTTATTGAATGTTCACTTGCAATAAGCTCAGAAATATGAGTTTAACTCAGTTCTGCACAATTTATCTGTGTGAACTGGGTGAGATCCTTAATTTTCTTGTCCTCATTTCCTCATTTATATGATAAAGAAGCTAAATTACCTTACTTCTACAATTGTTTTTATGTCACATATATATCAATATAACATGCTTATGCATAGAGTAGAATCTTATCTTTTCAGGAAAAAGGAAAGGATACACTTTGCTTAAAGCATAAAGTCACACATTTCTTGTCTCTTAAAGCATTCTTTTTTATTATTTCAAACTGGCAAAATTTAAAAGAAAAAGCACGCATTCTTGCTGTGAAAGCAATATGACTGCAATTGTGTTTTGGAATGAAAACTAAATACAAAATAAAAATAATGTACCATAATCTAATAAATGATTATCAGTGTTTTATGAGTGCTTATCATCATTCTATTTTATACTATAATGTTATGAGCTACCCATTATAAACACATAGTAAATTATCCAGTAATAAGAAATAATCTCAATTTTTATTTGACAAACATACATTTAAATCAGAAGATAATTACAGCCTAGCGCTGTAGAAACGTGAAATCAATTAAATTCTTTTTGATAGACATTTAATTATGCTCATGTCATGCAATAAGCACTTTCACTCATATTACTTTATTTAACCAGGCCTCTTATTCAGTAGAATACAAGCAGCACAAACAACCCAATACTCTTATTATATTTTCCCAGAAAAATATTCTTTGAAGCCTCAGCTCTGTCAGCATCAGTCTGATAACAAGCTTATTGGCAATACTAAGTTCATAATAAACAACTCAAGTTGCATATTCACCTGATACCCAATAATCCTATATCCATTGTCACCTGATCCCAGTTCATCCTAAGGTCTGTTTCTCCAAGAATAATACTTATCTATAGAAGAAGGCAAGAGATTACTCCTAAGCCCTAGGGTTTTCTAAGATGATTCACTGATAAAACTCTCAAAGAGCTCATTAGAGCATTTCTATTTACCACAAATACTTCGTATTTTTTGTTCACCTGCTTTATACATTATAAGGGTACGGTTTATTTTTGTTTAATTGCTAAGTCATGTCTGACTTTTTGCAACCCCATAGACTGAATACCATCAGGTTCCTCTGTCCATGGAATTTCCCAGGCAAAAGTACTGGAGTGGGTTGCCATTTCCTACTTCAGGGGGTCTTCCAGATCCAGGGATCAAACCATGTCTCCTGCATTAGCAGGTGGATTCTTTACCACTGAGCCACCAGGGAAGCCTTGTAGTTTCTGGATGCACTTCAAAGATTTCCTTGCTCTAGGCCCTACTCAAGATGTCAGTATTCCTGGATACCTAGGAAATGTGCCAGAGTAGCCCACTCAAAGAGCTTCCCAGGTGGCACTAGTGGTAAAGAAAGGTGAAAGTCACTCAGTCATGTCCGATTCTTTGTGACCCCATGGACTATATAGTTCATGGAATTCTCCAGGCCATTATACTGGAGTGGGTAGCCATTTCCTTCTCCAGGGAATAGTCCTAACCCAGGAATGTAACTGGGGTGTCCTGCATTGTGGACGGATTCTTTACCAGCTGAGCCCCAAGGGAAGCCCAAGAATACTGGAGTGGGTAGGCTATATCTTCTCCAGCAGTTCAGCCCAATTGAGGAGTGGAACTGGGGTCTCCTGCATTGCAGGCAGATTCTTTGCCAACTGAGCTATCAGGGAAGCCCTGTGGCCTGTCTGCCAATGCAGGAGACATAAGAGACACAGGTTCAATCCTTGGGTCAGGAAGATCCCCTGGAGGAGGGCATGGCAACCCACTCCAATATTCTTGTCTGGAGAATCCCAAGGACAGAGGAGTCTGGTGGGCTATAGTCCCTAGGGTTCCAAAGTGTCAGACAAGTTCACTTAAATGTGGAATGTTGCCTCTAAAATCCATGACGTCCACTGAGTATGGGTGTTTCTATATTAATAACAGGCGTTGCAGAGTGTAGCAAATTTTCCTTTACTTTAGAGCTGATATGCTTACATGCTCATGCCCATAGTACCACTGTAAATTTTACTAAGAGCATGGGTGGCTGACTTGCTTTTTTTTCTCTTTCAACATCTAACATATTTGTTACCAAAGCATCTAGACTACCTATTTTTTCTTCTCTCATCAGGTCCAGTGTCAACAAAGTGGTGAAGCAGTGTGATATTCTGCAGGATATCAAGAGATCAAAGTTTCAGCTGGTGAGTCTATGGCACATTGTAGGATTAAGTAATGCAGAACTGTGAAACTGAAGGAATTCTGTTGTTGGTCAGGTAAGCATTAACTGCTTCTGGTCATTCTCCCAATCACTACAGAAATAACAGCATCTTCTAAATCAAATGGGGCATCTCAGGTGATGCTAATGGTAAAGAACACATCTGTTAATGCAGGAGACATAAGAAAAATATGTTGGATCCCTAGGTTGGGAAAACCCCCTGGAGAAGGGCATGGCAACCCACTCCAATATTCTTGCCTGAGAAATCCCATGGACAGAAGAGCCTGGCAGGCTACCATCCATCAGGTTGTAAAGAGTTGGATAGGACTGAAGCTACCTAGCAAAGCATAAATCAACTGCCACATATCTAGTCATAAGATTTTGTGGATTTGTTTTAGAATTGATGCCACATTCAGAGCACCAGCTTATAAACTGTTGTCACTTTCTGATTATGGCAGCTCATAGTCATTCTCCAAGGTTCATCTTCTTTCTTTATAGGTGAGGTAATTGGAGATGGTGGGATAGAATTCACCAAACTGTAACAGTAGTTTACAATTCCTGGCACATATTTAGTGATAAATATCATATCCTTTTTTTTTTTCATCTAGCTGTCACTGTGCTTTTTTGGTAAGCCCAGTAAGATGTAATTGCCAGTTGACAGAGAGATGTGTTAGCATTATCCCTTAGGTAACATAAGCACTTTCTTCAACAGTATATCCCTACACAATTGAGCCATATGAAAAGAAGTGTGCTATTAATATACCAACATGCATAAATATACCTTAGTTCTTTTTAAAAATTTTAATTGTAGGATAATTGCTGTACAATATTGTGTTGGTTTCTGCTGAACAACAATGTGAATCAGCTATAAATATACATATAGCTAGGTCATGGAAACAATCTAGATGTCCATCAACATATGAATGAATAAAGTTATGGTACATATATACAATGAAATATTACTCAGCCATACAAAGAACAAATTTGAGTCAACTGAACTGAGGTGAATGAACTAGAACTTATTATACAGAGTGAAATAACTCAGAAAGAGAAAAATAATATATCATATATTAACATACATATGTGGAATCCAGAAAAATAGTACTGATGAACCTATTTGCAGGGCAGGAATAGAGACAGAGGCATACAGAACTGACTTGTGGACACAGCAAGGGAAGGAGAGGGCAAGACAAATTGAGAGAGTAGCGTTGAAATACTTTAGTTCTTAACTTAATCCAGCTATATTAAGATTTCATATACTGCCTAGTTTTTCTCTGTGGGTAAAAGAACAATTGCTCTCAACTCCATCTGAATGTTTTATTTTTTAAAAGCCTAACATAGTACCTTGTTCCATCTCCCATTTAGTGAAAGAATGCATCACACAATATCCCTCAAATGCAGTCAGCCAATTTCCAATTTTCAATTTCATGTGACTTTGTGAGAGGAAGAAGCATTCCTCTATTGAACCTCTCTTTTTTTATTATTATTTTTTAATGTATTTATTTATTTTTTATTTTAATTTACAATTCTGTATTGGTTTTGCCATACATTGACATGAATCCACCACGGGTGTACATGCGTTCCCAAACATGATCCCCCCTCCCACCTCCCTCCCCACAACATCTCTCTGGGTCTCTCTTTTTTTATAATATATTTTGATTTACTTTTGTTGCTTTTCCTTTTAGTAACTAGATGTCAAACTCCATGTAACTTTTAAGATGCTCAAGTTGGAAACATTTACATTGAAACCAAAATTTTTTAGGTATAAAACTGAATTTCTGACAATTAAGGAATGGGCAAACGGATAATATATTTATTATTTCTAAAATTTATTTTCTTTATTAACAGATGGTTATTAGACAAAGGGTACCTTTACTAACTATTGTGTCCCTAGATTTATGATATGACATATATGCACAGGAAATTTTACTCTGGACCAGATTTACCTACCTTCAAGAAAGAATTCATAAAAGATAACACAGGAAATTCAATAAAAGCTTTGCTTAGGTATATACACTTCAGATATGGCTTCTAGTTTTCCTGATCTTTCTACAAAGGGGCGTACATCATCACAAAGATAAGAGTGGGTATGGGCCAATTCAATTCAAATTAAGTCTTAAGTTTGGGGTCTGGCTAGCTTTAATATCTTTCCTGTCATGTATCATTCTCCAGAATATGTAACTGATTCTCATTTTCTAATGCATATTATTTATTATAGATTATATCTATTAATCACATCAATTGCTATCATTATATTCATTATGGTTTGCAAAACATAATTTCTATAAGTTGAAACAATATGCTTGAATAACTCTACTCATTATTTAGCAAACTTGGCAGGCTATAACATTCCCTTAGATGGAAGCCTCCAGCAAAACTAGTCATTGACCATATAAATAAATCAGTTTCCACTGAAGTTTACCAGTGAGTTCTTTTTAACAAGTACTCATGACCTCCTGTAGACTTGTTGGCAAGCAGGATGCTCTATCAATTTAGTAATATACATTCTCCATTTACACATGCTCTATCATCTATGCCAATTTCTGAGTGTGGTCAATATTCTGAAAGAATAAACATTCATTTCAGGGTGCCAGATTAATTTTTTTTCCCTTTACTATCTTGGGTGATGTATGGATGTGAGCGTTGGACTATAAAGAAAGCTGAACCCTGAAGAATCGATGCTTTTGAACTGTGGTGTTGGAGAAGAATCTTGAGAGTCTCTTGGACTGCAAGGAGATCCAACTAGTCAATCCAAAGGAAATCAGTCCTGAATATTCACTGAAAAGACTGATGCTAAAGCTGAAATTCCAATACTTTGGACAACTGATGCAAAGAACTGACTCATTGGAAAAGACCCTCATGCTGGGAAAGATGGAAAGAAGGAGGAGAAGGGGATGACAGAGGATGAGATGGTTGAATGCCATCACTGACTCAATGGACATGAGTTTGAGCAAGCTCTGGAAGTTGGTGATGGACAGAGAAGCCTGGAGTGCTGCAGTGAGTGGAGTTGCAAAGATTCCGACACGACTGAGCAACAGAAGTAACTGAACTGATCTGGGGTGAGGCTTCAGGAAAATCAATGGTTCCATGGTTCCAGAGTGCCATTTTTGCATTCTAAAGTGGTTTGAATGGCAGCTGTTCAGTTTATATCAAATGCTGTTGCCAATACATTTGATTTGGGTGCAATTCAAGAAAATTGTAAACACGTCCCAAAATGTATGTCCTGTAGCTGTAAGTTCAGCATGCAGAAATCCTAAATACAATTCATTATGACTATGACTAGATTTCCCATATACATCTTTCTAGGTATGAACTCTCAGTGATATTAACCCATTATATCATGTCAATGTTCATCCACTTGGACATCATTCTGATTACACAAATTTCTATTTACCTGTTGTCCTAGCCACTTTCAAGTTTGGTGTAGTCACAACAGCAAAGTAGACTCTGACAAGCCAATGTTCCTACTTTCTCACAGGGGTGATTTTGATACATAGCATTGGAATGATTCAGGCATTCACTGCCACCTACCAGTCATATACATACAAATTATCCAAGCGGACTCCTTGAGTAAATGTCAGAATTTGTTTGTGTCAGTATGAGCCATGACTGAGAATCACAATAGTGAGAAAGATCTAAAAGTTTTATTCTCTTACTATGAGATACTTTCTTGGGAAATGAGTGATTGTATTATTTTTGGGAATTTTACTCCTAATTGTTGTTTAATCCTGGAAAGACCCTGACGCTAGGAAAAATTGAGGGCAGAGGGCAAAGGGGATGACAGAGGATGACATGGTTGCATGGCATCACCACTCAGTGGACATGAGTCTGTGCAAACTCTGGGAGATGGTGAAGGAGAGGGAAGCCTGGTATACTAAGTCCATGGGGACGCAAAGAGCCAGACATGACTTAGTGACTGAATAACAACAGCATGGGAACATTGACAGACGTTTGTTGCATTAACGAAAAATGTAAGACTGAATAATATAGAAAACTTAATTTTCATTATGGTTAAATCAATAATGTTTTGACTATCGGTTCAGTTCAGTCGCTCACTCATGTCCAACTCTTTGCGACCTCATGAATTGCAGCACACCAGACCTCCCTGTCCATCACCAAATCCTGGAGTTCATTCAAACTCACGTCCATCAAGTCAGGGATATCATCCAGCCATCTCATCCTGTCATCCCCTTCTCCCCCTGCCTCCAGTCACTCCTAGCATCAGAGGCTTTTCCAACGAGTCAACACTTCTAATGACATGGCCAAAGTACTGGAGTGTCAGCTTTAGCATCATTTCTTCCAAAGAACACCCAGGACTGATCTCCTTTAGAATGGACTGGTTGGATCTCCTTGCAGTCCAAGGGACTCTCAAGAGTCTTCCCCAACACCACAGTTCAAACGCATCAATTCTTCGGTGCTCAGCTTTCTTCACAGTCCATTCTCACATCCATACATGACTACTGGAAAAACCATAGCCTTGACTAGACAGACTTTTATTGGTAAAGTAATTTCTCTGCTTTTGAATATGCTGTCTAGGTTGGTCATAACTTTCCTTCCAAGGAGTAAGTGTCTTTTAATCTTATGGCTACAATCACCATCTGCAGTGATTTTGGAGCCCACAAATATAAAGTCTGGCACTGTTTCCACTGTTTCTCCATCTATTGCCTATGAAGTGATGGGACCAGATGCCATGATCTTCGTTTTCTGAATGTTGAGCTTTAAGTCAACTTTTTCACTCTCCACTTTCACTTTCATCAAGAAGCTTTTTAGTTTCTCTTCACTTTCTGCCATAAAGGTGCTGTCATCTGCATATCTGAGGTTATTGATATTTCTCCTGGCAATCTTGATTCCAGCTTGTGCTTCTTCCAGCCCAGCGTTTCTCATGATGTACTCTGCATAGAAGTTAAATAAGCAGGGTGACAATATACAGCCTTGACGTACTCCTTTTCCTATTTGGAACCAGTCTGTTGTTCCATGTCCAGTTCTAACTCTTGGTTCCTGACCTGCATATAGGTTTCTCAAGAGGCAGGTCAAGTGGTCTGGTATTCCCATCTCTTTCAGAATTTTCCATAGTTTATTGTGATCCACACAATCAAAGGCTTTGGCATAGTCAATAAAGCAGATATAGATGTTTTCCTGGAACTCTCTTGCTTTTTTGATGATCCAGCAGATGTTGGCAATTTGACTCTGGCTCCTCTGCCTTTTATAAAACCAGCTTGAACATCAGGAAGTTCACGGTTCACGTATTGCTGAAGCCTGGCTTGGAGAATTTTGAGCATTACACTACTAGCAGTGAGTGCAATTGTGAGGTAGTTTGAACGTTCTTTGGCATTGCCTTTCTTAGGGATTGGAATGCAATTGACACTTTCCAGTCCTGTGGCCACTGCTGAGGTTTCCAAATTTGCTGGCATATTGAGTGCAGCCCTTTCACAGCATCATGTTTCCGGATTTGAAATAGCTCAAATGGAATTTCATCACTTCCACTAGCTTTGTTCATAGTGATGCTTTCTAAGGCCCACTTGACTTCACATTCCAGGATGTCTGGCTCCAGGTGAGTGATCACACCATCATCATTATCTTGGTCATGAAGATCTTTTTTGTACAGTTTTTCTGTGTATTCTTGCCACCTCTTCTTAATATCTTCTCCAACTGTTAGGTCCATAACATTTCAGTCCTTTATCAAGCCAATCTTTGCATGAAATGTTCCCTTGTTATCTATAATTTTCTTGAAGAGATCTCTAGTCTTTCCCAATCTGTTTTTTCTTCTATTCCTGTGCATTGATCACTGAGGAAGTCTTTATCTCTTCTTGCTCTTCTTTGGAACTCTGCATTCAGATGCTTATATCTTTCCATTTCTCTTTTGCTTTTTGCTTCTCTTCTTTTCACGGCTATTTGTAAGGCCTCTCCAGACAGCCATTTTGCTTTTTTGCATTATTTTTCTATGGAGATGGTCACGAGCCTCCGTCCCTAGGTCATCAGGCACTATATCTATCACATCTAGTCCCTTAAATCTATTTCTCACTTCCATTGTATAATCATAAGGGATATCTTTTAGGTCATACCTAAATGGTCTAGTGGTTCCCGACTTTCTTCAATTTCAGTCTGAGTTTGGTAATAAGGAGGTCATGATCTGAGCTACAGTCAGCTCCCAGTCTTGTTTTTGGTGACTGTATAGAGCTCCTCCATCTTTGGCTGCAAAGAATATAATCAATTGATTTTGGTGTTGACCATTTGGTGATGTCTATGTGTAAAATCTTCTCTCGTGTTGTTGGAAGAGGGTGTTTGCTATGACCAGTGTGTTCTCTTGGCAAAACTCTATTAGCCTTTGCCTTGCTTCACTCTGTATTCCAAGGCCAAATTTGCCTGTTACTCCAGGTGTTTCTTGACTACCTACTTTTGCATTCCAGTCCCCTATAATGAAAAGGACATCATTTGTGGGTGTTAGTTCTAAAAGGTCTTGTAGGTCTTCATAAAACCGTTCGACTTCAGCTTCTTCAGCGTTACTGGTTGGGGCATAGACTTGGATTACCGTGATATTGAATGGTTTGCCTTGGAAACGAACAGAGATCATTCTGTTGTTTTTGAGATTGCATCCAAGTACTGCATTTTGGACTCTTTTGTTGACCATGATGGCTACTTTATTTCTTCTGAGGGATTCCTGCCCGCAGTAGTAGATATAATGGTCATCTGAATTAAATTCACCCATTCCAGTCCATTTTAGTTCACTGATTCCTAGAATGTCAACGTTCACCCTTGCCATCTCTTGTTTGACCACTTCCAATTTGCCTTGATTCATGGACCTGACATTTCAGGTTCCTATGCAATATTACTCTTTACAGCATCTGACCTTGTTTCTATCACCAGTCACACTCACAACTGGGTGGTGTTTTTTGCTTTGGCTCCATCCCTTCATTCTTTCTGGATATAAGTAAATTTTGAGAGTTTATACACACAAATAAATGTAACTCTGAGTAGGTAGACAACTTTTGGGGGTGAAGTTTTATAGATATTCTTATTTTATAAACTGTGAAAGAAAATGGAAGTGAAGTCACTCAGTCGTGTCTGCCTCTTTGGGACCCCATGGACTATAGCCTACCAGGCTCCTCCATCCATGGGATTTTCCAAGCAAGAATACTGGAGTGGGTTGCCATTTCCTTTTCCAGGGCATCTTCCTATCCAGGGACTGAAACCGGGTCTCCCACATTGTAGGCAGATGCTTTACTGTCTGAGCCACCATCTAAATTCTTGTGCTGGAGACCCATAAACATATGTTGTTTATTGAATATTTTGTTCAGTCTAAATATGTGTGTGTGTGTTTACATGTGTGCAATATGTCATCAAAAATGGAATTTTATTGAGTTGGTAAACTCAATAAAGAACTTACCTATCATTCTTAGGAATGACAAACACAAAACATTTATTAGTGAATTCTGTTAGTATTTCAAAGTGTATTTTTGAGGACAATTAATTTTAAAAGTTAATCATCATCATGACTTTGAGAAAAGATTTTGCTGTTTAGCCTAACTAAATAAATGATACTGAAAACTACCCATACAAATTTTATGCTATTGCCATCTTCTCCTTAATTGAACAATAGCTTTTAATTTTAATTTATTTAGGTCTATATCTGTTTTTTAAATATAATCATATGACAAAATGAATACATACATACATACATATATATATATATATATTCAGTTTTTAAATGTCAGTGCAAGGTTTTTTTAAATATTCCGTCAGTTCAGTTCAGTCACTTAGTCGTGTCTGACTCTTTGCGACCCCATGAACTGCAACACAGCAAGCCTCCCTGTATATCATCAACTCCTAGAGTCCACCAAAACCAATGTCCATTGAGTTGGTGATGCCATCCAACCATCTCATCCTCTGTTGTCCCCTTCACCTCATGCCCTCAATCTTTCCCAGCATCAGAGTCTTTTCATATGAGTTAGGTCTTCACATCAGATGGCCAAAGTATTGGAATTTCAGCTTCAACATCAGTCCTTCCAATGAACACCCATCCTTTAGGATGGACTGGTTGGATCTCCTTGCAGTCCAAGGGACTCTCAAGAATCTTCTCCAACACCACACTGCAAAAGCATCAATTCTTCAGCACTCAGCTTTCTTTAAAGTCTAAGTCTCACATCCATACATGACCACTGGAAAAACCATAGCTTTGACTAGATGGACCTTTGTTGACAAAGTAATGTCTCTGTTTTTTAATATATGTCTAGGTTGGTCATAACTTTCGTTCCAAGGAGTAAGCACCTTTTAATTTCATGGCTACAATCACTAACTGCAGTGATTTTAGAGTCCCCCCCCCCCCCACCCCCCGCTTAAAAAAAAAAAGTCAGCCACCGTTTCCACTCTTTCCCCATACATTTGCCAGGAAGTGATGGGAACAGATTCCATGATCTTAGTTTTGTAAATGTTGAGTTTTAAGCCAATTTTTTTACTCTCCTCTTTCACTTTCATCAAGAGGCTTTTTAGTTCCTTTTCACTTTCTGCCATAAGGTTGGTGTCATCTGCATATCTGAGGTTATTGATGATTCCAGCTTGTGCTTCTTCCAGCCCAGCGTTTCTTATGATGTACCATGCATGTAAGTTAAACAAGCAGGGTGACAATATACAGCATTGACGAACTCCTTTTCCTATTTAGAATGAGTCTTTTGCTCCATGTCCAGTTCTAACTGTTGCATCATGACCTGCATTCAGGTTACTGAAGAGGCAGTTCAGGTAGTCTGCTATTCCCATCTCTTTCAGAATTTTCCACAGTTTATTGTGATCCACATAGTCAAAAACTTTGGCATAGTCAACAAAGCAGAAATAGATGTTTTTCTGGAACTCCTTTGCTTTTTTGATAATCCAGCGGATGTTGGCAATTTGATCTATGGTCACTCTGCCTTTTCTAAAACGAGATTGAACATCTGGAAGTTCACGATTCATGTATTGCTGGAACCTGGCTTGGAGAATTTTAAGCATCACTTTACTAGTGTGTGAGATGAGTGCAATTGTGAGGTAGTTTGAGCATTCTTTGGCATTGCCTTTCTTTGGGATTAGAATGAAAACTGACATTTTCCAGTCCAGTGGCCACTGCTGAGTTTTCCAAATTTGCTGGCATATTGAGCGCAGCAGTTTCACAGCATCATCTTTTAGGATTTGAAATAGTTCAACTGGAATTCCATCACCTCCACTAGCTTTGTTCATAATGATGCTTCCTAAGGTCCACTTGGCTTCATATTCCAGGATGTCTGGCTCTAGTTGAGTGAACACACCATCATGATTATCTGGGCCATGAAGATCTGTTTTGGACAGTTCTTCTGTTTATTCTAGCCACCCCTTAATATCTTCTGCTTCTGTTAGGTCCCTACCATTTCTGTCCTTTATTGAGCCAGTCTTTTCATGAAATGTTCCCATGGCATCACTCATTTTCTTGAATAGATCTCTAGTCTTTCCCATTCTATTCTTTTCCTCTATTTCTTTGCATGGATTGCTGAGGAAGGCTTTTTTGTCTGTCCTTGCTGTTCTTTGGAACTCTGCATTCAAATGGCTATATCTTCCTTTTCTCCTTTGCTTTTCACTTCTCTTTTTTTTCATAGCTATTTGTACGGCCTCCTCAGACAGCCATTTTGCTTTTTTTGCATTTCTTTTCCATGGGGATGGTCTTGATCACTGTCTCCTGTACAGTGTTATGAACCTCCATCCATAGTTCATTAGGCACTCTATCAGATCTAGTCCCTTAAATCTATTTCTCACTTCCACTGTATAATCATAAGAGATTTGATTTAGGTCATACCTGAATGGTCTCGTGGTTTTCCCCACTTTCTTCAATTTAAGTCTGAATTTGGCAATTAGGCATTCTGAGCTTAATTGATCTGAGCCTCAGTCAGCTCCTGGTCTTCTTTTTGCTGACTGTATAGAGCTATGCCATCTTTGGCTGCAAAGAATATAATCAATCTGATTTTGGTGTTGACAGCTTGTGATGTCCCTGTGTAGAGTTTTGGAAGAGGGTGTTTGCTATGACCAGTGTGTTCTCTTGGCAAAACTCTATTAGCCTTTGCCCTACTTCATTCTCTACTTCAAAGACAAATTTACCTGTTACTCCAGGTGTTTCTTGAATTCCTACTTTTGCATTCCAGTCCCCTATAATGAAAAGGATATCTTTTTTGGGTGCTAGTTCTAAGAGGTCTTCTAGACTTGGATTATCGGGTATAGTCTTGGAATATTCCTTAGGAGGCATTGATCTAAAATTTATTTTATTGTAACTAGTACATGTACTAATATTTTTTAAAAAATTGAAAATGTGTTTAGCAACCAAAAACCTAAATAGTACATTGTAAATCAATGTATGCATTTTAAAAGTTCAACAAAGTACTGATCCAAATTTTAGAAGTAAATGTAAACATGAAAAATTCAAAATGTTAATTATACTAGCTTGGTACATCTGTAAATATTCATTTTATTTTTATTTAGTTAATAAATGTAGCCCACATGTGACATATTTCTGACATTGAAATGAGATTCAGATAAAACACTCTTCTGATTTTTTAAATCAATGAAAAGTTAGTATTTATTTTATGTGTGTGTGTTTGTGTGTTAGTTGCTTAGCCTTGTCTGACTTTTTGCTACCCCATAGACTGTAGCCCACCAGGCCCCTCCGTCCATGGGATTCTCCAGGCAAGAACACTCTAGTGGGTTGTCATTTCCTTTTCCAAAAGGAACTATAGAAAGAAAGAAAGTGAAGTCGCTCAGTCATGTCCAACTCTTTGCAACCCCATGGACTGTAGCCTACCAGGTTCCTCCATCCATGGAGTTTTCCAGGCAAGAGTACTGGAGTGGGTTGCCATTTCCTTCTCCATTTATTTTGTAATAATTTATAAATAACTCATACTAACTTTTGTTATAATATACTTGGGTTTTCTCATATTTTCCCCAGATATCACATTTTTCCTTTAAAGAAAATGACTAACAGCATTAATAAAGAGAATACAATTAAATATTATTAGCATGGTGAATTTATATAGAAAAACTTATGTGACTTGGCAACCCTTTTATAGTTAATGCTACATAATAGAGCAAAATATTCAAAATATCTTAGAATAAAAAAGTTTTAATAATTACAAAAAATCAACAATATAAACAAGATCTTAAAATGTGCAACACATTTAAAAGAAGATCAGTAAGTTTAATGTAAATTTATAGGATATTATATATTGGCCTTTTTATCATTTATAATATACTTTAAATTGACATATACTTTAGTTAATATAAAATGCCACAATAAATTGTAAAACAACATACCTAATATATACACAAAATAAAAGTTAAACAGGTTTTAGATTGCAGAAATTAAAATTGATTCTCCTGCCCAGTTTGCCCACTACTTGATGAATTTACATCTTGAGAAAAATATTCAGCATATTAATTTGTTCTCATTTCCTTTTGTTAATGAGGCAGTTTCCGGATATAAAATGAATCTCTGGAACTGATTAAAGTACTGATTAAATAAGGACATGGTTCAGTTTTGTTTTGTTGTAGATTTCAAATGGAGAGCAATGAACAAAATGATGAAATCAAGTAATCTCCTAATTTATTTTAGTATTTAACTGGAACAAAATAAAATGCTATCTACTTTTAGTCATTACATTGATTTGACCATGTTTAATTTCACTTACAAGGACAATAATTAAATGCATTGATAGAAACTTTAAAATTACAATTTAAACATCAGTGAGTATAAAAGAGAATAAACTGTTTTTAAAGATACTAGTAACGAAAATAAATCTCATAGCATATTTGATATATTAATTTTAATACTTGAAATTCAAATTATCTTTTATATCTGAACTTATGAATTATTCATGGGACACATTAGCATATGCAATCATATATTCTATACAACATAATACACGTATTTGAGGGAAAAAAAATTCCTATTCAAAATAAAATATTCCTAGACTCTTTATTTTAGTGTTGTAAATTTCTTTAGAGTGGAATTTTGCAGCGAGTGTGGGTTACTCTTCACTGAGGTGCCTGGGTTTCTCATTGAGGGTGCTTCTCTTATCACTGAGTAGTTGCAGTGCATGGGCTTAGCTGCCTTGAGGCACATGAAATCTTCCTGGAGCAGGGTTCAAACACATATTCCCTACACTGGCAGGTGTATTTTTAACCACAGTAACACCAGGAAAGTCCTGAAAGTCCTTTTAAGATGATCACTATTTTATTTAACATATTCACAAGTTTTCCTGACTTCCCTTTATAGTCTTGGAAAAAGACATCTCAACCACTCTTTAACTTTTTTCTGGCCATGTGGCACCCTTGTAAATGGATTTCCTTAATGTATGTAAACAGAAGCTGGTGAAGGAGTGTACACTGCTCTTAGACATACAAGTATCGGATCCACTGCATTTTTAGTCTATTCCTTTGTGTCTTGTTTATCCAGAGTGTCATTTCTAAACAGAAGACACTGGCGCAGAGACCTCCAGGAACAAAGGAAATAAACCATCTGAAATCACATAG
Organism: Oryx dammah; assembly: GCF_014754425.2. Lineage (NCBI taxonomy): Eukaryota > Metazoa > Chordata > Mammalia > Artiodactyla > Bovidae > Oryx > Oryx dammah. The sequence continues at coordinate 139,798,127 of NW_024070186.1, forward strand.
AAAACTGGTTATAGAAGGACAGTGAATCAGAGGTAGATTGAACAGTGGAGAGAATGGTAACAGAGAAGGTCAGAGTAATAGCCAAAACCAAGATAATTCAGACATGTGTGAGCTATTGGAAGAACTTTTTCTCGAGTCAAATGGGGTGAAATTGGAAAATTTTGAAAAGTCTGTTTTACAAAGAAAATTTTGACTCTTGCACAGAATGGAAATTAGTTATTAAGTGGGGAAATAGAAGTGAAGTGAAAGTCATTCAGTCGTGTCTGACTCTTTGCAATCCCATGGGCTATAGAGTCCATGGAATTCTCTAGGCCAGAATACTGGAGTGGGTAGCCTTTCCCTCCTCCATGGGATCTTCCCAACCCAGGGATCAAACCCAGGTCTCTTGCACTGCAGGCAGATTATTTACCTGCTGAGCTACAAGGGAAGCCCAAGTGGGGAAATTGGGGAAGCCCATTTGGGAGCTATGTTAAGAGTCAAAGAGAGAGCTTACAATAGATGGTAGTTGTGAGTTAATGAGTCTTCCTTGATGGCTCAGAAGGTAAAGCATCTGCCTGCAATGCAGGCTACATGGGTTCAGTTCCTGGGTGGGGAAGATTTCCTGGAGGAAGGAATGGCTACACACTCCAGTATTTTTACCTGGAGAATTCCATGGACAGAGGAGCCTGGAGGGCTACAGTCCATGGACTGTAGATGTAACTTTCACTTTCACTTTTTTTGAGTGAGTTAATGACAGGTAGTTGACTATAAAATATAACTCGAAGATAGAGCCAATAGGATTCTCTGATGAGTTGGATTATGGGTATGAAAATGAGAGCATAAAAATGACTTCACAGATTTTTAAAAATTTCATGTATGATTTTATATTATTTTTCTTGATATAATGCTTTTGCTTATTTCATACTTGCTTTTTTTGGTTACATCTATTGATTTAAACTTTCATCTATTGATTTAATTAACTTTTACCTTAATAAGCTACGGTTACCTGATTATCTCATTTTTGTCTCTTTTTTCCATTTACTATTTCTTAAATATTAATTTGGTCTTAAATATTAATATATCCTTGGTCTTAGTTGTGGCATATGGAATCTTTGTTGCAGCATGTGGGATTTGGTCCTCTGACCAAGAGTCGATCCCTGGCTCCCTGCATTGGGAGGGTGGAGACTTAGCCACTAGACCAGCAGAGAAGTCGCCTCAGGATACTGTTTTGATTCTGATATTTTGTTATTCTTTTCCAAATTTCCAGATATTTTAAACTAAATATCTTTATCTGTTTTGATTCGCTATATGTCAAAACATTATTAGTGAGTTGAATGTAGCATCATTGAGAAGAGTCTGTGATCAAAAACGTTTATAGTCTAGATTCACCATTTCAAATAGAAAGTAATTCTGACTATTACCCAAGTGTCATCACAACTCTCTATAAATGGATGGACTCCTCAAACTGGAAGCCAGGCCAGAAATGTTGGACTGTTAGAGATGAACTGGTTTTCAGTTCCTTGATTTACTCTATTTGAGACTAAGTAAACCCCAGTGTAAACCAGTCTCCCCATGATGATATTGCCAAGTATTTCAGTACACACATTTCTGCTCTTCCTGCCTCAGTGGAGAAACTGTCCTTTACCTATAGTTTGTTTGTTTGTTTGTTTGTTTTCCCTAAACATTCCTAGAACATAGATATGCTGGATTTTGGCAACATGTGCTAAAAATTAAGTATAATTCTAGTTCTGACTCAGAATATATCATGTCACAAAGTCATGAGAAAGATAATATGGAAAACTTGAACCAAAACACATTAAATGTGGTCATAAAAGGAGATAGTCAATTATGGCTTTGCAAAAGCCATTGTAAAGTGGAAAAGATTGTTGGTATAAAAAGCTAATCTGTTCTTATTACTGACTAAGGTGTAAGATAATTATATTTATGTTATCAAGGGTGAGCAGGCAATAGATATAAAAGAGATAGGAACAGATGAACCCATCTCAATGTTATCTAATATATATCTGCCTTCCACAGAAAGGCATTAAGAGAAAAAGCAATGTTGTTATTATACTGTGAAGAGAAATTATGAAATTTTAAAGTTGTGCCAATAGAAGCAAGAAATTGATCACTCTAAGCAGCTGGTTCCAGTAATTCAGTCTGTTCAAAATAAATGTTTATGATAGAAAATCATTAGTACATGCAAGGTGCTAATTTATGAATGTGAGGATGAATTCCTCCAAAATTCTTTATCAGGATTTTTTTTGAACGGATATATTATGGAAGAAATGCCTTCAGTTTCTAGATGAATGATTATTAATGACAGGTTAGATGTACTTAATTCATTTTTCCTAACATTGGTATTCTCATTAGGCTTATGTAAGCATAAAATATGGAATAATGTAGTTAATATAAAACCATGCATTATGGGAAAACCTAATTTGAGAACAATAAATAATTTAATTTCCATATTAGAAATGGAAAGCTAATCTGTTACATTTTGCATTTACATTTCTAAAAGGTTTAAGACAAAGATATGTGTTTTGATAAACACTTCATTTTTTAGATGGTTATGTAAAACCAAATTTGAATTCCCATTTTCTCTACTGAACAAAGAATCATGACTTACTATAGCTATCAAAATGATGGAGAAATCAATACCCATTACTATTAATGTGAAGAAAATGGAGTTTTATATTTTAAAATTGTACATTTACTATTCAAAGTTTTCAGAAATAATAATAGCACCATGTGCTATAAAAATGCAGTATCATAATATGCTAGAATCTTGGACAATGACAGAAAGCTTCTAAACCATTTCTTTAAGACTTTAATTAACATAATATATTATTTAAATTCAGTTCTAGAAGTTCACTGTCCAATATGATAACCAGCATTAGCTGTAGTATTAGTGTAATACAGGATGCTATATTAAAGAACATAGATGTTTAACATTTTTATCATCACTAAAGTTCTAAAGGACAGTGGTATTCTAGAAAGTTTTAAATATATAAAAACAACTTCATGGCTCATTCATTTTATTTTATTCTGTTTGTTCTTTAATAACCATCTAAGCTAAATAGAAATTTAAAATTAGCTCATAATTTGCTGTTAAAATATAAAATCCATAGCTATATTGAATGCAAAGTCTCACAGCAATGACATATTTTCCTTTAGCTGTTTTTCTAAGTCAATTCAGAAAAAAAAGGTAAAATTAAATCACACTATTGACTAAACATCTCCTAGCAATAAGACTCTCATTTCACCTTGTCTATCAACTACATTAAAACTCAGGCCAGCTAATCTTTGTTCAGCGACAAAGAGAATATAATATAAAGCCAAGAAAGAAGAGGACTTGAACACATCAGGGTGTAATTTTTATTCACTTTTATAGGAAAATATACCTTTGTTCAACTTTAGAAGAACTGTGAAATGATTATATATGGCAAGGTTTTCTGAAATGAAGATTTCCTAGACTTTTATGAATATGTATATAGATCTCATTTTGGATCTACTATTTCTAATGTCAAAATGATTTCAATTATACAGTAGCAGTCATTACTGTATGATTTTATTTTTAATAATTTTATGCTATTTCTTAAATTATGTCAGGTCAGTACCTGAGTTCATACAGCTTTCTCTGACCCAGTGTGGTAACTACTGTTTAAAACATAATGGCAAAACATCTGGTCAATATGCAAATATATCTTGTGTTCTAAAATAAGTGATTAGGAGGTTAGCATTTGCTCTGGGCTTCCCTTGTAGCTCAGCTGGTAAAGAATCCGCTTGCAATGCGGGAGACCTGGATATGATCCCTGGGTTGGGAAGATCCCCTGCAGAAGGGAAAGGCTACCCACTCCAGTATTCTGGCCTGGAGAATGCCATGGACTATATAGTCCATGGGGCCACAAAGAGTCAGACATGACTGAGACTCTACTTTCATTAAGACTATTTCATAACTCAAAATATTCAGGGTATTTTTAAAATGTCTTGGGAATAGATGGCATTAGACTTTCTTCAGGGACTATATTTTATCCTTCTTGAAGTTAGGTTTGTTGTTTGATCGCTTAACAACTATATTATATTTACCTTGCAGGACACTGGTACACACAGTAGGTATGCAATAAGTATGTGTTCAACTAAATTAATAAACTTCTATATTTGTCAAGGCCTGGTTTCTGATAGTTGGTCAGTAAATATTTGTTGAGTGAACTAAAATATCTCTCTAGAGCCTATAAGAAGGATGGCATACTCACAAATGGTCACTCCAACATAAAGAGTAATTTTCTCAATTGAATGCATTTAAGTTAATCAAAATAATAAAATTCCCCAAAATTCTGTTTTGTTTTGTTTATTTACTACAACTATGTTGTTGGTGTTGTCCAGTCACCAAGTCATGTCTGACTCCACGATCACACGGACTGCAACACACCAGGCTTCCCTATCCCCAACCACCTCCCAGAGTGTATTCGAGTTCATGTCCATTGAATCCGTGGTGCTATCCAATCATCTCATCCTCTGTCACTTCCTTCTCCTTCTGCCTTCAATATTTCTTATCATCAGGGTCTTTTCCGATGAGTAAACTGTTCTCATCATGTGGCCAAAGTATTGGAGCTTCAGTTTCAACATCAATCCTTCCAAATATTCAGGGCTGATTTCCGTTAAGATTGACTGATTTGATCACTTTTCCAAGGGACTCAGAAGAGCCTTCCCCAGCACCAGAGTTCAAAGGCATGAATTCTTTAGTGCTCTGTCTTTTTTATTGTCCAGCTCTCACACTGTACACAACTACTAGAAAGACCATAGCCTTGATTATATGGGCTTTTGTTGACAAAATGATGTTTTTGTTTTTCAACATGTTGTTTAGGTTTATCATAGCTTTCCTGCCCAGAAGCAATCATCTTCTAATTTCATGTCTGCGGTCACCATTTGCAGTGATTTTACAGCCCAAGAAGAAGAAATCTGTTACTGCTTCCACCTTTTCCCCTACTATAAAGACATAAAAAATATCGAGTTGACAAATATAAATATTTGTGTTCATTTCTTTCTTCATTAATGCACAAAATGATAGCCTCAGAGACAGAAATGGTCCACTTGGACATCAATTGTTTTATTGAAAAGGACAATTGGATACATTTCCTTAAACTTATGTTTTCCCCATATATTAAACTACAAAAAGTGGAGCAACAGAAACAAGATTGTTTTATGACATTAAAGAAAAAGTTGAACTGTCCAGATATCAGTTTCCGTTCAGTTCAGTCGCTCAGTCATGTCGGACTCTTTGCGACCCCATGAATCGCAGCACACAAGGCCTCCCTGTCCATCACCAGCTCCCGGAGTTCACTCAGACTCACGTCCATCGAGTAGGTGATGCCATCCAGCCATCTCATCCTCTGTCCTCCCCTTCTCCTCCTGCCCCCAATCCCTCTCAGCATCAGAGTCTTTTCCAGTGAGTCAACTCTTCGCATGAGGTAAAGTACTGGAGTTTCAGCTTTAGCATCATTCCTTCCAAAGAAATCCCAGGGCTGATCTCCTTCAGAACGGACTGGTTGGATCTCATTGCAGTCCAAGGGACTCTCAAGAGTCTTTTCCAACATCACAGTTCAAATGCATCAATTCTTTGGTTATCAGCTTTCTTCACAGTCCAACTCTCACATCCATACATGACCACTGGAAAAACCATAGCCTTGACTAGATGGACCTTAGTCGGCTTAATTAGGTGAAAATAATCAATATTTGATCAGCTGGAAATAAAATCTGTCTTTTGACCCCCTGCACTCATTTTGCCCACCCCCCCCAATCTGTTCTTTTATCTATGACTTTGTTTTTGTTTTCAGATCACAAACAAATGAGATTATTAGGTAATTGGGTAATTGTCTTTGATATTTCATTTAGCATAATGCCCTTGATGTCTGTTAATGTTGTCTCAAATGGAAATATATCATTCTTTTATTATGGCTAAATAATATACTATTATATGTGTGTGTGTGTGCATCACATTTTTAATCCATCTATTCGTTGGTGAACACTCAAGTTATTATATCTTAGCTGAAAGAAAGTGAAAGTTGCTCAGTCTTGTCTGACTCCTTGAGACCCCATGGACTATACATGTCCATGGAACACTCCAGGCCAGAATACTAGATATGAGAAGCCTTTCCCTTCTCCAGAGGATCTTCCAAACCCAGGGATCAAACCCAGGTGTCCTGCATCACAGGCAGATTCTCTGCCAACTGAGCTATAAGGGAAACCCTATATCTTAGATAATCGTAAATAATGCTACAGTGAACATAACGATGCATATATCTTTTCAAGTTAGTGTTTTCATTTTCTTCTGATAAATACCCAGAAGTGGATTGCTGGATTATATGGTGATTCTACTTTTTATTTTTTGAGAAACTTCCATATTGTTTTCCATAGTGGCTGGATCAATTATATTTCCAACAGTGTACAAGGATTCCCTTTTCTCCACATCCTTGGCAATTGTTTTCATTTCTTATGTTTTTAATAATACATAGGTTTTTATTGATTTATTTATTGAAGAATTATTCAGTAAGTATAGGAAATTAGAAATTTGATTGTAAAATAATTAGTATATTATTAGATGCAAACATCTAAGGCATATAGCATTGACCCTTGAACAACATAAGGGTTAGAGGGCCAACCTACACACAGTCAAAATGTCATTTATAGCTTTAACTACCCAAAACTTAATAACAAGTAGCCTACTTTTGACCAGAAGCCTTATCAATAATATAAATGGTCTGTTAACAAGTATTTTTTATCTTATATGTCTTATATACTGTATTCCTATATTAAAGTAAGCTGTAGAAAAGAAAATATTACTAAGAAAATCATAAGGAAGAGAAAATGCATTTACAATACTGTACTGTATTTATCATTGCCATAAGTTCACATATGTTTTCAAGATGAACCATATGTCCATAACTACATCTATATTACTTTCTATATACTTCAAAACACTACAGATATTATACTTATTTCTAACACTAGACTTCAAAAATGAAAAGATGCTGTGCCATATTTATTTATAAGTGTAAAGATTCATTCATTGATAATGAAGAAGAATATGATTGATTAATGGTAACCTAGCCTGCATGCTACGGAGAAGGCAATGGCACGCCACTCCAGTACTCTTGCCTGGAAAATCCCATGGATGGAGGAGCCTGGTGGGCTGCAGTCCATGGAGTCACTAGGAGTCGGACACGACTGAGTGACTTCACTTTCACTTTTCACTTTCATGCATTGGAGACGGAAATGGCAACCCACTCCAGTGTTCTTGCCTGGAGAATCCCAGGGATGGGGGAGCCTGGTGGGCTGCCGTCTATGGGGTCTCACAGAGTCGGACACGACTGAAGTGACTTAGCAGCAGCAGCAGCAGCAGCAGACCTTATACCTAAGAACAGAACACTGTCTACATATTTAATGCCTTCATAATATACCTTTTTATCAAAATTTTCAATATTTTTAGGCTATAAATTCACCTGCAAGTTTTCCCAAATTGTTATAAATCTCTAAAAACTTTTCTGTATATTTATTGAAAGAAACCTGCATATTAGTAGATCTGCACAGTTTGAACCCATGTTGTTCAAGGGTTAGCTATTACTTTTCTACTGATAATGATTTTATAATTGAAATGGAAGTTTTATTTTTTTATTTATTTTATTTTTATCATCTTAACCATTCATTTTTTATTTATTAATTGAAGTGTAGTTGATTTACAATGTTGTGTTTGTTTCAGTTTATAGCAAATTGATTCAGTTATACATATCTATAAGGTCTGTATATATTCTTTTTCTGATTCATTTCCATATTCTTTTCCACCATACGTTATTACAAGATATTGGATATAGTTACCCGTGCTATTGTTTACATAGTAGTGTGTATCTGCTAATCCCAAACTCCTAATTTATCCCTCTCCCATATTATAGCTTTTTAAAGTACTAATTATTCTTCAGTAGTCCTAATAGTTGGGCTTCACCTGTGGCTCAGTGGATAAAGCATCTGCCAGCAATGCAGGAGACACAGGAGATGTTGATTTGATCATTGGATCAGAAAGATATCCTGGAGAAGGAAATGGCAACCCACTTCAGTATTCTTGTCTAGAAAATCCCATGGACAGGGGAGCCTGGAGGACTACAGTTCAAAGGGTTGCAAAGAGTCAGACACAACTGAATGACTAAACACAGTCTCAATAAACTGCACGGCAAAAACGTCCAAGCATTTTTTGAACTGATGTAGTTCAAACAAGTTATCAACTTTGACTCAGGATCAGGCCATCCTTTTCATTGGTTGTATGTATAATAACAGAAGTTTCAGTGTATCTCATATTTGTAAGTGCTATGTTGCAGGAAGATTTGATTATTTTTCCTGCATTTGCTCTTATAAACAGGAGCCACATTTTTAAATCCATTGTTCTAATCATATTCAACCACTAGAGAGGTGTTTTGTCAGTTTTCCTCCAGGACACAGATTGATGTTTTTATTCTCCATGAAAGCCAGCATGATCACTCAGCAAGGATTATACCTTATTTTGTATAAATAGAGTATGATATTAATATCAGAACTCCTGGAAATTATTTAAAACTTGTCATGTTCTCTGCCTTCATTTAGTGAAGATTGATGAAGCAATATTTGCAGTGTGTAATAAGTTACATGAGTGAAAACTGTTGAATAAGTAATAGAATGCAAGCTCCTCTTATTAAATAATAATTAATTTGAGATTTTCCCACTTTCTCTTCTTCCTAAGAAACTCAGAAAACCAAGTAATGAATTATTTGATATTCAAGAAACCAAATTAAGCATATTTCTTTGTTTCATCACAAAAACACTTGATAGCTTTTGGTTTCTGGGTTGGGATATTCCTCTCCAGGCAAGTATCTTAATTTCAAAACAGTATCAAAAGCAGGAGCAGCAAGTAACAACAAGAAAAACAAAAGCAAAATTATTTACATGGGAAAAGTAGTTTCCCTGCTCTTTTTACTATCACTTCCTTAAAAAATAGTAACCGTTGATTATGTTACTGCTTCATAGAATCTTACCAAGTAACTTCTGTTTTCTGTTGTTATATGCAATCTCTTTTCACATGGAATCCACAGAATGAAAAAGTAATCTCTACTTAATATTAACTATATTTTGCTTATATTTAGTGTATTAATTTGGGCTTCCCTAGTAGTTCAGTGGTAAAGAATCTGCCTGCAATGCAAGAGACACAGGAGACAAGGGCTTGATCCCTGGGTCTGGAAGATCCCCTGGAGGAGGGCATGGCACCCCGCTCTAGTATTTTTGCTGGGAAAATACCATGGACGGGGGAGACTGGAGGACTATAATCCATAGGGTATCAGTGACTTGGACAAGACTGAATCAACTGAGCAGCAGCAGCAGTATATTAATTAAATAAGGCCAGATTGAATGAGTTCAACTAAACCAAGCATTGTACAAATAAACTGTGCTTATTGTTTTTAAAGATAAATGCTGAAATTTTCAGTGAGATCATCAAACCACATTTAATCATTCATAAAACTTTAGAGAGGATTTCAAAAATTAATTATAATTATCAGGCAAGTATCAGTTAAAATACTATGCAATTGTATGAAGTACTAATTGACATTTACTTATTTTTATAATGAATATCAGCATATCTGCTGATGCTATCATTATTACCATAATTACTATAAAATAGAACTGTCTTTTCAATGCAAACTATTAGTTATTTTGACCATATTTTTAAAAAATCATTGTATACTAAAAAACTTTATCAGTATATTTACTTATTAAACATATTTTGTTCAATGCATGTGACTCTCCAATTTAATTAGTGAATAAAAGTTTCATATTAAAACATTATTTTATAATAATTACTTCATAATTAATAATTCAAACTTTTTCAAAATAATCTGGATAATTCCCATGTATATTAAAATGTGATCAACTTAAAAAATTAAGACTGCAAATATTTGCCTATTTTCCACGTCCACGGCCGGGAGGAGCTACTCCACGTCCGAGGTCGGGGGGGATGGCCAAGAGGAGCCACGTCGCTTCTGAGGCCCGGGGCAGTGGCCGGGAGGAGCACAACACATCCAACGAGCGGTGGCTGTGCGGGTGCAGGGGGCCTAGAGGAGCTCTCCCACACTGAAGGTCGGGAAGGGTGGCGGTGAAGAGATACTCCTCATCCAAGGTAAGGAGCAGTGGCTGTGCTTTGCTGGAACAGCCATGAAGAAATGCCTCACACGCAAGGTAAGAGAAACCCAAGTAAAATGGTAGGTGTTGCAAAAGGGCATCAGAGGGCAGACACACTGAAACCATACTCACAGAAAACTAGTCAATCTAATCACACTAGGACCATACTCTTATCTAACTCAATGAAACCAAGCCATGCCCGCGGGGCAACCCAAAAAGGGCGGGTCATGGTGGAGGGGTCTGACAGAATGTGGTCCACTGGAGAAGGAAATGGCAAACCACTTCAGTATTCTTGCCTTCAGAACCGCATGAACAGTATGAAAAGGCAAAATGATAGGATACAAAAATAGGAACTCCCCAGGTCAGTAGGTGCTCAATATGCTACTGGAGATCAGTGGAGAAATAACTCCAGAAAGAATGAAGAGATGGAGTCAAAGCAAAAACAATACCCAGCTGTGGATGTGACTGGTGATAGAAGCAAGGTCTGATGCTGTAAAGAGCAATATTGCATAGGAACCTGGAATGTCAGGTCCATGAATCAAGGCAAATTGGAAGAGGTCAAACAAGAGATGGCAAGAGTGAACGTCAACATTCTAGGAATCAGCGAACTAAAATGGACTGGAATGGGTGAATTTAACTCAGATGACCATTATATCTACTACTGCGGGCAGGAATCCCTCAGAAGAAATGGAGTAGCCATCATGGTCAACGAAAGAGTCTTAAATGTAGTACTTGGATGCAATCTCAAAAATGACAGAACAATCTCTGTTTGTTTCTAAAGCAAACCATTCAATATCATGGTAATCCAAGTCTATGCCCCAACCAGTAACACTGAAGAAGCTGTAGTTGAATGGTTCTATGAAGACTTACAAGACCTTTTAGAACTAACACCACAATGATGTCCTTTTCATTATAGGGGACTGGAATGCAAAAGTAGGAAGTCAAGAAACAATGGAGTAACAGGCAAATTTGGCCTTGGAATGCATAATGAAGCAAAGCAAAGACTAATAGTGTTTTGCCAAGAAAATGCACTGGTCATAGCAAACAGCCTCTTCCAACAACACAAGAGAAGACTCTATACATGGACAGCACCAGATGGTCAACACCGAAATCAGATTGATTATATTCTTTGCAGTCAAAGATGGAGAAGCTCTATACAGTCAACAAAAACAAGACCAGGAGCTGACTGTGGCTCAGGTCATGAACTCCTTATTACCAAATTCAGACTTAAATTGAAGAAAGTAGGGAAAACTGCTAGACCATTCAGGTATGACCTAAATCAAATCCCTTATGATTATACAGTGGAAGTGAGAAATAAATTTAAGGGCCTAGATCTGATAGATAGAGTGCCTGATGAACTATGGGATGAGGTTCATGACACTGTACAGGAGACAGGGATCAAGACCATCCCCATGGAAAAGAAATGCAAAAAAGCAAAATGGCTGTCTGGGGAGGCCCTACAAATAGCTGTGAAAAGAAGAGAAGTGAAAAGCAAAGGAGAAAAGGAAAGAAACAAACATCTGAATGCAGAGTTCCAGAGAATAGCAAGAAGAGATAAGAAAGCCTTCTTCAGCAATCAATGAAAAGAAATAGAGGAAAACAACAGAATGGGAAAGACTAGAGATCTCTTCAAGAAAATTAGAGATACCAAGGGAACATTTCATGCAAAGATGGGCTTGATAAGGGACTGAAATGTTATGGACCTAACAGAAGCAGAAGATATTAAGCAGAGGTGGCAAGAATACACAGAAGAACTGCACAAATAAATATCTTCACAACCCAGATAATCACGATGGTGTGATCACTCATCTAGAGCCAGACATCCTGGAATGTGAAGTCAAGTGGGCCTTAGAATGCAACACTACAAAGCTAGTGAAGGTGATGGAATTCCAGTTGAGCTATTTCAAATCCTGAAAGATGATGCTGTGAAAGTGCTGCATTCAGTATGCCAGCAAATTTGGAAACCTCAGCAGTGGTCACAGGACTGGAAAAGGTCAGTTTTCATTCCAATCCCAAAGAAAGACAATGCCAAAGAATGCTCAAACTACTGCACAGTTGCACTCATCTCACACGATAGTAAAGTAGTGCTCAAAATTCTCTGAGCCAGGCTTCAGCAATATGTGAACTGTGAACTTCCTGATGTTCAAGCTGGTTTTATAAAAGGCAGAGGAACCAGAGATCAAATTGCCAACATCTGCTGGATCACGGAAAAAGCAAGAGAGTTCCAGAAAAACATCTATTTCTGCGTTACTGACTATGCCAAAGCCTTTTGACTGTGTGGATCACAATAAACTATGGAAAATTCTGATAGAGATGGGAATACCAGACCACCTGACCTGCCTCTTGAGAAATCTGTATGCAGGTCAGGAAGCAGCAGTTAGAACTGGACATGGAACAACAGACTGGTTCCAAATAGGGAAAGGAGTACGTCAAGGCTGTATATTGTCACCCTGCTTATTTAACTTCTATGCAGAGTACATCATGAGAAACACTGGACTGGAAGAAACACAAGCTGGAATCAAGATTGCCAGGAGAAATATCAATAACCTCAGATATGCAGATGACACCACCCTTATGGCAGAAAGTGAAGAGGAACTCAAAGCCTCTTGATGAAAGTGAAAAAGGAGAGTAAAAAAGTTGGCTTAAAGCTCAACATTCAGAAAATGAAGATCATGGCATCTGGTCCCATCACTTCATGGGAAATAGATGGGGAAATAGTGGAAACAGTGTCAGACTTTATTTTTATTGGCTCCAAAATCACTGTAGATCGTGACTGCAGCCATGAAATTAAAAGATGCTTACTCTTTGGAAGAAAAGTTATGACCATCCTAGATAGCATATTGAAAAGCAGAGATATTACTTTGCCAACAAAGGTCTGTCTAGTCAAGGCTATGGTTTTTCCTGTGGTCATGTATGGATGTGAGAGTTGGACTGTGAAGAAAGCTGAGCACCGAAGAATTGATGCTTTTGAACTGTGGTGTTGAAGAAGACTCTTGAGAGTCCCTTGGACTGCAAGGAGATCCAACCAGTCCATTCTGAAGGAGATCAGTCCTGGGTGTTCATTGGAAGGACTAATGCTAAATCTGAAACTCCAGTACTTTGGCCAGCTCATGCAAAGAGTTGACTCATTGGAAAAGACTCTGATGCTGGGAGGGATTGGGGGCAGGAAGAGAAGGGGACGACAGAGGATGAGATGGCTGGATGGCATCACTGACTCGATGGACCTGAGTCTGAGTGAACTCTGGGAGATGGTGATGGACAGGGAGGCCTAGTGTGCTGCGATTTATGGGGTCACAAAGAGTCGGACACGACTGAGCGACTGAACTGAACTGAACAAGATTGAAGTATTTTTATTTTTAAACAAGTTTTAAATGATTTTTAAAAATCAGAAATTCATATAGTTATATATTTTCTCCAAGAGAGAACTTGTTGTATTCTAGAGATAGATAAATTGGAGACCTGCCAATCAGATTCTAAATTTAGAAGTAAAATAGAACTTTTCCTAGCTTAGAATATGTGGCAAATATCATAACAACACTGTTAATTTTAAAATTATTCCTCAAAGTGTCAATCCTGAGATCACTGATTAAACTGATAAATAATTTTCATATGACAAAGGGTAATAATAGATAAAAATATTTACAATGTTTTTATTCGTTATGAAATATTTCAAAAGAATTGTTAAGGCTACATGGTAGTATTTATTTTTTTCTACCCAACTAAGCTTCTTTCACAGAATGCATTCTCTTGACATCACTGGAATACAGTGATGTTCACTAATATCCAGTGTTGGTGGTGGTGTGTGCTGTGCTTAGTCACTTCAGTTGTGTTTGACTCTTTGAGACCCCACAAGCTGTAGCCTGACAGCCTGCTCATTCCATGGTGATTCTCGAGGCAGGAATACTGGAGTGGGTTGCCATGCCCTCTGCCAGGGATCTTCTCAACCCAGGTATTGAACCCATTTTTCCCACATTGCAGGATGATTCTTTACTGTCTGAGCCACTGGTGTAGGTTATATTTAGAACTGACTCATTAAAAAAAAAATAGTCACTTCTGAGATTGCCATTTTACTCTCTGAAGTCTTTATTTGGGAGTTATTTTCTTGCCTTGTGTGCCTGTGTACATTCTAAGTCGCTTCAGTCATGTGTGATTCTGTGCAGCCCCATAGACTCTAACCTGCAAGGTTCCTCTGTCCATTGGATTCTCCAGGCATGAATACTGTAATGAGTTATCATGCCCTCCTCCAAGGGCTCTTCCTGACCCAGGGAGGAAATCCATGTCTCCTGCATCTCCTGCATTAACAGGCTGATTCTTTAAAACCAAGACACCTGGACTTCCTCTGGATATATATATATATATATATATATATGGCATTCTTAAAGAGATGAGAATGCCAGACCACTTTATCTATATCCTGAGAAACCTGTATACAGGTCAGGAAGCAGTAGTTAGAATCAGACATGAAACAATGGACTGGTTCAAAATTGGGAAAGGAGTACATCAAGACTGTATATTGTCACACTGCTTATTTAACTTCTATACAGAGTACATCATACAAAATGCTGGACTGATGACACACAAGCTGGAAAAAAGATTGCCAGCAGAAATATCAATAACTTCAGATACGCAGATGACACCACTCTGATGGCAGAAAGCCTCTTGATGAGAGTGAAAAAGCTGGCTTAAAAGTCAACATTCAAAAGATGATGATCTCGGCATCTGGCCCTATCACTTCATGACAAATAGATGGGGAAACAATGAAAACAGTGACAGACTTTATTTTATTGGACTCCCAAATCATTGTTGATAGTGACTGCAGCCATGAAATTAAAAGATTATTGCTCCTTGGAAGAAAAGCTATGACCAATCTAGCCAGCATATTAAAAAGCAGATATATTACTTTGCCGACAAATGTTCATCTAGCCAAAGCTAGGGTTTTTCCAGTAGTCATATATGGATGTGAGAGTTGGACATAAAGAATACTGAGTGCCAAGGAATTCATGCTTTTAAACTGGTGTTTGAGAAGACTTTTGAGAGTCTCTTGGACTGCAAGGAGATTAAAACAGTCAATCCTAAAGGAAGTCAGTCCTGAATATTCATTGAAAGGACTGGTGCTGAAGCTGAAGCTCCAATACTTTGGCCACCTGATGCAAAGAGCCAACTCATTAGCGATGACCCTGATGCTGTGAAAGATTGAAGGCAGGAGGAGAAAGGGATGACAGAAGATGATATGGTTGGGTGGTATTACCAACTCAATGGCCTTGAATTTGAGCAAACTGTAGGAGATGGTGAGGGACAGGGAACCCAGATGTGCTGCAGTCCATGGGGTTGCAAAGAGGTGGACATAGCTGAGTGACTTAACAACAAATATATCTATGTGTGTGCTAACACATTTCAGTCATTTCCAACTCTTTGCAACCTATAGATTCTAGCCTTCCAGGCTCCTCTGTCCATGGGATTCTCCACATAAGAATCCTGGAGTGGGTTTCCATGCCCTCCTCTGTGGGATCTTCCTGGCCTAGGGATTGAATCCATGTCTCTTACATCTCTTGCAATGGCAGGTGGGTTCTTTACCATTAGCGCCACCTTGGAAGCCCTTTTCCTTAGGTAAAAATTTTAAAGTAAAACTAACCTACACAAATAGGGTGTATCCTTTCTCCAGTCCCTTATAAAATTGTGAGTGTTTAATCTCTTGAGAGAATGAAGAAAAGTATTTTCAATTATAGAAACAACTTTCACCTGAGGATAAGAGTACTCCACAAAAACATAGTCATATTGAATAAACATCTAGCCCCTTCTACAGCACTGACTCTCACATATATGGTACCCAAGCAGGGCTTAGTAATATTCCACTCTGGGGAATATGACCTATTATAGAAAAGGAAGTAAAGACAAGATTGGGTCTATGATATGGCTTATATGTGGAATCTAAAAAAAAAAAATGGGTACAAATGAACTTATCTATAAAACAGAAATAAACTCATAGATACAGAAAATAAATCTATGGTTACAAAGGCATCAAATGAGTAGTGATAAATTGGGAGACTGAAATTGACGTATACACACTACTATATTTAATAGAGGTCAGAAAGATTCTCTGGAAAAGAAGATGGCAGCCCACCTCAGTATTCTTGCCTGGAGAATCCCATGGACAGAGGAGCCTTGCAGGCTACAGTCCACGGGATCACAAGAGTTGGACTTGATTTAGAGACTAAAACACCACCAACTAATAAGGACCTACTGTATAGCACAGGGAATCTTATTCAGTACTCTCTAATGACCTATGCTGCTGCTGCTGCTAAGTCGCTTCAGTCGTGTCTGACTGTGACCCCGGAGACGGCAGCCCACCAGCCTTCCCTGTCCCTGGGATTCTCCATGCAAGAACACTGGAGTGGGTTGCCATTTCCTTCTCCAGTGCATGAAAGTGAAAAGTGAAAGTGAAGTCGCTCAGTCGTGTCCAACTCTCCATGACCCCATGGACTGTAGCATACCAGGGTCCTCCTCCATCCATGGGATTTTCCAGGCAAGAATACTGGAGTGGGTTGCCATTGCCTTCTCCACTAATGACCTATATGGAAAAGAATTTAGAAAAGAGTGAATATATATCTGTGAATAAAAGATTTACTTTTGTGTACACCAGAAACTAACACAATATTTTAAATCAACTATGCCCCAATAAAAGTTTTTTAAAAATGAGTTAAGAAAAAAGAAAAAGAAATAGAAAGATAATGGCTGTGGCCTATTTTGCTTTTATTTCTCTTAATTTAAGCAATCTCAGGGATTCTTTTTTAGTCCTCTATATACTTTCCACTTCTACCTCTGCTGGAAGTGACTTAACCACAGCTATAAACCTCCCATGTCTTTTAAGAGTTCTGAAGCTGATTTTTCTAATCAGCCCTGCTTTTCTTCCAGATTTAGAATATGGATGGGAAGCAGGGGTCATATTATTCTTCCTCCAGTAGTGAGTACCTGTTATTTGGGGCTCCAGGAAAAAATGAGGCTTCCCTAGTAGCTAAGACAGTAAAGAACCTGTCTGTAATGCAGAAGATCTGGGTGCTATCCCTGGGTCAGGAAGATCCCCTGGAGGAGAGAATGGTAACCCACTCCAGTATTCTTGTCTGGAGAATCCCATAGACAGAGGAGGCTAGTGGGCGACCAGTCTATGGAGTTGCAAAGAGTTAGACATGACTTTCACTTTTTTTTTTTTTTTCTGGAATGATCTACAGAAACCTTTGTGTTCTCCTCACTTCCAGTCACATCCAGGCTGCAGAGAACTGTAAACTCATTATCCTGCTTTTCTGTGAGAGTGGTTGTATTCTGACTGAACCACTGCTGAGTCTCCATCTTTTATTTGAATTACTTTAGTTATACAAATATGAGTTAGAATAATATTTAGTGAAAAGTGCCTAGAAGATAATTATGCCAACCCTAAGCAATAAAAATCATATTGAAAATGATATCTTCATGACCCAGATAATCACGATGGTGTGATCACTCACCTAGCCCAGACATCCTGGAATGTGAAGTCAAGTGGGCCTTAGGAAGCATCACTACGAACAAAGCTAGCGGAGGTGATGGAATTCCAGTTGAGCTATTTCAAATCCTGAAAGATGATACTGTGAAAGTGCTGCACTCAATATACCAGCAAATTTGGAAAATTCAGCAGTGGCCACAGAACTGGAAAAGGTCAGTTTTCATTCCAATCCCAAAGAAAGGCAATGCCAAAGAATGCTCAAACTACTACATAATTGCACTCATCTCACATGCTAATAAGGTGATGCTTAAAATTCTCCAAGCCAGGCTTCAGCAGTATGTGAACTGTGAACTTCCAGATGTTCAAGCTGGTTTTAGAAAAGGCAGAGGAACCAGAGATCAAATTGCCAACAACCACTGGATGATCAAAAAAGCAAGAGAGTTCCAGAAAACATCTATTCCTGCTTTCTTGATTATGCCAAAGCCTTTAACTGTATGGATCACAATAAACTGGAAAATTCTGAAAGAGATGGGAATTCCAGACCACCTGACTTGCCTCTTGAGAAACCTGTATGCAGGTCAGGAAGCAACAGTTAGAACTGGACATGGAACCACAGACTGGTTCCTAATAGGAAAAGGGACTCTTGCCTGGAAAATCCCATGGGTGGAGGAGCCCAGTGGGCTGCAGTCCATGGGGTCGTGAAGAGTCGGACACGACTGAGCGACTTCACTATCCCTATAAAGGCTGTATATTGTCACCTTGCTTATTTAACTTATATGCTGAGTACATCATGAGAAACGCTGGGCTGGAAGAAACACAAGCTGGAATCAAGATTGCCAGGAGAAATATCAATAACCTCAGATATGCAGATGACACCACCCTTATGGCAGAAAGTTAAGAAGAACTAAAGAACCTCTTGAAAGTGAAAGAGGAGAGTGAAAAAGTTGGCTTAAAGCTCAACATTCAGAAAACTAAGATCATGGCATCTGGTCCCATCACTTCATGGCAAATAGTTGGGGAAACAGTGGAAACAGTGACAGACTTTAGTTTTCTTGGCTCCATAGTCACTGCAGATGGTGATTGCAGCCATGAAATTAAAATCTTACTCCTTGGAAGGAAGGTTATGACCAACATAGACAGCATATTAAAAAGCAGAGACATTACTTTGCCAACAAAGATCCATCTAGTCAAGACTATGGTTTTCCCAGTGGTCATGTATGGATGTGAGAGTTGGACTATAAAGAAAGCTGGGAGCCAAAGAATTGATGCTTTTGCAGTGTGGTGTTGGAGAGACTCTTGAGAGTCCCTTGAACTGCAAGCAGATCCAACCAGTCCATCCTAAAGGAGATCAGTCCTGAGTATTCATTGGAAGGACTGATGTTGAGGCTAAAACTCCAATAATTTGGCCACCTCATGCAAAGAGCTGACTTGTTTGAAAAGACGCTGATGCTGGGAAAGATTGAGGGCAGGAGGAGAAGGGGACGATAGAGGATGAGATGGTTGGATGGCATCACCGACTCAGTGGACATGGGTTTGGGTGAACTCTGGAGCTTGGTGATGGACAGGGAGGCCTGGCGTTCTGCAGTTCATGGGGTTGCAAACAGTCATACAGGACTGAGCGACTGAACTGAACTGAACTGAAAATGATAATTCTCATCAATTGAGGGAAAGAGGGTTAACTCAGGTTTTCCACATTGCAGATAGTTTCTTTACCAGTTGAGCCACAAGTGAAGCCCAAGAATACTGGAGTGGTTAACCTATCCCTTCTCCAATGGATCTTCCTGACTTAGGAGTCAAATTGGGGTCTCCTGAATTGCAGGTGGATTATTTACCAAATGAGCTATGAGGGAAGACCATATAGAAATATGATTTAGAATAATATTTGATGAAAAGTGTCTAGAAGATAATTTGGCCTGACAAAGGGATTCAAACCATATTAAAAATGATCATTCTCATCAATCAAGGTTGAGAGGGTTAGATGAGCATAACATGTCAATAGTCACCAAAATACTATTTAAATGACAGGGAGAAAGAGGGGCAAAAGCTAGACTTGTGCAACAGAATCTAGATATGATCAGAAAGTCTCTTTTTAAAATCTATACGTCATTTGTCTCCCAGGAATACAAATAACAGTATGTCATGGAGCTTACAAATTCCATAAATTTTTTATTTTATTTTTTAAGTTACAAGAAACTGCATTATTTTCTTGGCCATATAAAATGTTCTATAGGAAATAAAAACCAATGATCATTACCTGTAAAATAATGAATGTAACTTATATTAAAAAATCTATATGCATATATAAGATGTGCATATCCTTGCTGCTCAGAATTCATTTTGACTCCCTATTTTCATGAATGACAAGGATGACCATAAACATGAGAATATTCATTGTATCTAAGCATACCCAGACACAATATAAAGTTTTATTTTCCCCAAAAGTCATACTCTAGGAGAGAAGAAAAATAGAAGCAAAAGCTTATTCCACCTCCTTGACATTGTTATTTTTCAAAGTCACTAATCTTTAGCCTGGAGGCTAATAAATGAATTTAAGCTTTGAATAAATTTAAGATCCCTAAAATCCCACCAGAATGTATGTGTACTTCCTAATTCCGATACACAACAAAGGAATATCTGGCAGGCTTTGTACCCAAACCTTTAGCGTGAGCAAACTAGATAAGAAAATTGTAAATATAAGTGAACAAACATAAAAGAAAATAGAAATGAAAGGGGAGGAATATGTTCAGCATCACTGAGAAGAATAAAAGCAATCAGTGTTGTTCAATTTCAAAAGAAGAAAATTGGTAAAGAAGAAAATTCTATTTACAGACATCAAAGATGACAGTATAAGCAAAAATAATTAAAAATGAAAATGAAAATTATAGAGTGCTTGTCATTGTTCCTCAAATATATACTAGCTAATAATATTAGATAGGAATTCTCATGATGTATTTTAATTTCCTTCACACATTTCAGACAAATCACACATTCAAAATGGTTATAAAAGTTTAAAACCTCCAGAGCAATTGTAAAGGAATTAAATCTAATTTTCAAAACTAGCATGAAGTGCCAAGTGAGTGGTAAACAAATAAATATTCTATATCAAAATACTGTTGTTTAATTCACCAAAATGACCAAATTGTCTACAGTTACTTAAAATAAGAAAAGTATCAAATATCCTTGAATTGGAACCAGATAGTCTTAGGTTGACTTCAAAAACATTAATTCAACAGTTAGATGATGTTTTTTCTTATTGAATATAGTTTAAAACTTGAATTATGGTACAGTGATCTCACTCTGACACACAATACTTCTAACAGATAACTTGGAAACTATTCTTGATAGTTTATAATCTTACTTCTAAGAAACTTTATGAATAATAGTAAAGACGGTGTCTTGAGTTTGGCACTGGAAAGAATTAGATTTATGCACTTTAAATACAAATAAAAAACTGAATCACTTGGCACGTGGGAAGATTAATAACCTAAGAGTCCACAAAGTTTACACAGAAACCTTCAAATACTATCATAGACTACTTGTGTTTGTGCTAGCAAGCAAGAGTTCTTTCAGATAATTCTAGCATACTCACCTGTTATAATAAGTTACTCCTATGTTAAGTATGCAGTAATATTTTTAACTCATAGAACACATTTTATCTTAACTGGATAAATTTTCAAAATATTTTTACTATTTTCTATGGGTAAAGTGTAGATTTTTAGACGAAAGCATACACAAATAAACTTAATAAAACATACCATATTTTGCTGGATAAATTGACATCTATATTAATTAAAAATTAATTTAGCAATTATCTATTTCATTCATTTGGGGAAGTCTACCTCAAAGCTTCTCCCCAAATATGAAAAAAAAAGCATGTGTTATATGCACATACTGGCAAGGAAACTTCTATTTTGTTAATCCATTTTGTACTTAACACTTTTCATATACAGGTACTAAAATTTAAGTTGCTCACTTGATGTTTAATAATTGAAGGAGTTAATTTACTCATTTAGAAGACATCCAGGGCATATTTTTTTGTAAGAGTATGTATATGTCACAAAAGAGGATATATTAGCAGATAAAACAACCTTTGAACCCTCAAGGAGGTTAGGAAAACTCACTAAAATTTCAGTTTCAGAACACTGCGGTCATGTCAGAAGATAGAAACATGTAAAATGTATTAGTTTAAAAATTATATTAATTAGCAGTCACTCATTGGTTATTAATGGTTCAAGCCCCATGTTAAGCATTGACTGTCTCATGTGAGTCTCATAAACCCTGTGTGATAGCTTATTAAACCCTCATTTTGAACAAGAAGAAGGTAAAGTTTAGAAAGATTATGCAATTTTCCCAGAATCTTGTCAGTTTTAAGTTCATAGCTAGAATTTAATCCAAGTAGTCTGACAACTGATCCTACAACATTCTGTACTGACTACACATTTCAGCAGGTAGGCCCTCTTCAAAAGTCACAATACAATATTGTAAAGTAATTAACCCGCAATTAAAATAAATAAATTTACTTTTTAAAAAGTCATTTTCTGATTCTTTTAATCATCTGTCAATTAAGAATCAGTGCATAATAAATATCAGAAAGAAGTGTTTTAAAAGAAAACAGCATCTGAAAAAGAATAAGGTACCATTACTTCCAGATTAAGTATTTTAGGTAGATTTATTCAATGAGTCAGTGTACCACCAACGTAAAATGTGTAAGCATTAATGTTGATCAAAATTAAACTGAATTCTTGACCTCCTAATATTAACATAATGCTAGAGATAGAACATGTCTCTAAAGGTAACAATGTAATATATATTTTTTATATTGGACATTTAAAAAACCTAACGTGTGCAACTTCATATGAAAGAGATGCTAGGAAACAGAGATATATGACTCACAAAGAGAAGGAGACTGAGGGGAAATGCCCTGAGAAAATGCTACTAAGATAAAATTGGTTCAAAAGTAGAAAAGATAGAAATGGCAACAACAACAAACCAATTCCAGGCAGTAAGATCCCATAGAGTAAAAAGTTCGGCACACATAATAGCCTGATGTTGGTACACATGACAACCTCACATGTTCTTTTCAATGTGCCTGAATAGCAAGATGAGAGACAGAGTGTTTATTACTAACTGACCATGTGGACCATGACAACAAGTTACACCTTTTGCTGAAGAACAATGAGAATTAAGTATTGAAGAACTTTTTAGTCAAAGCACAGAGATGATGGTGGTGGTGGTCAAAGACCACTTATTTGAATGGTAAATTTAAAATTTTAATGCCACTTTGGAAGGTTCAAGATTTATATCATCAAATATATATATTGAACTAGAAGTCATTCTGCTTTGCTATTTATGAAATCCCAGGTAGAAGAACTGGCACTACTGAATGAAAGAAGTCAGATGGTTCATTTTTCAGATAGGGACGACAAAGCTCATATTTTTAAAACACACTCAAACAAACATTGGATGAACTGTGCATATTAAAGTTTTCAAAAGATGCTCGCATGGCTTGGTAGCATATAAAAGGGGTGATAATTGTGCTGAAGTAGTTAACCACAGAACTCTCCTCCAACATTTCAGATTGAAATTCCTATAACCTACAAGTGTGTTTCATCTATAAGTAATTCCAGATAATAACCTTACACTATGTTATTCCCCTTTGTTATGATTCCAACTGAGATGCTGAGGTAGTTGTTTGATTTCCTATTAGAATGTAGGCTATTCTATAAATTGAGAACACTTTGGAGTCAGATAGCCAAAAATAGGATCTCAACTCTACAGTTCCCAGCTCTAATGAGTATTTCAGTCCATATTCCTGGTAAACAAACAGTACAGTGACTATTATCATTACCCAATAAATGTTAGCTCTGATTCACACAGTTATTAGACAGTTTTAGACAGATTTTCATTTGGCCACAGAGGACTGTGCCTTCATCCTTAGAAATGAGTTTTAGATCAGTGCATTTCAACATAAGAACATCAGAGAATGACAGCAGCTTCACGTGGAAACTTAAGAGCACGAACTCCGGGGTTCCATTAAATCAGAACTTCGGAAGCAATTTGGGTTTTAACACGCTCTATAGCAGACACTGGTGCATGCAAATATTTGAGAGCCACTGAGTCAGAAAGGTGGTATGTAAATATTTCCCATCTGCGCAAATAAAATATTTTAAATTTGATTGTGTTTACAGTCCTTGAAGTGGACTAATTATGGCATTTTTAAAATAAACATATTAATTGCACACACAATATTCTCAGCTTTCTGAAATTTAAATAGTTTTTAAAATCTGCTTTTGTCATTTAAATATGAACCATATTATAAAAAAAGCATTAATATAATCATTCAAATACCATACATAGATGTATAAGACACAGGTAGATAGACAGGTGAAGCAGAGATGTTATGATTTGCAAACCTCAATAATCACATAGTTTCTGAGAGGAGACAAAATATTTGCATGTGGAAATACTGTAATACTTTATACCAAGATAATCATATCAAATAGTTTAAAAATGCTTGATCTGAGCATTTATAATATGTGGCTTTCCCTAAAGTAACAAATTCAGCTTAAAATAGGTTTAACTTCAATTCAAAAACTATATTTGCCCTTGGATACTGTATACTAACAAATGAGAAAAAATAGGTGTTTTAAAATGTATAAATCATTATAAAATTATCAGGCAAGTATTCCTCCATAATATTTGATTACATTAAAAAACTTTGTGCCTTGTATCCTTGTCAGTTTATGTGTACAAACACACAGGTGTGCATACATGCTTAATCACTCGGTCATGTCCAATTCTTTGTAATCCATGGACTATAGCCCACCAGGTTCCTCTGTTCCTGGGATTCTCCTGGCACAAATACTGGAGTGGGTAGCCATTTCTTTCTTCAAGGGATCTTCCTGACCCAGAGATTGAACCTGGGTCTTATGCATTGCAAGAAGATTCTTTAAAATCAGAGTTACCAGAGAAGCTCCATAAACACACATACCAGCATGTCTATTCTCAAAAGTGTATAGTAATGATTTGTTAGAAACTATTTCATGTCTTTTTCAAAGAATAGCACTCAAGTATATTTTTTGAAGATTATTTCCAGTTTCCTGCATAAATAAAAGAATTTAAACTTTTATATAAGAAGTATTAATAGGAAACATTATAATTATGACCATAAAATTATAAAATTCTAAACCTGGTTCTAAACTTACTAAAAAAAAGTGATAAATATTATAACATTTAGTCAGTAATTTGCAAATATACTATTATCCCAAGACTGCACTCCCTTATTCCACATTTTGGGAAACAGATCTATGCAATATTATCTGTAGAAAAATATTACTAGGACATACTATTTAAAACACAGTTCAGAATAAATGAATGTCAATGATAAGTTCTAAATTAACATTCCAGATTATAAAATATGAAACAGTTAAATATGATGATTCCCCAACAGACACACATGAGGTATTCCGGTATATTATAAAGGTAATGCAAAGAGAATGACAGAAATTCCTGTCACAGTCACCAAGGATGCACTAAGTTATTCATAAGATATGTCTTGGTGCATGTCATGATTAATTTTGTATTTTTATTTGACTGGGTCACAGGGTGCTCAGATATTTAGCTAAACATTATTTCCAGGTATACCTGTGAGATCTTTTTTGGATTAGATTAGAATTTGAATCGGTGGGCTCAGTGAATTGTCCTTCCTGGTGCGGGTGGGACTCATTCAGTCCTCTGAGGGCCTGAACAGATGAAAGGTGGAAGAAGGGAAAATTTATTTTTCCTGTCCCCAACTACTGAGATAGGACTGCGGTGTTCTGCACTCAGACTGGAACCTATCCCCAAGGCTTCTCTGGTTTTCAGTTCTTCAGACTCAGTCTGACTCAGACTAAACTATACCTTTAGTTGTCCTTGTCTCCAATTTGTAGATAGAGAAAGAGATGCTGGCATGTTCAATCACTGAGTCACTGCATGGACTGTAGCCCACAAGGCTCCTCTGTCCCTAAGATTTCCTAGGCAAGAATACTGGAGTATGTGGCCATTTCCTTTTCCAAGGGATCTTCCTGGCCCAGGAATCGAACCTGCGTCTCCCATGTCTCCTGCATTACAGGCCATTCTTTACCACTGAGCTACATGGCATTCTTCAACATAGATATATATTATATTTATCTGTGTGCATCCTCAGTCACTTCAGTCATGTTTGACTCTGAGAACCCACGATTTATAGCCCACTAGGCTCCTCTGTTCATGGATTTCCCAGGCAAGATTACTGAAGCAGGTTGCCAATGCCTCCTTCAGGGGATCTTCCTGACCCACAGATCAAACCCACATCTTCTGTGGCTCCTGCACTGGTAGGTGGATTTTTCACCACTGAGCTTTAAGTGCCAACATATACCAGAAGGGTATATATTGATTCTGTTTTTCTGAAGAACTCTTGAGAAACAGAGTGCATTTTATTGGTTCCAGTTAAAATAAACTCTATGTTCTCAAAAGAACCTCATACTGACAGTCTTAGGGATTGTCTCATAAATCACATAATTTAGCAACTTGGCCAGAGATAGTTCATACTTTCCTGACCCTCCCTATACAATATATAAAATGTAACCTGTAAGGGAACTGCTTTGAAGTCAGAAGGGCATCATTAGCATAGTGGTGAGTATCCCCGCCTATCACGTGTGGGAAATGGAGATTCCATTCCTGGATGGGGAGGCAACATGCCCTTTTCTGTGCTTTCCTCATGGTTCAAAGAGTAAAGAATCTGCCTGAGACCTGGGTTAAACTCCTGGATCAGAAAGATCCCCTGGAGAGGGGCATGGCAATCCGCTCCAGTATTCTTGCCTGGAGAACCCCATGGACTGTGGAGCCGGGTGGGCTACAGTCTCCGGGGTCATAAAGAGTTGGACATGACTAAGTGACTAACACACTAACCTGTAGAGAACTGCTTTGAAGTCAGAAGGCAGTTATATTATATATCTGTTTGGGTTTGATTCTCAGTTTCTCAATTGGGATTGCCCCTGGAGAAGGAAATGGCAACCCATACTAATATTCTTGCCTGGAAAAATCCCATGGACAGAGAAGCCTGGTGGCCTACTATCAATGGGGTTGCAAAAGTCAGATGACTCACAAGTTAGTGACTAAACCACCTGGGTTTGATCTTCAGTTTCTCTATTAGGATCGTAGACACTCACATGACATATTACATAAAATATTATTTTCTATACACTAACAAACATTAGAAATCATATTAAAATCTACCATATATTTTGCCAGTCATTTGCTAGCTATAGAACTTTTTTCTTTTAAAAAGGTAGTCTCTCTAACAGCATTATGAAATTAGCACACATAACATCGATTGTTTTAGTTCCATGAGTTGTACAGTATTTTATGACATTTAACTAAGAGCAAAAAAGCACATATTGGCATGCTGTACCCTGCATGTTTTATCAGAGGTGAGTTCTTAATTTTTTTAAAATATGCATAAAAATGACGGTATAGTCATTATTTATTTGGGATCAATAATATCTCTAAATTCATGAGATCAAAACAAACATTTGTTTTGGCTTTTTAATCTTTTGTGGCGCTTCCTTTTTATCAATTGTGTTTAGCTCTGTATTTTGTTGTTGTTCACTAAGTCATGTCCTACTCCTTGAGGCCCCATGGACTGCAACATGACAAGCTTCCCTGTCCTTCACTATATTCCAGAGTTTGCTCAAATTTATGTCCATTGAGTCAGTGATGCCATCCAAACATTTTATCCTCTATCACCCTCTTCTCCTTTTGCCTTCAATTTTTCCCAGCATCGGGGTCTTTTCTAATGAGTTGGCTCTCCTCATCAGGTGGCCAAAGTATTGGAGTTTCAGCTTCAGCATTGATCCTTCTGATGAATATTCAGAGTTGATTCCCTTTAGGATTGACTGGTTTTATCTCCTTGCAGTCCAAGAGACTCTCAAGAGTCTTCTCCAACACCACACTTTGAAAGTATCAGTTCTTCAGCCCTCAGCCTTCTTTATGCTCCAACTCTCATATCTGTGCATGATTACTGGAAAAACCATAGCTTTGACTATATGGAGCTCTGTATTTTAAATGTACGTAAGAGTTCTTTTTTGTCTTCTTATTTCCTTATACTTCACTAAATTATATTTATATGAATTTTTAAGAATTGTCAACTAAAATGAACAGTTTGAATATCTAATGATAATAATTTATAGATCCAAATATATCTTTTTAGAAATATATTGTGCTTGAATACAAAAAAATTAGAAAATCATACATAATATACTCAGTGAGTAAATGAAAAAGATAAATGAGAATGGAAATTTTGTATTCTCCACAATAAGTGCCTATATAGCATAAAATTTAAGTAAATATGTTTTCAATTTATGTATGTTATTATTTATCTTCATAGTAATTTTTATTTAATTACTATGAATAAATTAAGATATTCATGCATGCTCAGTTGCTCAGTCATGTCCAACTCTTTGTGACCCCCAAGGACTGTAGCCTACAGGGCTCCTCTATCCATGGGATTTTCCAGACAAGAATACTGGAGTGGGTTACCATTTCCTCCTCCAGGGGATCTTCCCAACCCAGAATTGAACCTACGTCTCCGGCATTTCCTACATTACAGGCACATTCTTTACTTCTGAACCATTGGAGAAGTCAAAAACTAAGATGCAGTTGATAATAAATTACAATGAATTATATCTTTAATTTATTCACTGAATAATGATGAAGAACATTTTTATACTGTCTAAAAAGAGTCTTCAGGAGAAACCATATTGGAAAATTAGTATTATATAAAATTATAAAAGCACAGTGCTAGAACTGTAAGTCTTTAGTTTTTTAATACAGATCAAGTTACCAGACTCAAAGTAGGAGTTTGTTGTTTCCCACCCCCCCACAATATGTTCACCTGAGCCTTCTCAGTAAATTTATCTAATTTGCAAGAAGACTGACATGGATCTCTTTTTGTTATGGGCCTGCCAGCCAGCATGACCTTTTAGTTCTTTCCTTAATTATAAAGAGGGAAAAAAAAATGAAGATGAACATGTTTAGTCAATTCTGAAAATCAATGGGGCATTTGACATCTTCAGTAAGAGAAATAGAATTTCTAATGAGAATGTTTGAATAATATCCATCAAAATGATCTTGGTGGTATGAAAGTTATCACACCTATCGAGCCACAAAGAGGAGTCAAGATTAACACTGAAAAAATAAAATAGACTTAGAAAAATACAGTGACTAGATTGTGAGAGAGAAAGAGTGAATAAAATGGAAACTGATTAAGTAGGATTGTGATTAGACTCTAAAATGACTAAATTGCCAGCTAATATGAACATGTCAACTAATATGAAGTCACTCAGTCCTGTCGGACTCTTTGAGACCCC
This sequence comes from Oryx dammah, assembly GCF_014754425.2. Taxonomy (NCBI): domain Eukaryota; kingdom Metazoa; phylum Chordata; class Mammalia; order Artiodactyla; family Bovidae; genus Oryx; species Oryx dammah. The sequence continues at coordinate 139,827,164 of NW_024070186.1, forward strand.
ATGGACAGTAGCCTACCAGGCTCCTCAGTCCATGGACTTTTCCAGACAAGAGTACTGGAGTGGGTTGCCGTTTCCTTCTCCAGGGGATCTTCCCAACCCAGGGATTGAACCCGGGTCTCCTGCATTTCAGGCAGATGCTTTACCATCTGAGCCACTAGGGAATCCAACTAATATGAGGAGAGAAGTAAATAAATTCTAAAATCTGAATTGATTAAACTACAGGTGAAAATGGTTAACTTAGCAAGAAAAGATATTTAAGTAAATAGTCACATCTGAGCAACATAATACTATTTTAGTGGCAAGCAAAATCATAACTATAAAACACCTTTCTAACATTAAATTGGTGGATATTCTAATGATGATTTCTTTTAAAACTTTTATGAAGGAAAATAAAGTTTCTAAAGCTGACACCAATAATAGAAAGTGAAAGTGAAGTCACTCAGTCCTGTCAGACTCTTTGTGACCCCATGGACTGTAGCCTACCAGGCTCCTCAGTCCATGGAATTTTCCAGGTAAGAGTACTGGAGTGGGTTGTCATTTCCTTCTCCAGGGGATCTTCCCAACCCAGGGATTGAACCCGGGTCTCCTGCATTTCAGGCAGATGCTTTACCATCTGAGCCACCAGGGAAGCCAATAATAGTGCTGGCCAAGTGGAATTAGTTTCATCCAAAACTGAGGAAAGGAACCATAGTCTGTATTGCTGTTGACTTTCAAAGTTGGAGTCATAATCATTGCTGCTTTCTCTATAGCACTATTATATCAGAGACTGAGGAAATACACTTGAAATAGTTTTATTATTATCCTAGTAAACTGATATACATTAAAAAATAACTTTTAAAAAGTCATCCATTCACTGTCCTCTCATGCCCTATTTGGGGAACATGAGAATAATCTATTTTAGAGTGAACATTACGGAGGAAATATACATAGAAATTTTATGATACTAGTAGTTAAATTAACTTGACTGCACTATTTCATAAACACCTCCAGGTTTGTGCATGAGACTGAGTTTGTGTGAAGCAGCAGAACAAGGTTCTGTTTTTTTTGTTAATGTAAGATACTTAGTGCTTTCCTGGTGGCTCAGATGGTAAAGCATCCACCTGCAAAGCAGGAGACCCAGGTTCAATCCCTGGGTCGGGAAGATCCCCTGAAGAAGGAAATGGCAACCCACTCCAGTACTCTTGCCTGGAAAAGTCCATGGACTGAGGAGCCTGGTAGGCTACAATCCATGGGGTTGCAAAGAGCCCGACAGGACTGAGTGACTTTACCTTCACTTTCACTTTCACTTTTAAAGATAGAGCACTTCCCATCTCTGCTAACTTTCAAGATGCACCAGCTTTGGCACCTCAGCAATGTTACTCTGTTGTTGAAATTAAGAAAGCCAGGAACACTGACAATGATGACAATGCTAAATTCTGCATTTTGTAAGGTAGGATGTTAGACATGAGCAAAGAAGAGTGGCCTAGCCAAAAAATATTCAAACTGATCTCTAATCCCCATCCCAGACAAGCCCAGTGCAGCACACGGGAGTTTATCGATATGCTACAAAATAACCACAGAGACTTTTCCAACTCCAGCACTTGTGCCCTATGTGAAAGTGGATACAAACTAACCACAGGGACTTCTCCAACTCTGGCACATGCACTCTTGATGCACAGCAGTGTCCTCATGTGACCTTAGACAGCCAAGCACCTATTGCTGCTGCTGCTGCTAAGTCGCTTCAGTTGTGTCCAACTCTGTGCGACCCCATAGATGGCAGCCCACCAGGTTCCCCCGTCCCTGGGATTCTCCAGGTGAGAACACTGGAGTGGGTTGCCATTTCCTTCTCCAATACATGAAAATGAAAGCACCTATTAAGGGTTCATAAATATGTCATACATACATACATCTGATTATAACAGACTCAATTATGGGAACGACATGTGCAAAGAGACTATTGTGTAATTTGCAAACTGTCGATCAAAACTATCAGTCCATGCCCACTTAGATAAATACGCAGAAGCCCTGTCTTGAAAAACCCCTGTTCCCCATCATGTCAGCCCTGGTGCCTTTCTTGGCTTGGCCCATCTTTTTGAGCTGGTCTTTCTGTTCTTACTAGAGTAAGTTTGTTTTTGCCACTGGTAAGATCTCAGATTTTTCTTTGTCTCCTTACCAAGAACCAAGGTCCATGAGGAAGGGTCCTCTGATGGCTCCCTACCCGCTAACAATTTTACGAGGAAATATGTTCTATTTGATAAAAATATACCGTTGGCAATTCATTGGATAATTTATATATTTTAAGCACTAATTATTAGATATAATCATCACTTAAATCCTATTGTTTAGCTTTTTAAAAAAGCTCAGATCTCTAAATTTATGTAGTTTTACATTAAAAATAAGCAAATGAAAAATGCATAGTGCAGAAACCTAAAGTTCTAAAGATATTTAGTATTTCCTTATTACATAAGGTAAAGTAAAGAGATTTACAGTTTAACCATCCTCACAGAGTATTATGAATGTAAGATACCACACAGGAGCTCAGGGGAGGTATTGGGATTAATCACCAGGCAGAGAAAAAGAGAGAGAACCATTGGTGCATGTTTTGTACTCTGGTTTCTGTGGGAAGGGGAGAGGGAGGCAGAATCAACAGGCTTAGGATTGGCTAATTTGAATAACTTAAGCAAACTGTAGGGCATAGGTGTTATCCTTGGAAATACCTGACCCTGTGGCGATTACTATACAGTGTCCCAGGCTGTGAAAGCCCATATGAGAAGTGGTTGTGGGTTTAGGACTTAATCAGCTGCTCAAGTAATAGAACTGACCAGTCTCTACTGAGAGCCTCAAGACTGGCTCAAAATAGAAAAGCAAACAACAAAAAATCCAAAACTGTGTTGTAAAGGTATTTTCAGTCTGCTTGTTCTCCTTCACTTCAGCCATTTCTGTGGTTGTATAGTGGAATCTCAACTAGAGCTTTAACAGGAATTTATCTGATACAAGTATACCTTGGAGACACTGTGGATTCAGTTCCAGATCACCATAATAATGCAAATATTTCAATAAAGTGAGTCATATGAAATTGTGGTTGAGTATATAAAAGTTGTGTTTACACTGCACTATAGTCTTATATTCGATTAAGCGTGCAGTAGCATTGTGTCTTGACTGAGCGACTTCACTTTCACATTTCACTTTCATGCATTGGAGAAGGAAATGGTAATCCACTCCAGTGTTCTTGCCTGGGGAATTCCAGGGATTGGGGAGCCTGGTGGGCTACTGTCTATGAGGTAGCACAGAGTCGAACACCACTGAAGAGACTTAGCAGCAGCAGCAGCATTGTCTCCAAGAAACAAAGTACAAACCTTAATTTAAAAATACTTTATTGCTATAAAACACTAACCATCATCTGAACCTTCAGCAAATAATAGTGAAAACATCACTGATCACTGATCACAGATCACCATAGCAAATATAAGAATGAAAAAGTTTGAAGTATTGCAAGAATTGCTAAAATTTGACAGAAAGTAAAAAAAAAAAAAATTGCTGTTGAAAAAAATGCTAATAGAAAATCTTGCTGACATAGGGTTGCCATAAGTATTCAATTTGTAAAAAAAAAAAATATCTGTGAGGTGCAATAAATTATTTATGCCTATAATAATAATGCTGAACATACTTTCATTTTTATATTGGCCATTTTTATACTTACATTCATGAATTAACTGCTCAGAACATTTGTCCAATTTTATTTGGTGTTTCTTCTTATGATACATTTTAAGACAGCATAAAACAACAAAGTAGAATGGATATAGGAAAAAACAATTGAACCAAACCACATAAACAAAGTGTTTGACATTTTTCACTAAATTCATCTAAACATTCAGTGAAATTTCAATAGGAATTTCAACCTTGTCAAATAGGATAAAATGGGCTGTAAAAGTTACATGAAAATATATACAGACAATAATGAGAAAAATACTACTGAATACAGCGATCAAAGTTAAAAGACTTTTTAGCTATAAGCTATAAACATTTATTACAAGTTATAGTCAGTTTGGGGCTTCCCCTGGTGGCTCAAACAATCAAGAATCTGCCTGAAATGAGGGAGATCTGGGTTTGATCCCTGGGTCAGGGAGATTCCCCACAGAAGGGAATGGCAGCCCACTCCAGTATTCTTGCTTTGAGAATTCGAAGGACAGAGGAGCCTGATGGACTACAGTCCATGAGATCACAAAGAGTCAGACACGACTGAGTGGCTAACACCCCCACAACAGTAACTTTTAAAATTGTGGTGTTGGTGCAAGAAGAGATAAAACAAGGGAGGAAAAAATAGAGTCTACAAAATACTCCTACATATTTAACTATGTGATTTACCACAAAGTTATTACTTTCATAAAACAGGAGACACGTTTTCAATGCATGATGCCAGAATAATTACATATCTATATGGAAAAAAAGTGAATTTTGACTTTTACCTTAAAGAATAACAGTCAATTCTAGATGTATTACAATAAAGAGAATATCTTCACTGTCTTACATTGTACATTCAACCACAAAGTTAAATGTATCTGCGGATATGGATATATATTTATAAGTATATAAATATAAAATTATGGATTTTGCTGTTGTTTAGTCAGTAGGTCATGTCAGATTCTTTTGGGACCCCATGTACTGTAATCTGCCAGGTTTCTCTCTCCATGGGATTTCCCAGGCAACAATACTGGAATGGGTTACTATTTTCTTTGCCAGGGGATCTTCCTGACCCAAGGATTGAAAACCTGTGTCCCTAACACTGGCAGGCAGATTCTTTATAACTGAGCCACCAGGCAAGCCCTGCAACCGTGGATACTTTATATACATGTACATATGTATGTTATATGTATATATGCATATGTTAAACTATGGCTATGGATAACATATAGATCTGTATCTCCATATGATACACACACACATAGTTTCAAAATTACTGGATCCAAAGTATACTAAAAATGCCTGTGATAAGGTCTTTAAAACTAGTAATTAGAAAAGTATTTTTAAATGGAGGATGTGCAAGTTAAACAATTTATAGGTAAAATGTGTGAATAGATTATGCTCTGAACAAAGAAACTTTGCTGCTGCTGCTGCTGCTGAGTCGCTTCAGTGGTGTCTGACTCTGTGCGACCCCAGAGATGGCAGCCTACCAGGCTCTTCTGTCCCTAGGATTCTCCAGGCAAGAACACTGGAGTGGGTTGCCATTTCCTTCTCCAATGCATGAAAGTGAAAAGTGAAAGTGAAGTTGCTCAGTCCTGTCCGACTTCGCGATCCCATGGACTGCAGCCCACCAGGCTCCTCCATCCATAGGATTTTCCAAGCAAGAATACTGGAGTGCCATTGCCTTCTCCACAAAGAAACTTTAAGATTTATATACTCCAATACAAGAACTCCAACAGGCACAGAGATTAGAAGCAGAGAGAGTGGATAAAAACAGGCTTCAGATGTATATATCTAAATATATATAGAAGTATCTTTTCATATTACACAATTCTGACTTGATATTTAAATCAACGAAGAATCACTTATATATGTTATGTAGTAGCTTTAACTTGTTTAATTTCAATCCCAAAACGATTACTTTGGCTGCACGTTGGAGTGGCCTGCTGGGCAAAATTCTAAGGTCGCTCTCCAAAACACCACTCACTGGTGCACTTGCTTTCCTATAATCCCCTCGCCTTGAGCACAGGTGAAATCTGTGACTGCTTGGAACCAAGAGAATACGGCAAATGTGAGGGATCATACGGATATGGTTAACATCCCTAACACTTGAACTGTGATTTAATAAAAAGGGAGATAATCCTGTGTGGAGCTGACTTAACCAGGTGAGACTTTAAGAAGGCATCAGGACTTTCCTGGGGTGAAAGAGGCAGGGACAGCGTCTTGCTGGCTTTGAAAAAACAGGCAGCCATGATGTACGAGGGCTCTAGAGGGGGGCCTCAGAGTAGACTAGTGGAAGCTGACTTTAGATCTGAGAGTGGCTTCTGTGCAATAGTCCATGAGAAAAACGGGCCCTCTTTCCTACAACCAGGAGCTACAAACTGCGATGTGAACTTGGAAGAGGTCCCCAAACTTTGGGGGTAATGTGGCATGTTGAAATTTTAATTGCAGCCCTGTGAGGTCTAGAACAAAGCCCAGTTAAGCCATCACCATGTTCCCGACCCATGGATGTGTGAGAAAAATCAAGGTATTTTTTTCTTAAGTCTCTAAGTTTGTGGTGGCTCTCTAAGTTTGTGTGTGTTAAGTCTCTAAGTTTATTACATAGCAACAGAAAACTTGTAATTTGTCTATAAATAGAAGAGACAAGTTAGGAGAGAAGAGAGATCATGGTAATCTCAAATAGTTTTAGATCAGATACTACTACTACTCTAGACAGAAGCTTAAATCTACACCAATGTGGTGGAGTGATTTTTATGCCTTGGGGTATCTTAAACTTGGTACTTTAGAGTGTTTCTATTGTCTGGTTCTTTAAAAATATATATTTTAATTGAAGGATAATTGCTTTATAATGTGTTGGTTTCTACTTTACATCAGCATGAATCAGCCATAGGTATACATATGTCCCATCCCTCTTGAAACTCCCTGCCACCCATCTAGGTTGTCATAGAGCCTTCGTTTTAGTTCCCCAAGTCATACAGCAAATTCCCACTGGCTATTTATTTTACATAAGGTAATATATGTGTTTTCATGCTACTCTTTCCACTTGTCCCACCTCACCTGCTTTCTATTGCTAAATCTTTAGCTTTTTTGACTTCAAATTGCTGCACTGGAAATTCATAAAGTGAACTGTACTGTAGACTATAGATGCAGTGATTGTGGGGACTTCGGTATTTGTGAAAAATTATAATCAAGTTTAGATGTAGACATTTTCCATTCCTCAAAGAAAACTTTACAAATTTATTGTAGATAGTATTTTGATTATCAGTATTCCATACATACTTCACACTTAAGTGTATTTTAATTATTATCATTAAAGTAGAATGTATTTCCTTAGGTGTCTTCTGAGTCTTTGCTATAAGAATAAGAATTTTTTAGTTCCATATTTCAAGACTTTTTATGAGTTGAAGAAATATTCAGTATCAAATCTAAATTTCCTTTCCTCATCCTAGGCTTATTTCTAGATGGGTAACTTTCTATAAAATTGTAAAACTGACAGCTTTCCTAAAATGTAAGTTTTAGTAGAAATAATACTGGAATATAGTTAGGAAAACAAATTGTGTTTTATATTTGTATATATAAATGTATAGACTATGGCAATTGGCTTATTCCTTGATGTTTGTTTTTAGTTAGCTGACGAAATGGATAAAATTATCACATTTCAAAATAATCTCAGGCTAACTTACTTTTAAAACTAGATTAAATCTGGTTCTTCTAATGGTTACTTAGTCCTAAAATGGAGAATTCTTTTACATCATAGATGATTGTTGTAAAGGATGTATGCTAAGGTTACTTCAATGAGAATCTTATCTTCTCCCATTAGTATAGACAAAACCTGTGACTCAGTTCTTAACTAAAAGAATATGGAAAAATTGAGGGATTTGCAGATGTTTGGTAAGGTTTCAAATCAGTTATCCTTGAATTAATCAAAAGAAAGATCAATCAGTGTAGTATTCTTAACATGTGAAACTTTTAAAAGAAGGTACCAGGCACTTAGCAGTTAGGGAGTAAAAGCCACTGAAATCTCACTATTACTAGCTTTGAAAAAGCAAATGACTGAGAACCTACAGCTGAATAAAATTTTGAAAATAACCTGAGAAAAGTTAGAAATGTTTCTGGAGTTTTCTTCCTAATTGAGCCTCTAGATGAATGCAGGTTGGTTGACATCGAATTTCTTTTTTGTTTTATTTTCTTTCTGGTGAAACCTTGAGCATCTAGGTATGTGCAGACTTATGCTTTATGGAAATTCCAAAACAAATGGGTGTTCTTTAAGCCACCAAATTGATGGTAAACTTGTTACAAAGCAATAGAAAATTAATACAACCACTTAATCTTTCCATGGCTAACCTCCTTATTTAAATCCTTGCCAATATTTTCTGGTGGTTATAGAAATCTCAAAAACAAATCCCACTGACATCAAATTTATTTTTCTTTTCAGGCTAAATCTTTACCTGTTTGTTTGTTTGTTTGTTTCTATTAATGTCACTTTTAGTTAATGATGCACCAAACTAAAGTCAACCAATTTAGAAACCTAAAATCAACCAAACACCTGGATTTGTCCTTCTTTCTTCTCTCTCTCTCTTTTTTCTTCTAATCAACTATTCTTCTACTCCATTCTCCCTAATAGCTTTAGTGAGTTTATAGCTGGTTGAAAGTGAAAATGTTAGCCACTCAATGTTGGACTCTTTGCACATACATGGACTGTAGCCATCAGGCTCCTCTGATCACGGGATTCTCCAGACAAGAATACTGGAGTTGGTTGTCATGCCCTTCTCCAGGGGATCTTCCCAATCTGGGGGTCAAACCTGGGTCTTCTGCACTGCAGGCAAACTCTTTACCATCTGAGTTACCAGGAAGTCCCAAAGAACAAATTAACACTGTTGATGTTAGATGGGGAGATGGCAGGGATCGAACCTGGGGCCTCATACATGTGAAACATATGTTCTACCACTGAGCTGTATCCTCAGCCCTAAAGCTGGTTACTTCCTCAGAAATATTTCTTTTATCCTTCTTCTTTCTTATCCTGACTCAAGTTGGCCACTTATTCCCTACCTGAAGAGACTCTTCTACCAAGGAATTCCACCTCTCCCATATTTAAAGGACAAAATTTCATAGACACCTATAAAAAGCACAAATCATGTTATTCTAAAATGTCAACCATCTTATAATTCCAGGTTAGGTGTTCAATGATCCTCTACCTACAGAATTCCCAAGTACAGCATCCAGAGAAAACATTGCTGTGAGTCTTCCACGATAATCTTTGGTACTCCTTTCCCAATTTTGAACCAGTCCATTGTTTCATGTCCAGTTCTAACTGTTGCTTTTTGAGCTGCATACAGATTTCTCAGGAGGCAGATCAGGATGTCTGGTATTCTCATCTCTTGAAGAATTTTCCAGTTTGTTTTCATTTCAATCCCAAAGAAAGGCAATGTCAAAGAATGTTCAAACTACCATACAATTGCACTCATCTCACGCACTAGCAAAGCAATGCTGAAAAATATGTGTTAATATGGCTCTTTGACTAGTTAGTCTGCAATCCTGAAAAACAAAGGATATCGTTTATATCTCCTTTGTATTTCAGTATTTCTTCTGTGTCAGACATATCATAAATGGCTCATGTATGTTGATATGAGTAAATACAGTATTACAGTCACACAGAAACTTTTTTCATTGTGCTTAATGGCTTTAAAAGCTTAACAGCTAATTTTCTGAATATCCATTCATTAAGTTTCCTGATATAGGAATCATAACCAGTGTTTCTTGTTGATAATATTTCAAATGTTTTCTATTGACTGAGCGGGAATGGTTTTTAGGTTTCTGAAAATACCTGCAAAGTCTACCTACATTTGTTTCTCATTTACTTCCTAGCAGCAGTAGTTTTAAAAATGCTTTATCAAAAATTAATTATAATATAGTTTAATTTTTAAGAATATTTAGGAAATTTAATAATAACCATTTCAGTATTTCACAAGTTTTTCAGTTTATAATTTTAAACAACATTTTAAAATGTTTACTAATGAAACATTTTAAACTTCATCTCATTTGTAACAAAAGTAGCCAATATGAGTATAATTTATTTTCCCTTTTTATTTTACTCTAGTATTTTTCAAATATTTAATATATCAAATTCTTCAAAGTATCACATGAGTAAATAGAACAGATTTAGGTGATAGTCATAACAAATATAGTAACCAATGGCAATAGTGATCTATTACAGTAATCTATGGCTGCTAAGTCACTTCAGTCGTGTCCGACTCTGTGCAACCCCATAGACGGCAACCCACCAGGCTCCCCCGTCCCTGGGATTCTCCAGGCAAGAACACTGGAGTGGGTTCCCATTTCCTTCTCCAATTCATGAAAGTGAAAAGTGAAAGTGAAGTTACTCAGTCGTGTCCAGCTTCTAGGGACCCCGTGGACTGCAGCCCACCAGGCTATACCATCCATGGGATTTTCCAAGGAGAGTACTGGAGTGGGTTGCCATTGCCCTCTCCAATCTATGGCAATAGTGACCTATTACAATTACCTGAGAAAATAGAATTTTACAGGGATTAGAGTGAATTCTTGTGGAATGGTTCTATATCTTTACCATCATGTCAATATCTTTGCGATATTGTATTATAAATATACAAGATGTTGGGAGAAATTGGATGAAGCGTTTACAGGATCTCTCTGTATTTCATACAACTGAATGTGAATCAACAACTGTGTCAAAAAAATAAAATCTGAATTTTTTGTCTCTGCTCACTTTTACCAGTTACTCTGTAGTTCCTCTTTCTTGAGTTTCCACATAAACATTTATTCCATTCACCTACTGGTATCCTTCCCAGATCAAAAATGACCCCTACAACTCAATTTTCAGTCCTCATCTTATTAATAACACAAATTAATTCTTCTTTCTTCATTGGTTTTCAGAGTCTTGCGGGGCAGCATAGCTTTTGATCTTCCTCACACCTAACCATTTGTACCTCCTTGGGCTCTTCTATTAATTGTCCCCCTTGAAGTTTGAGTGCTCCTGAAATCAGCTTGGATATCTCTCTCTTTAAAAAGGGGTTACACTTTTCTAATTTATAACATTTTGAATAATAAATGGGTTCTTGTAATTTCTTGTATAAATCTAAATTTCACAAGTCTTTCAAACTCTGGACTCCTAGATCTGGGTGTCAATTTTACACAACTGACCAGTTCAGTTCAGGCACTCAGTTGTGTCCGACTCTTTGTGACCCCATGGATTGCAGCACATCAGGCCTCCCTGTCCATCACCAACTCCTGGAGTTTATTCAAACTCATGCTCATTGAGTCAGTGATGCCATCCAACCATCTCATCCTTTGTCATCCCCTTCTCCTCCAGCCGTCAATCTTTCCCAGCATTAGGGTATTTTCCAATGAATCAGCTTTTCGCATCAGGTGGCCACTGTCACATCCACACATGACTACTGGACAAACTACAGCCTTGACTAGACAGACCTTTGTAGACAAAGTAAAATCTCTGATTTTTAATATGCTTTCTAGGTTGGTCATAACTTTTCTTCCAAGGTCATAACTTTTCTTCCAAGTAAGTGTCTTTTAATTTCATGGCTGCAGTCACCATCTTCACTGATTTTGGAGCTCCCCCAAATATGTCAATTTCAACATCCAAAACTGACTAGACTAAATACAGACTTACTTCATTGATTTTTTAAAATGCTTATTTCATTTATGATCACCCTTTTTAACTCTGCAGCCAAAAATCTAAGTCCTCTTATACATTTGTGTCACCCGATCAATCCCTGTGCTGTGTGCTTAGTCACTTAGCCGTGTCTGACTCTTTGCAACCCCATGGACTGCTAGCCACCAGGCTCCTCTGTATGTGGATTCTCTAGGCAAGAATATTGGGTTGCTATGCCCTCCTTCAGGGGGTCTTCCCAACCCAAGGATTGAACTTAGGTCTCCTGCATTGTAGTCAGATCCTTTTTTTTTTTTTTTAATTGGAGGCTAAATACAATATTGTGGTGGTTTTTGCCATACATCAACATGAATCAGCCGTGGGTGTACATGTTTCCCACCATCCTGAACACCCCTTCCACCTCCCTCCCCACTCCATACCTCTGGGTTGTCCTAGAGCACCATCTTCATGCATTGAATATGCACAGGTCATCTGTTTTACATATGACAATATACATGTTTCAATGCTACTGTCTGAGCCACCAGAGAAGCCCATCGATCCCTACATTCAATTTATCATGAAATCTTTTTTATATGTGCATATCTGGAATCCAAACAGTTCTCAACCACCTCTGTGATTGTCTCCCTGATCTGAATTACTAATTCTTCCCACCTGGACCACTGTAATACCAGAGTCTAGAATAATCCTGTTAAGTCAGAGTATTATATGACTATGATCAGAATTCTATAACAGTTTCTGATTTTCTCAAAATCTTAATATATTCTCCATAATCTCATTTCTGATTTAGTATTTGCTATTATCTTTTATCTATCATCTTTATGCCCTCTGGTCCCTATGTTTTAAACATACTAGGCATACTGCTACAATATAACTTTTCCATTGGTTTATCCTTTTCTTAGAATGCTTCCAGAAACCCCCATCTCAAATCACTGTCAAAACAGCTCCTTAACAGGGCCAAATGTGATAATGGTAATTAGGTATTTGATATCGAAACTGTCCACTCATAATACTCCTAACTGTCTTACATTATTCTCTAAATTTTAAACATTCAATCACAATGTGTAATTTCTTATATTCGCTATTTTCTGCTTCATCCTGCCCATTCCTGTGTAAAATATAAGCTATATATCACTGGGCACTTTGTTTTGTTCTTTGGCATGATCCAATTACCAAAATGAATGCCTAGAATGTAATATGTCAAATATCTGTTGCATAAATCTGCTATATTAACATGTTATAATGAAAGTTAAATATTACTACTAATATTATATTTGGGTTAATAAATATTTATATTAACATGTTACATATTTGAATATATTTGGTGAAAAAAATTAACAAATTTAAGAAAATGCATTTTTTAACCTTCACAATTTCAATTAAGAATAAACTAAAGATACATGTTAATCAAACTCTTCTCCTCTTCCAGTTAAACTGAGGGAATAAAATGATTTAAAAGGAAAGGAATTTGGACTCTAAGGATAGTTAAAAAGCCAACATTTTAGAAGATAGAAAACAAGTAGGTAAACGTTTCCTGAATTTGTGACTATAGATTAACTTATACATAACCTTCATATTTATCCCCCAAGAGTCTCAGAAAATGAAAGTACCTTGAAGTGTGGCCATATCAAAGTATATGGAAACAGGATGATAGGTTGAAATGCAATTAGACTCCCTCTGCTCATCAAATGGAACCTAGCTCTCTCACACAGTTCTAAGATAAAACTCCAGAGTTATTGCAAGCAAGCATATTTTCCTAAGGAAAGAAATTGAAAGGTTTCTTTCTGGTTAACAAATCTAGCCAAAAACATAAAACTTATATCCACTATAGTTGTAGTTCCCTTCTAACAGTTGACAAAGCCCAGCCTAATTAACTTCCACTGAGGCTAATTACCTGGTCAATTCCTTGCATGCCAAAGATGCTTACAGTGTAGTGTTGGCTCATTCAAAAATATGATTAGCCACTCAGGACTCAGGATACATTTGAAGAAAGTTTCCAACTTGAAAAACAGTAAAAAAAAAAAAAAAAGTTTAAATAAACTCAAGGTTTTTATGTCCCTGAATTTTTAAAGTATTCTCATTTTTTTTTATTTTTAAGCTTAGGGAGATAATTTCACCCATGAAAGGAAAATGAAAGAAATATTTAGAAGATAAAAAGAACTCATTGAAATTAAAATAAGAATTCAATAAAGAAAAATTCAATAGGATTAGAAAGAAATTTTCTAGTAAAGAAATGGTTTTTAAAAGATAGAGAATTTGATGCTCAATATAAAACAACCAAAAATTCAATGATTCAGTTCACAAAGTCCACTACCCTAAGAATAACTTAATCTTGAACTACTTTGGTGAAAATAAATAGAGGAATATCACCAAATAATTAAGGAAAAGTTCTTAAGGACAAACCAAACTGTGGCTTTATGAAACCTCAAAATAGAGAGGGTAAAGGAGGATCTCAAAATTTTACAGAGAGAATCCAAAGCAGAGCAGCATTACATGCAACAGATCAGTAAATATGATAACACTGAGTTTCTCAACAGGAAGACTAAAGTTTCAAGATGATAAAACAATGTGCTCTACATTTTGAGGAAAATAACTCCCAATGGGAAGGAAAAAGCAAATTAAAATGACTTATTCTCTGTCAGGTCTATAATCTGGAGTTTTGTTCTCCAGGTTTTGAAGATGGATTCATAAAAATTACGAAAAAAAAAAAAAAGAAAATGAAAATATTAAGAAAGGGATTTGTTTGCTTAAGGAAAATAGCAGAAGTTATATAGCAAAAGACACATGACCTTAGCATTGCTTTAGAAAAACAAGACCAAAATTTCCATTTGCATCAATGCAAAAGAATGCTCAAACTACCGCACAATTGCACTCATCTCACATGCTAGTAAAGTAATGCTCAAAATTCTCCAAGCAAGGCTTCAGCAATACGTGAAGCGTGAACTCACTGATGTTCAAACTGGTTTTAGAAAAGGCAGAGGAACCAGAAATCAAATTGCCAACATCTGCTGGATCACAGAAAAAGCAAAAGAGTTCCAGAAAAACATCTATTTCTGCTTTATTCACTATGCCAAAGCCTTTGACTGTGTGGATCACAATAAACTGTGGAACATTCTGAAAGAGATGGGAATACCAGACCACCTGACCTGCCTCTTGAGAAATCTGTATGCAGGTCAGGAAGCAACAGTTAGAACTGGACATGGAACAACAGACTGGTTCCAAATAGGAAAAGGAGTACGTCAAGGCTGTATATTGTCACCCTGCTTATTTAACTTATATGCAGAGTACATCATGCGAAATGCTGGACTGGAAGAAACACAAGCTGGAATCAAGATTGCTGGGAGAAATATCAATAACCTCAGATATGCAGATGACACCACCCTTATGGCAGAAAGTGAAGAGGAGCTAAAAAGGCTCTTGATGAAAGTGAAAGAGGAGAGCAAAAAAGTTGGCTTAAAGCTCAACATTCAGAAAATGAAAATCATGGCATCCGGTCCCATCACTTCATGGGAAATAGATGGGGAAACAGTGTCAGACTTTATTTTTGGAGGCTCCAAAATCACTGCAGATGGTGACTGCAGTCATGAAATTAAGACACTTACTCCTTGGAAGAAAAGTTATGATCAACCTAGATAGTATATTCAAAAGCAGAGATATTAGTTTGCCGACTAAGGTCCGTCTAGTCAAGGCTATGGTTTTTCCTGTGGTCATGTATGGATGTGAGAGTTGGACTGTGAAGAAGGCTGAGTGCCGAATAATTGATGCTTTTGAACTGTGGGGTTGGAGAAGACTCTTGAGAGTCCCTTGGACTGCAAGGAGATCCAACCAGTCCATTCTGAAGGAGATCAGCCCTGGGATTTCTTTGGAAGGAATGATGCTAAAGCTGAAGCTCCAGTACTTTGGCCACCTCATGAGAAGAGTTGACTCATTGGAAAAGACTCTGATGCTGAGAGGGATTGGGGGCAGGAGCAGAAGGGGACGACCCAGGATGAGATGGCTGGATGGCTTCACGGACTCGATGGACGTTAGTCTGAGTGAACTCCTGGAGATGGTGATGGAAAGGTAGGCCTGGCGTGCTGCAATTCATGGGGTCGCAAAAAGTCCGACACGACTGAGCGACTGAACTGAACTGAACTGAACTGTAATTGTTAGGTAGTTAGAATAGGAAAATGGAGTCCGGAATGGTGATGACTAAAAGACAAGGAAGGGAAAAGCCTGCAAAAATAGAACAAAGGAAGGTCTGAGGGCTGGAGTGAGGACCTCAGGTAGAACAAACAGCACTCCTGGCTAGCCCAATTTACATATAGTAGGCCCAGGGGGAGGAGAAAAAAACATATAAAAAGAAGAGACAAAGGAGGAGGTAGGGAGGAAAGGGGGGATGGCGTAGGGATGGGAGGACCTCTCTCCTCCTGTCTTTTAGGTCAGGATGCCCTCAGCCTTGAGGATGTATTTTCCTTTATTTTCTAAATAAAACTGAGCTGTAACACAGAGTTGTAACACTGGTCTATCCAGCTGTAACACTGGTTGGTCACTTCAGATTTTTGTTGTGATGAGACAGAATCAAAGAAATTACACACTCCCCTGACATAATGATGCAAATCTTGAACAGTAATTGCTTGGACTGAAGCAGTAATAGAGCCACACTAGAGAGCTGATAAAGGAAGTGTGTGTGAAGGTGAGGGGTTTGGGAAATATGAGGAATGTCAGTGTTTGTTGTAAGAATCAAATAATATGAAAAACTAAAAATTAAGAAAGCAGATTATAAGTATGGCATTGCCAAATATAAAGGTAAACTGGGAAAAAGAAGAATGAGGGAAGCTTACATTGAAATTGATTGCTTCCTGGGACTGTGAAGGAAGGATTTTTCTACTGTAGTAATCCTGGGACTGATTTTTTATTGTAAGCCTTTAGGGATGATTAGATTACTTATTATGTAAAGTAAAACTTTGAAAAATAATAGTAAAATTTTATAATCAATTTTCTTCTTTATCTTTTGTGGAAAAACAGTGTTTATTGCCTTTTAAGGATCCTTTCCTATTTCCTTTCTAGCTCTAATGCTCAGTTTCTGCCATAGACTCTTGAGGTTTAATGTTATAACATTACTGTTGTTTTGTCAGTTGTTTTCTGAGACAAAATGTTCTCAGTTTACAGCTGTGCCACTTGTAAACATCTGTGATCCAATCCTTAATTTCCAGGTAAACTAAGCCACAAAAATATTTTAATTATTTCCTCTCTCTAATGACCAAGGTGCTTGACTAATCATTTTATATCAATCTTAATAGCCACATTTATTATTTATATAGTAACTAAGTATGATACTAAGAAACCTAAATATAAAAAGAAGGGAAATTTAATATAGGAGACTTTTATGGAATTTGTATACAACTAAATTTTGATAAATATAACATAGATGGAAATGTCCTGCTGCTTACATATCAGGTACAATTTGGAGCTACATAGGGCAGGGAGTATGTCTGTTTGGCTGATTAGAACAAGACTGACAAAATCAAGAATGGTATCTCTTCCTACTATACATGGTGAATAGTTGTTGTACAATCACTAAGTTGTGTCCAGCTGTTTGCAACCTCATGGACTGCAGCATGTCGGACTTTCCTGTCCCTCACCTATCTCCAGGAGTTAGCCCAAGTTCATTTCCACTGAATCAGTGATGCCATCCAACCATCTCATTTTCTGCCACCCTCTTCTCTTTCTGCCTTCAATATTTCCCAGCATCTTTTCCAATGAATTGGCACTTTGTATCAGGTGGCCAAAGTGTTGGAGCTTCAGCTTCAGCATCAATCCTTCCAATGAGTGTTTAGGGTTGATATCCTTTAGGATTGACTCGTTTTGTCTCCTTGGTGCCCAAGGGACTCTCAAGAGTCTTCTCCAGCACCACAGTTAGGAAGCATCAATTATTTGGCTCTCTGCCTTCTTTATGGTCCATCTCTCACATTCATACATGACTAGTGCAAAAACCAATTCTTCACCCCTTCCTGTATCCAAGCCCTTTGCTTTGTTTCTTGAAGTTCCCCTTTCTTCTGACTCAAGATTTAGTTATAACACTTAGTTGGCCAATACAGTACAGGAAAAAATGACAGCATGTCTTTTTTAAACCTAGACCTTAAGACACCTTGAGGTTTGTTTGTTTGTTTGTTTTAATTTTAATGCTTCTGCAATTGCCTGAGAACTCAATAGAGGTAACCTATTAGAGGTCATGAAACAGGTGGAATCCCAGGCAAGGGTAGCCTAAATCATGGCAAACCAGCTGATCCCTAGACGTGTCTAGACATGTGAGTCCAGACAAGATAGAGATAGTTAACAATCGCAGGTGAGTCCATTTACATAAGAAGCACATGCTGATTATAACCTACCATCAATTTTCTATGCTTGTTTTGCTTATATGGAAAGACATGATTAATACATGAAATAAAATATTTAAATTTATTTTCAAAATACTATAAGAATAAATATTTGACCTAGACCCTTGAATTATACAGTTCATCCTTCCAATAAATTAACACATTTTTACAAAACATGTTATAGAGCTGTGCTTTATGATTTGATTTTTAATTTAATGTTTTTCACAAATCTTTAATCAAAATTTTATCAGTTAATTTCATCTTTCCCACAAAGCAGCATATGACAGCACAAAATATTACTCTAATAAGTTCAATGAAGGAAATTCTCAGTGATATCTGAAAATAACCCAAAATGAAGACTATTTTTTTCTATCATAAACATATTCATTTTCTAGATCTGCCATAACATACCAAAAACTGAGTGGCATTAAACAACAGTAATATACTCCTTTACAGTTATGGAATATAGACATCTCAAATCAAGGTGTCAGCAGAGGTGGTTACTTTTAGAGACTGGGGAGAATCTACTCCCTGCCTCTCCCAGAGCATCTGCAGGCACTATGGGCAATGACTTGACATTCCTTGGCTTATAAATTCATTTTTCCCATCCCTACATCAGATCACAGGAACTTCCCCTTTGTATATTCCCATGATAAGGACACCAGCCACTGGACCCAGGCCCATCCCAAATTCATTGTGACCTCCTCTTGATATTTTTTATTATGTCTGCAAAGACACAGTTTTCAAAATGAAGTTTACATTCACAGGTAATGAAATTAAAA
Organism: Oryx dammah; assembly: GCF_014754425.2. Classification (NCBI taxonomy): domain Eukaryota; kingdom Metazoa; phylum Chordata; class Mammalia; order Artiodactyla; family Bovidae; genus Oryx; species Oryx dammah. The sequence goes on from NW_024070186.1 coordinate 139,845,622, forward strand.
CTTGGACTTTTATCGCTGGAAAGACACAATTCAAACAACTATGGTATATAGAAACTAACTTTAAAATTAAATAATCAAATTTATATCAAGGGCTTTGGGAACTTTCATTCTCTACTATTTATTTGACCCTTGATAATCCTCATTCCAATTTTTGTGAAAAGAGAACTTGAGGGAGTATCTACTCCATACTATTTTACAGGTGAGGAAATAGAGAACATAATTTAATTTGGAAGTCAGAAATAATAATACATAAGTGCCTAACATTTCAGTAAATGCAACCAAGAAGTGCATTCTCATCACCACGTATGACCTGATTGTTACAAAATGTGATACTTAAGCTTGTTTTGAATGTCAGTTCTGTCATCTTGAAATTGTGTATCAGAATATTTAAGGTATTATTAAAATAAATAAAATATATCTCCTATAATATTCATCTGGAGTGTTATGGATACTGTGATTAAGAAGGTTGCCTTAGTTACACAAAGATAATGGCAGACTTTTAGATGTTTCATTCCTGGTCCTTTTATCTCTTTTATATTAAATGATTGAACCCTGGGATAGTTATCTGTGTTCTAGAAACCAGTATTCCCATAGAGCCTTATTACTGTGACACTTCATATAAATCTTGATGTGAATGTTATAAAAGCTTACAAAAATTAATTCACATGTACACATGAAGGGAAAATGAAAAGATATAGCAGGAATATATTTCTACCTAGTAGTAATATGACAGGAAAACTACCAATGTCTCTGAAAGTAGTAAGTATACTATTTATTTGGTTATATATTTATATATTCCCTAATTACTTTAATTAAGTTTATAATAGGCTTCTAATTTGTGACTGGAATCATGCTAGGTTAAAAAAAATTGTTTTCCGTTTATCACCTCATGAAGTTTAGAGTTTAAAAGGGAGAGACATTGGTAGCAAATTACTCTCTTCAGGCAAGCAACTAGTCTCCATGAAAAAAAAAAAAAGTATATTTTTCTTTGTAAATTGTCCCTTCTTTGAGGATCATAATAGAATGCTCATAAATACCACTAAGATTGTTACAGCTAAATGAAACAAATGTGAGAGTTAACAATACACATAGAGAAATCTATACTTCATGATTTATAGAAGAAAAATAGTATATATCAGGGACTTTCCAGTTTATCTTCATAAATTAGTTCTGTTATATCAAATGTACAGATATGATACAGATAGTTCAAGAACATTTCATATACTCTGTAGACAGGTTCAACAGTATTGTACTAAACCCCATTTCAATTTTATTCTCTCACCTTCTCATTCTCCTCTAATTCTTCTAGATTTATACATCAATTACATGTATCAGCTGCAACCACCTCAATGCTGTTTAAGACTGTGTGTTAGATTCTTGTGGTTGCCATGGCAAATTACCACTTACTGGTTTAAAACACAACTTGACTTTAATATAACAGATTTTTTTCTCTCAGTTCTGGAGGATAGAAGTCCAAAATCAAGGTTTGGGCAGTATCCTTCCCTGCAGAGTTCCTGGAGGGGAATCCATCTCTAGCTTCTTGCAGCTTATGGAGGCTACCAGCTTTCCTTGCCTTGAGGCGGCATTGTTGCAGTCCCTGCTGCCTTAGTCACGTTGCTGCTGCTGCTTTCTTAAAACTCTCTTTGGCTCTCTTTTGTAAGGAAGCATATGATGGCATTTAGAACACATGATGATATGCCCGGTACCCACTTTCTCTCTAGATCTTTAATGTAACCGCATCCTTTACCATATAAGGTCATATTCAAATATCCTAGAGATCAGGAATTTAATGTATCTTTGACAGTGAACAATGGACTGGTTCCAAATTGGAAAAGGAGTACATCAAGGCTGTATATCTTCACACTGCTTATTTAACTTAAATACAGAGTACATCATGAGAAATGCTGGGCTGGAAGAAACTCAAGGTGGAATCAAGATTGCCAGGACAAATATCAATAACCTCAGATATGCAGATGACACCACCCTTATGGCAGAAAGTGAAGAGGAACTGAAGAGTCTCTTAAGGAAAGTGAAAGAAGAGAGTGAAAAAGCTAGCTTAAAACTTAACTTTCAAAAAATGAAGATCATGGCATCCGGTTCCATCAGTTCAGTTCAGTTCAGTCACTCAGTCGTGTCCACTCTTTGCGACCCCATGAACTGCAGCACGCCAGGCCTCCCTGTCCATCACCAACTCCCGGAGTTCACTCAGACTCACGTCCATCGAGTCAGTGATGCCATCCAGCCATCTCATCCTGGGTCGTCCCCTTCTGCTCCTGCCCCCAATCCCTCTCAGCATCAGAGTCTTTTCCAATGAGTCAGCTCTTCGCATGAGGTGGCCAAAGTACTGGAGCTTCAGCTTTAGCATCATTCCTTCCAAAGAAATCCCAGGGCTGATCTCCTTCAGAATGGACTGGTTGGATCTCCTTGCAGTCCAAGGAAGTCTCAAGAGTCTTCTCCAACCCCACAGTTCAAAAGCATCAATTCTTCGGCGCTCAGCCTTCTTCACAGTCCAACTCTCATATCCATACATGACCAAAGGAAAAACTAGAGCCTTGACTAGACGGACCTTAGTCAGCAAATTAATGTCTCTGCCTTTGAATATGTTATCTAGGTTGGTCATAACTTTTCTTCCAAAGAGTAAGTGTCTTTTAATTTCATGGCTGCAATCACCATCAGCAGTGAGCTCAAAAAAATAAAGTCTGACACTATTTCCACTGTTTCCCCATCTATTTCCCATGAAGTGATGGGACCAGATGCCATGATCTTTGTTTTCTGAATGTTGAGCTTTAGGCCAACTTTTTCCCTCTCCACTTTCACTTTCATCAAGAGGCTTTTTAGTTCCTCTTCACTTTCTGCCATAAGGGTGGTGTCATCTGCATATCTGAGGTTATTGATATTTCTCCCAGCAATCTTGATTCCAGCTTGTGTTTCTTCCAGTCCAGCATTTCTCATGCAGTTCATAGCAAATAGACGGGGAAATAATGGAAGCAGTGAGAGACTTTATTTTCCTGGGCTCCAAAATCACTGCAGATGGTGACTGCAACCATGAAATTAAAAAATAATAATAATAACTTGCTCCTTGGAAGAAAATCTATGACCAACCTATCCAGCATATTAAAAAGCAGAGGCATTACTTTGCTGACAAAAGTCCATCTAGTGAAAATTATGGTTTTTCCCGTTGTCCTGTATGAATGTGAGAGTTGGAACATAAAGAAAGCTGAGTGCTGAAGAACTGATGCTTTTGAACTGTGGTGTTGGAGAAGGCTCTTGAGAGTCCCTAGGATTGAAAGAAGATCAAACCAGTCCATCCTAAAGTTCATTGTATGGACTGATGCTGAAGTTGAATCTCCAATATTTTGGTCACCTGATGTGAAGAAATGACTCATTGGCAAAGACCCTGATGGTGGGAAAGATTGAAGGCAGGGGGAGAAGGGGACAACAGAGGATGAGTTGGTTCAGTGACATCACTGACTAGATAGACATGAGTTTGAATAAGTTCCAGGAGTTGGTGATGGACAGGGAAGCCTGGAATGTTGCAGTCCATGGAGTCACAAACAATTGAACATGGCTGAGCAACTGAACTGTACTGACAGTGTAAATGTTAGTTGCTCAGGCCTATCTGACTCTATGTGGTCCCATGTACTGTACACCACAAGGTTCCTCTGTCCATGGGATTCCCCAGGCAAGAATACTGGAGTGGGTAGCCATTCCCTTCTCCAGGAGATCTTCCTGATCCAAGGATTGAACCCAAGTTTTGGATCATTTTTAATCCTTCCACAGGAAGAGATTCATAGCTTTTTACCTATTTTTCTACATTATATATTTCCCTAAAGTGTATTCTCTTAAACCTCAAACAGTTGACAAAATCAAGTAATTTAACATTGATATAGTTTGTGTTTACCAAGTCATATTGTAGGCCAAAGGAAAGATCAGAAGTAATTTTGGAAGGCATCTATGCTTACTACTGTACCACCAACACAATAAATAATTTTGTAACTTAAAATGTTGATACTTTATGCATTATGGAATTTAGCATAAAATTTTTAAGCATTATATTCTAAAATTTATTGTGATTACTGAGTTTTTTGTGCCATCATAAATTCTGCATAGATGAGTAGCTCCCTCCTATCACTTATCAGTTTATCCCAGTTTTGATCCATAGCCCATATTGAAATCGTATCAGTTTTCCCAACATTATTCTTAATAGCTGTCATCTCCCATCTCTATTCTGGAGCTGTTCCTCAACCTTGTCTTTCTTAACCTTGATATTTTGAACAGAATAGGCCTGGTATTTTGTAGAATGTCAATTTAACTTGTATTTGTCTGCTATTTCCTTGTATTTAATTCAGGTTATGGTATTTGTACACCTGTGTGTGATGGCAGGAATATTACTGAAGTGTAGTGTGTCTTTTTCAAGCTACTGTTTTAGGAAGAACATGATACTGCTTTGTTCTACTCTTATCTGTATTAGGTTAAGACTGGTTGCCTGATTAAGCTGATACCTGCCATATTTCCCTATTATAAAGTTACAGTGCTCAGTTACAAAGTTACTCTATTATATCTCTATTATAAAGTTACTCAGTTGTGTCCAACTCTTTGAGACCTTATGGACTCTATGTAGTCTGTCAAGTTCTTCCATGGGGATTCTTCAGGCAAGAATATTGGTGTGGGTTGCCATTCCCTTCTCCAGGGGATCTTCCAATCCAGAGATCGAACCCAGGTCTCCCACACTGCAGGTGGATTCTTTACCAACTGAGCCACCAGGGAAATTTTCTTTTTATAATTTTAAATAACTTGTGGAATACTTTTAGCAACTGTAAATATTGTGTTTATTGTAATAATTTCACTTAACTATTCTAATTACTACTTACTCTCTAAGTCCTTTGTTACTGAGTTTACAACAATTTTGTATTATATTTATAAATATGTTTTTAGTTGAAGCTCTAAGGAAGGGGTTTTTATTCTCTACATATGTATGCTTATATATTAATATCAATTTAAATATTTGTATTCTATTTGATGTCCTTTGCATGATTAGTGGAAATTACTCCCACTGACTTTTAGAGCCATCTGAGAATATCCCATAGTTCCTTGAGGTTTTCCTGTGTTATTGACACAAAGAAGATGGGAATATCCTCTAGTATTTTTTCATGCACCTGTCCTGGAAACAGCCTGTTGTCTAAAATGTCTTGGTAGCTTTTAGTGGATAACGACCTTTATTGCTTCTAATGATGTCAGCTGTCATATTATTATTCTCCTTTATGTAAAATAATGATTTTCTGTATCTTCTTCCAAGATTTGTTTTGTCTTAGAATATCATCATTTTGACTCTGATGTGTTTTGGTGTGATTGTATTTACCTTGCATACAGTTCACTATTATTCTTGGATCCATAAATTTATTTTTCATCAGATCTGGAAAGTGGTTAGCCATTATTTCTTCAAATACTACCATTCTTCATTCTCTGTCATCTTTCTAAGTATATAAATATGCATATCTTAAATTTGATATAGCCCCAAGTTATATTGAATTTTTTTTTCTTTTCCCCTCTCCTATATAGTCTATACTTCTATGGATTTTTTTTATATTGTCCTACACATTTTCTGTTAATTTTATGTTTTCTCCATATATTATAATAAATTATATTGCTATATCTTCAAGCTCATTACTCTTTTTGTTCTCTTGCTATTTAGCTCATCAGAGAATTTTTAATTTCATCTATCATCATATGTTTAATTTAATATTAGTAGAATTTCCTTCTTTTCAATTTCACTACTCATATTTTCCAAATGTTCAATCATTGTGACTAATTCAGTCATTGTGAGTAGGTTTTGTTTCAGAACCTTGAATATATTTATAACTGCTGCTTTAACTTCATTCTGACAATTTCAGCTTGTCTGTCTTCTTGGGAATCATTTTTGTTGACTGCTTTAAGTGATATTTTTCTGAGTCTTCACATGTCTAGTAAGTTTTCATTGCATGTTGGGCAGTAAAGATATTTTGTAGGGTGCTGATTCTACTTATGTTCCTCTGAAGGAATAATCTTTGTTCAAGCAGTGAGTTTTAAACTGATTGAACTCAAACTCTAAAATGTTTCCTTTAGGAGAGGCAGCAACTGAAATTCTGTCTCTTTCCAGTTTCTAGAAGCTTTATTTGCCAGGCTCTTCAGTATGTAAATCCTGGACTAGATCAGTGTTTAATCATGAATATATATATTTATATATATAGAATTTGGCCCTCATTCCATATTCAACTCATTCCTTTCCAGAATAACCCTCTTAGTTCCCCAACCAAAATGCCAACCTCAAATCTGCATGCTAATCCCATGCTCCCTGCACTACAGATAGGGAAATACCCTTCAGTAAAATCCTGAAAACATATGAAACTCACCTTGAGCACATCCTACTTTTCAGGGGTTGTCTCCTCAAGATTCTGTTTTTGGTCATGATTTTCTTAAAATATTTTATATAGATTTTGGACATGTCTATAGAAAAGTTATCTATATAAGTTTTTCTGTTATTATTGAAATGTGTAACATCAAATTCATTCCATTTGAATATTTTTAAATTACAAATTATACTAACATGAAAGAACTGCTCTCATTGAATTAAAAAAAGCAAATGGGACTAGTATCCTGTCTTTTTTCTGTGCCATCACATACAACATAAAATTATTTGGGCAGCACTCCATCCAAATTCTAGGTTTCCATAGAAAGTTTAAAAATAACTTACCTATACAAATAATGAATACATCTGAGAGAAAGCATATACTATAAAGAATGTGTTTACATTTGTGACCAGAAATTTGACCACCAAGTTTTACTACAATCTTCAGGCAAAATTCCAAATGATATCTTTAAAAACTGACAACATTTTAAATACATTTGAGGATGCTTTCAAATATATAATTTGCTATTCAGAACACTCCTGTAGGTACAGTACATATACTTGTCATTGTAGTATTGCTATTATTTTATAAGTCTGTGAAACACGATGAAAACATATAACTTACTAATGATGTACACAAGACACTATGTGCAGAGTTTTGCAAGCACCTTCATTTTCACCAAGCGTTTTAGTCTAATTATAAAAGTGTGAAAACTGAGCTATCTAGAGATCTTCAGCCTTACTCAGAGAAGAAAGTAGTAAAAATATGATCTGCAATCAAATCCTAAACTATATGCCTGGGAAAGCACATTTTTCAAATATTATATCATACTGCATTTCTCAGATAATTGAAATGTCTTTCAAATACACTAAGTATCTTGTCATGGTATACAATCATTCTACTAGAGAAAGGAGACACAAATATGTTCTTATAAAGGTAGACACAGACACGTTTGCACCATTTCTTTTTGTTTGAAAGAAAAGAAGGAAGGAGACAATCTTGGAACATATAGGACATTTAGTTCAACCCAGAAATTTCAATAGATTAAGAAAATTTCTCCAAAGATTGTCATTTTTGTAGTCGCAAAGAAAAAAAACAACTATATGAGACCCTGACAATTAAAATGATTTACTTCATTCTAGACCTATTTTCAGAGAAGGCAATGACACCCCACTCCAGTACTCTTACCTGGAAAATCCCACGGATGGAGGAGCCTGGTAGGCTGCAGTCCATGGGGTCGCTAAGAGTCAGACATGACTGAAAGATTTCACTTTCACTTTTCACTTTCATGTATTGGAGAAGGAAATGGCAACCCACTCGTGTTCTTGCCTGGAGAATCCCAGGGATGGGGGAGCCTGATGGGCTGCCGTCTATGGGGTTGCACAGAGTCGGACACGACTGAAACGACTTAGCAGCAGCAGAGCTATTTTACTTCAGTAAGGCAAGTCACAATGTTACAAACATACCTACAAATTGAGTACATTAGGAATAGGAAGTTGTAGATAATTACTTTGAAACTGAATAACAGATTAAATAATTAACAAATTAAGATTGTAACCCAGATATTTGATATGTGTGAAACAGCTTAACAAAATTATGTAATAATATTGAATTAATAAATGTTATTAAAAAATAATCCCTAATAATACATCCATTTTGTTTAAGTAAATATACTTTATTTATGGCCACATTGCACAGGTTGAGATCTCAGTTCTATAAGCAGTATTTGAACCTGGGCCAGTGCAGGGAATGAAAGCCCAGGGTTCTAACCACTAGGAAACCAGGGAACTCCATAAATGCACTTTAGATATTTATTTTAAAAGCAGCTTACATGGATAAACTTTACTCTAAGAAATAGGCAACAAATTGCTGCAAAATATAGATATTAATGATGTGTTTATTTCAATTCACATAGATTGGAACAGTTTTCAAGTGAAAGTCCATAGAGGAATATATATCAATACAGATAAATTAGGATTTATTTTATTACAGTGTGTTGCATATTCTTTTCTAAGCCAGAGTTTATAAAAAGGTTAGAGTTTCAGTGACTTTTCCTCTTGCTGATGCTGCTGCTAAGTCGCTTCAGTCGTGTCCGACTCTGTGCAACCCCATAGACGGTAGCCCACCAGGCTCCCCCATCCCTGGGATTCTCCAGGCAAGAACACAAGTGGGTTGCCATTTCCTTCTCTAATGCATGAAAGTGAAAAATGAAAGTGAAGTCGCTCAGTTGTGTCAAATTCTTCGTGACTCTATGGACTGCAGCCTACCAGGCTCCTCCATCCATGGGATTTTTCCAGGTAAGGGTACTGGAATGGGTGACTTTTTCTCTTAAAATCTATTTATTACTGCTTCCCTGGTAGGTCAGTGGGTAAAGAATCTGCCTGCAATGCAGGAGACCTTGGTTTGATTCCTGGTTTGGGAAGTTTCCTTGGAGAAGGGGTAGGCTGCCCACTCCAGTATTCCTGGACTTCCATGGTGGCTCAGATGGTAAAGAATCACCTGCAATGTGGGAGACCTGGGTTTGATCCTTGGGTTGATAAGATCCCCTGAAGGAGGGTATGGCAACCCACTCCAGTATTCTTGCCTGGAGAATCCCCATGGACAGAGGAGCCTGGCGGGCTGCAGGCTATGGTACTTTTTTCTTAAAATCTATTTATTACTACCTAGCACCAATTTTTTTCTAAGTCTGTGTCTCATTAAAGGCAAGACTGGTTCATGGAATTAGCAAGTTTTCCTAAATTTAACCTATAAAACTGTTTCTCAGCATTGTGATGCTTTCTTCAAGGCTTGGCTGTATTTTCCCTGTAGATTGGCTTCTGAAACTGGTAGATATTAAAGTTTATGCTAGAAAGATGGAGATGTTTTCTCCTTCTCAATCTGCTTATCCAAAAATGCATCTAGGTTTTCCTTTGCAGATAAACTCTTTAGTTCAGTTCAGTCGCTCAGTTGTATCCGACTGTTTGTGACCCTATGGACTGCGACACACCAGGCTTCCCTGTCCATCACCAACTCCTGAAGCCTGCTCAAATTCATGTCCATTGAATCAGTGATGCCATCCAACAGTCTCATCCTCTGTCATCCCCTTCTCCTCCCGCCTTCAATCTTGTCCAGCATCAGGGTCTTTTTTAATGAGTCAGTTCTTTGCATCATGGCCAAAGTATTGAAGTTTCAGCTTCAGAATCAGTCCTTCCAATATTGAATTTTTTTTTTTAATTGGGGGTTAATTACTTTACAATATTGAATTGGTTTTCCCATACATCAACGTGAATCCACCACAGGTATATACGTGTTCCCCATCCTGAACCCCCCTCCCTCCTCCCTTCCTGTACCATCCCTCTGGGTCGTCCCAGTGCACCAGCCCCCAAAGCCAAGTTTTTCACTTTCCTCTTTCACTTTCAACAAGTGATAAACTGAAATCCCCTAACAATTCATTTTGTTGATTTTTTTTCCTGTTGTCTCCTTGAGAAATTATATGTTGCTGAGTAAAATGCATCTCACACTTCCCAGGGTGGTGGTGGTTTAGTCACTAAGTCGTGTCTGACTCTTGCCACCCCATGGACTGTAGCCCACCAGGCTCCTCTGTCCATGGGATTTTTCAGGCAAGAGTACTGGAGTGGATTGCCATTTCCTTCTCCAGGGGATCTTCCTGACCCAGGAATGGAACCCAGGAATCAAACCCAGGTCTCCTGCATTGCAGGCAGACTCTTTACCAACTGAGTTATAAGGAAAGCCCATCCCAGGGTAGCACTATACAAAGGTTCAGATATAATTGAATTGCTAAAGATGCTCATGGAGTAGGCCAGTATATAGAATATTAAGAAAGGCAGGAAAAAAAATTCCAGATTCTTAAGATTCACATTTACTTTTTCCTAAGTTATTATATCTGAGAATGTGCCTGACTCAAAGCATGATGCCTGTCTTCTTTGTATCTATTCTATCATAAACCTTCTCTATATACAAAAGAAATTCATAATATTTTACCCATTCTGATATTTCACTGTTACTTTACTCAAAGGTAAAAAGCCTCATGGGTGTTAAGTGTGTCAGTCAAGGTTCTCCAGAGTGATAGAACTGATAGAATGAAGTGTGTGTGTGTGTGTGTGTGTGTGTGTGTATGATTGTGTGTATTTATATGTATATCAGTTCAGTTCAGTCACTCAGTTGTGTCCGCCTCTTTGAGACCCCATGGACTGCAGCATGCCAGGCATCCCTGTCCATCACCAACTCTCAGAGCCTACTCAAACTCATGTCCATTGCATTGGTGATGCCATCCAACCATCTCATCCTCTGTTGTCCCCTTCTCCTCCCACCTTCAATCTTTCCAGCATCAGGGTCTTTACCAACGAGTTGGTTCTTTGCATCAGGTGGCCAAAGTATTGGAGTTTCAGCTTCAGCATCAGCCCTTCCAATGATTATTCAGGACTGATTTCCTTTAGGACGGACTGGTTGGATCTCCTTGCAATCCAAGGGGCTCTCAAGCTTCTTTTCCAACACCACATTTCAAAAGCATCAATTCTTCAGCTCTCAGCTTTCTTTATAGTCCAACTCTCATATTCATACATGACTGCTGGAAAAACCATGGCTTTGATTAGATACACCTTTGTTGGCAAAGTAATGTCTCTGGTTTGTAATATGCTGTCTGGATTGGTCATAGCTTTTATTCCAAGGAGCGAGTGTCTTTTAATTTAATGGCTTCAGTCACCATCTGCAGTAATTTTGGAGCCCCCCAAAATAAAGTTCCACTGTTTCCATTATTTTCCCATCTATTTGCCATGAAGTGATAGGACCAGATGCCATGATCTTAGTTTTCTAAATGTTGAGTTTTAAGCCAACTTTTTCACTCTCCTCTTTCACTTTCATCAAGGACACTGTTCAATTCTTCTTCACTTTCTGCCATAAGGGTGGTGTCATCTGCCTATCTGAGGTTATTTATATTTCCCCCAGCAATCTTGATTACAGCTGTGCTTCATCTATAAGGAGAAATTATGAGAAATTGGCTTATGTGATTGTGGAAACTAAGAGTTCTGCAATTTACAGTCTATCCCTTACAAGGCAGAGACCCAGGAAAACCAGAGGTATAATTCATGTCAAGTCTAAAGATCTGAGCACCAGAGTATACAATGGTTTAAATCCCAGTCCAAGAGAAGAAGATGAAATGAGCTATCCCAACTCAAATAGTGAAAAAGGAAAAAAGGGCAGATTCCTCCTCCTTCCACATTTTGTTCAATTCAGCCTAATAAGATCTTATTCACTAATCCAGTCAAGGGATTGGATCTTATTCACTTACACTGGGGAGGAGAATCATGCTAATGACTTCCAGAGACACCCTCACAGACACAACAAGAAAAAGAAAAAAAAAAAAAACTGTTTATCTGAGCACCCCATGGCCAGTCATGTTGACACAGAAAATTAACCTTCCCATCAAGCAAGGGGCAATTCAAAATATTGATATTTTTTAACACTCCTGAATTTGACAACAAAACTCCAGAATAGGACTTTAGCCATTACCCTCCTTCCATCCCCCCAACACATTCTATTAAGGTGAAAATTTGGCATTAGATATAAGATATTGTAGCTTATTCTACAATGCCTGAATTAAAAATATATTATAAAATAAATGTGTGAAAATGATATTAATTTCTTTTGATGACTTTTCCTCTTTTATTTCTAATTATTGTCAATCAGTGTATTCACTGTTCCTTAGAAAGGGAATCAAAATGGGACGGGGAAGATCAGACCATTAATAAGAACTATTTAAGGCTCTTCCCTGGTGGCTCAGACAATAAAGGGTCTGTCTACAATGCGGGAGACCGGGGTTTGAGCCCTGGGTTGGGAAGATCCCCTGGAGAAGGAAATGGCAATCCACTCCAGTACTATTGCCTGGAAAATCCCATGGACAGAGAAGCCTGGTAGGCTATAGTCTATGGGGTCGCAAAGAGTCGGACACGACTGAGCGACTTCACTTCAAGACAATGATAATTTTTTCAGTAAACTTCCATGATATAGTAGTCTTATTGGTCTATAGAAACCTTATAAGTAGCATAATTTTTAAAATGATGCTGGTAAACACTAAGCTAATACAAACTTGACCTCTTTGACTCTGCATTTTCACTATCATTGATCAGATGGAGGAACCAAGCCTGTTCTTTTGTTAATGAGTCTCACAGCATTCTGTATTTTGCCTTATTGCAAGAAAGACATTAACATGTACTCATTTTCTTGGATATTTATTTAGAATCAAAAGAGAATTGCCTCTTGTCCCTGCCTCCACTAGCACCACTTTATTTTGCCCAAGCTGCCATTCTCTCTCAGCTGGATTATTGCAGTTGTCTCCTGAATTGTTTTTATGCTCCTGAACTTGTTCTAATATTGTCTGTTTGTTTTTGAATCTGTTCTAGTGTCCATTTGCAAGTTCAACATCCAGAATCATTCCCATTAAATGTAAACTTCAGTATACCACTCCTCTGCTTTAAGACTCCATAGTTAAACCTAAGTCCTTACTACAAATGAAATTTATATCCCCATTTTCTCTTTAACAAGTCCTCTTACTACTCTCCCATATGCTCACTCATCTCAAGCCACATCGGCCTCTTTGCTGTCCAAAAACATGCATTAATATTTTCACTTCAAGATATTTACAAGGTGTTATTTAAACCCTGGGGGCTTCCCTGGTAGCTCAGAGGTAAAGAATCTGCCTGCAGTGCAGGAGACCCAGGTACAATCCCTGGGTCAGGAAGATCCCCTAGGGGAGGAAATGGCAATGAGCTCCATTATTCTTGCCTGGGAAACTCTGGGACGGAAGAGACTGACGAGCTACAGTCCATGGGGTCACAAAAAAGTCAGATACAACTGAGCACAAATTCCATATATGTGTAATTGATGCTAAGGTAAGGAATTTTAGTCAAGCATTTCAAGTTTTTGTATTTTATAAGAAAATGTATTGGTAATGATTGAAAACATAGTTTTGAACAAAAAGTGGAACATGACAGAAACATCATTTATGTGAAATAGATAGCATTACTGAATCAATGGGCATAAATGTGAGCAAACTCCAGGAGATAGTGAAGGACAGGAAAGCCTGGTGTGCTGCAATCATAAAGAATGGACATGGCCTAACAACTGAGTGACAACAATCATTTAGGTGATTACTGTAGTTACTGAAGGAAAGAGATTAAAATATGAGCTGAGATGGAAAACAGTAATAGAAAAGATTAGACTGATACATTTAGAAAATGTCTGCATAGTTCTATGAGGGAAATTACATGAAATGATTCAGAGGTTTGTTTGGGTAACTGAAGGATCATGATATGATATTAAGTGAAACAGGGTAATAAGAAAGAAGTTAGAATAGTAGAACTGTTCTTTATGTTCATATAAGCTTTTCTTTTAGGCTGTCTGGCTTCAGAAAGTCCAGATAGCACTTTGAACCAAGGAAAGTTTTGCGGCCGAAGTCACGTTCTAACAAAAGATTAACCATGATGAAGCCAGACCAGCCATACCCAGTCCAAGCTCTGTGATAGTTCTTGTGGTTCATGGGGTTGTTTTCATTCTACAATTCCCTTATTTGAGTCTCTGCATTAATTTTCATCCTTTGCTTGCCTCTTCTATTTTTGTATACATTTAAAACTTTACATATGGCTAATAACAATCTTTTTTTTTTTTTTTTGTACCAAGTTTTCCAGTTTTTATATAGTATTCTGACTCTCTAATTTTGATTTCAAGTCAAATCTCGAGGGCTGGACAACCCGACTCCACATTTTCAGTCAATGACTAAATGGTTATTGAGATTTGCTAAGGAAAATTCCAAGTAAGAATATACACTACACAAAGACGTAGGTCAGAACACTAGGCTATTCTGTGAATTATCATGGTTCTCTAAAGAAGTATTTTGAAGAGACTAAAAAAGCAAAAGAGTTCCAAAAAAACACATCTATTTCTGCTTTACTGACCATGCCAAAGCCTTTGGCTGTGTGGATCACAATACACTGTGGAAAATTCTGAAAGAGATGGGAATACCAGACCACTGACCTGCCTCCTGAGAAACCTATATGCAGGTCAGGAAGCAACAGTTAGAACTGGACGTGGAACAACAGACTGGTTGCAAATAGGAAAAGGAGTACATCAAGGCTGTATATTGTCACCCTGCTTATTTAACTTATATGCAGGGTACATCATGAGAAATGCTGGGCTGGAAGAAGCACAAGCTGGAATCAAGATTGCTGGGAGAAATATCAATAACCTCAGATATGCAGATGACACCACCCTTATGGCAGAAAGTGAAGAGAAACTAAAATGCCTCTTCATGAAAGTGAAAGAGGAGAGTGAAATTTTTGGCTTAAAGCTCAATATTTAGAAAACTAAACTCATGGCATCTGGTCCCATCACTTTATGGGAAATAGATGGGGAAACAGTGGAAACAGTGGCAGACTTTATTTTTGGGGGCTCCAAAATCACTGCAGATGGTGATTGCAGCCATAAAATTAAAGACACTTACTCCTTGCAAGGAAAGTTATGAACAACCTAGGTAGCATATTCAAAAGCAGAGACATTACTTTGCCGACTAAGGTCTATCTAGTCAAGGATATGGTTTTTCCAGTGGTGATGTATGGATGTGAGAGTTGGACTGTGAAGAAAGCTGAGGACCAAAGAATTGATGCTTTTAAACTGTGGTGTTGGGACTTTTGAGAGTCCTTTGGACTGCAAGGAGATCCAACCAGTCCATCCTAAAGGAAATCAGTCCTAGGTGTTCATTGGAAAGACTGATGCTGAAGCTGAAACTCCAATAATTTGGGCACCTCATTCGAAGAGTTGATTCATTGGGAAAGACCCTGATGCTGGGAGGGATTGGGGGTAGGAGGAAAAGGGGACAACAGAGGAGGAGATGGCTGGATGGCATCACCGACTCGATGGACATGAATTTGAGTGAACTCCAGGAATTTGTGATGAACAGGCAGGTCTATCATGCTGTGATTCATGGAGTCTCAAAGAGTCGGACATGACTGAGTGACTGAACTGAACTGCACTGCACTGAACTGAACTGAACTGAAGGCCCTCCAGGTATACATCCTAGCTCTTACAGATTACCAACATTCAACTATGAAGGGATCTTATCTGAAAAATGAGATTGGTAGAAAATGAGAGGTAGAAAACTACCTCTTCTTACAAGACTACTTTGAGAGCTAATTAAAATGATTTATGCAGTACTCATATGTATTTCTTAGCATTCAGAAATATTAGTTTATATTGTGTTTTATTAGTCTATTTGTAGATTGAACTTTTTGAAGCCTGAGAATTTAATCATAGCTGTATTTCCCATGCCTAATACAGAGTCTGAGTTTTCAGTATGTTTTCCTAAGAAATTAACCATTTATCTATATCACTTGATTTCATTGTTTTATCACTTTTAAAAGACTAGAGAAAACTGACATTGAAAATTTCAGTGAAATTTGAAGCAATGCAGTCCTAAATATGCAGTAATATTTATCAAAGAATGAAGAAAAGAGTGCCATGTAAAAATATTTATACCTTTTTCTCTTATCAAATCTAAGTTATTACATTTGTGCTCATTCTGTCATTTTCTTTCCTTAAATTATGCCCTGCATAACTGACTTCAAAGTTATGAAAATCATCTTTTAGCATATGATGAATATTAAGTCTCTATTTGTTGTGCCCTCATTAAATATAATGAAAACCACTATACATACAAAGCTAAATAGAAATATACGGTTTTGAAAGACATTTCTCTTCATGATAAAAATAATTTTAAGATAAGTATTTTGACCTGATAACATATGCCTTTACTAGTAACCAATTATATTAAAATTCTTCAACAAGAATTTTATTTTATGTATATAACATTTATGTTAGAAATATTGACTTTTATTAGCTATAGGTCATTTTATATTTTATTGTCTTTAATTTTATTTAATATATATCCCCATTCCAGCCCCCCCATTATAGGAATTGTATTTAGAGTATAACAAGATGGCAAAACCATAATATTCTATTTTAAAATTTACAAATATTTACAAACACATTAATCAAAGGTTGCCACGTAATTGTGACCAGTATAACATTCCTCTTTTACTTATATCATTGTACCTGTAAGTGCCCATTATGTCAAAAGAGTAAACTGCAATTTGCCTCTGGGGTATTTCTCATATACAAAAGTGTTCTTCTAAATTTGTGTTGCTTCAAATGAAATCGAAAGCTAAACATTGGAAAGGTAGTGCTCAACACTTAGTGTCTAATCCTATCCCAGTTATAAAATTAGACATGAATACAAGGAAAATTCACAAAAATTGCAGAAAATATAGAGGATTAGAAAATTAAAAATAGTTAAAATGCCCTCCTGCTTCAGCTTTCTAAATTTTAAGTGAATGCTAAGATTATTTCCATTTTATTGTGTTCACACATTCATGTTTAAATGCCACAACTGTTCATTTTATAAACAGAATATTTATTTTGAATTGGAGCTTGCATAACACTTACTGATTTTAAAGGTTGGGAAGACAAAAGGTAGCAAGTATATATAGCATGCATATTGCTTTGATTTCATGTGAATTTCTAGGAGGAATAATCCATAAAATCAATCCAAAATGTTAGCTGAATTAGAAGCCATTCAGGTTAACCAGGCATTTCCTTCTACTTTCAGAAAGAATCAGAAAAGTTCAAATACTGCCATAAAAATTGATCCAGCCAAATCATCACACATATGGCTTTATCAGAACATATTCCTTTTTCTAAGTGAAAATAACCTCCTTCTGAGAATAAAAATCTGAACAGAAATCCCATTCTTGATTATCTGCAAAAGCTACAAAAGCACTTATGGGCAGTTCAACCATCAGTTGGCAGAGTTTTAGGGAAGTCCATTCCGGAAATGTATCTTTATTTCCTGATGTGCTTATTGCCGATGTTATTTTAGCTGTTAGAGTTTCTTAAAGACATAAAAGCAGTTGGCTAGATGTTCTAAAGATGATGGCAGTAGCCTGCAGCTTACATAAACACTATAGGGTCTATGGACATAGTTGCAATAAAGCAGAACATCAAAAACACAGCTTATATAAAACTTAATACACTCAGCCCGGAAGATACTTTTAAACATTTGCTAAAATTACTTTACAAGCAAGCATGTTCACTATAAAATCATCGTAATGGAGAAATAAAGCAGGGATACAGAATAAAAAAAAAAAATTCTCAAAAACAATTCTGTTTAAGCACCTAACTAACAACTAGGGTTATCTTGATGCAACTCACAAAGTTTGCTTATATGAACATCTCATTTATAGCTTTCTGGTGTAGGTAATTATCATATTAAACTTAATGTTATTTCTGAAAGCTTTCTTGTTTTTAATAATCTCTAAAAGATTCCCTGACATATTTATTTTCCAGATACATGTGCTTGTGAATCTGTATATGTTTCTGTGTTTATTAGTTCATGTGCTATACTTACAAAAATATGTACATATTTTTCTTAACATGGGATACAATGATTATTGTTGACTGGGCATTATTATTTAGTTGCAGAGAATCAGTAGTATTGGAAGAAGACAAGTTGTCAAAGTTAATTAGAAGAAATTTGTGGTCACTGAATTCAGATATGATATGAAATCTGTGTTTGCCTGGATATTCTTTTACAGAATTTCTGCTTTCTTGTCACCTTCTATAAAATAAGGAAAATTGAGGAGGAACAGCGGAGAAGGCAATGGCACCCCACTCCAGTACTCCTGCCTGGAAAATCCCATGGACGGAGAAGCGTGGAAGGCTGCAGTCCATGGGGTCGCTGAGGGTCGGACACAACTGAGGAACTTCACTTTCACTTTTCACTTTCACGTGTTGGAGAAGGAAATGGCAACCCACTCCAGTGTTCTTGTTTGGAGAATCCCAGGGACGGGGGAGCCTGGTGGGCTGCCGTCTATGGGGTCACACAGAGTCGGACATGACTGAAGTGACTTAGCAGCAGCAGCAGCAGAGGAGGAACAGTATCCCTGCAGAAACATGAACCCACATTCCATACCCAGTAGAGCACCTTGTGTTAGTCTCTCAGTCATGTCTGACTTTTTGTGAACCCATGGACTGTAACTCACCAGACTCCTCTGTCCATGGGATTCTCTAGTCAAGAATGCTGCTGCTGTTGCTGCTGCTGCTAAGTCGCTTCAGTCATGTCTGACTCTGTGCAACCCCATAGACAGCAGCCAACCAGGCTCCTCTGTCCCTGGAATTCTCCAGGTGAAAATATTAGAGTGGGTTGTCATTTCCTTCTCCAATGCATGTCTGCATGCTAAGTCACTTCAGTTGTGTCTGACTCTGTGCGACCCCATGGACAGCAGCCCACCAGGCTCCTCTGTCCACAGGATTCTCCAGGCAAGAATACTGGAGTGGATTGCCATTTCCTTCTCCACTAGGCAGGAATATTGGAGTGGATAACCAGTCCCTTCTCCAGGGGATTTCCCCAACCCAGGGATTGAACCCATGTCTCCTGCATTGCAGGTGAATTCTTTACTGTCTGAATTACCAGGGAAGCCCATTAGTCAATGAAAAACTTCTGTGGGACAATGGGAGCTTGAAGGCCTATTAAAGCCACTTGCTGACCCTGTTTTTTGCAAGCATTCGCTTTCCTCAGTGCAGCCTATTTCTTTTGTTTAGCCTAAAATTATGGAACTTACCTTGAACTTGGTACTTGACAGTGCTGTGAAGAGGCCCACCTTTGTTCTATAAGATGAAAATATTAAAATGAATATATGCACACCTTTGATTTATAGAATGTTTTACTATCCTGTGGACATGGTTAATCATATCTTCTAAGGAAATACTGGTCATTGTGTCTGAAAATGCCTGTAATAAAAATCACAGCATGAATGCTTGGCCTTCTATTTCCTATTATCAGATAGAAAGCAACAGGAGAATATTATACAATCTCTCTAAAAAAAGTAGCTTACTTTTTAAGCTCATCAAATTCAGATTGAAGGCCACCTGATGAAATTAAATCTAAAAAATGAGAATGATGATTCAGGGAAGTAAGTTGGAGAGATAGGAAAAAGGAATTGTTTTACTTTAGGCAGATCTTCAGGGAGAGGAGGTGTTCTTTATAGAAGCAGGAAATAAAGCAGCTAAAATTTTAACAAATCCTTATAGGTCTAGGTGAGCATGACAGTTTAGAATCCCAGGAAACACAGAACAAGGAAAGTCCACAGCAATTTTATTGTGAGTTTCTGTAGTCTTCCACTAAGGGTTCCCAAGGAAGAATAGAGACAAGGTAGGAGACCTGAAGCAAAAGCCACCTGCAGTGTAGGCAGGCAGAGATTGCTAATGTGGAAGCAGCAGAACTTGGACAAAGCTCTCTGTACCCCGCACACAATGTAGTGGTTGACTGTCACAGGGAGACAAATAGCACATATATGTAACAGACACTTTCCGATACAAAGCCAAGACCATCTCCTACTGGAAGTGTGACAGGAAACCTGATTGTCACATGACTGTCAAGTGAGCCTCATCCTGGGGGTTTAGGTACCGGGATCCTGCCTAAACTTAAGAATGAAGTGGAAAAATTGAGCAACCTCTCCACTTCAACTATAGCCAGCCCTGGGTACCAGGAAACAAATACACAGACACACACAATACAGAATAACATTCCTCATGTAGACACACATAGAACTCCTTAGCAAAATATTAGTAAATATAATCCAACAACATTTAAGAGGCAATACTCCATGATAAAGTTAAGATTTATCTTAGGAATGTGTGGTTGGTTAAACATGTGATAATTAACTTGCCACATTAGCAGATGATCATTCAGATTGATGTAGAATAACCATTTGATGAAATTTAAGAATAGAAAAAAGTTCTCCACGTTATAATGAAAATTTATAAATAAGTTACAAGTAACTCCTATTTTCGGAGAAGGCAATGGCACCCCACTCCAGTAATCTTGGCTGAAGAATCCCATGGACAGAGGAGCCTGGTAGCTGCAGTCCATGGGGTCGTGAAGAGTCGGACACGACTGAGCGACTTCACTTTCACTTTTCACTTTCATGCATTGGAGAAGGAAATTGAAACCCTCTCCAGTGTTCTTGCCTGGAGAATCCCAGCAATGGGGGAGCCTGGTGGGCTGTCGTCTATGGGGTCGCACAGAGTCGGACACGACTGAAGCAACTTAGCAGCAGCAGCAGCAGCAACTCCTGATAGCGTTTTACACGATACTATGGACCAAAATGTGCTTTCTCACCACTTTGTCACATAGCATATTAATGAAATCTGAGGCGTACAATAAAGACAAGAACAAGAAACATTGGTTGGATTTAAAAAATAAGTCTTTCTTGGAAGATATGTGTGCCTATAAAATGGTAAAAAAAAATCTACAAGTGAGTATAGCTTGGTGGTTTCTTATGAAATTTAACATGCAGTTGCTACAGGATTCCATTTCTGTGAATTTATCTGAGGGAAATAAAAACCTATGTTCATACTACACCTTATGATTAAGTGTTTACCACTGTACAGATAATTGAGTTAAAGGCCAAGAAATCTATTTCTTGTAACTTTATGTGACTCTATAATCTCAGATTTGCTTACATATCAAGTTTCTAAGACTAGACAGTTTAATATAATGGCTGTCTTATTTGAAACTTTTCTAGTTTGTTACATATTCAGAATTTATTTTTAAAACTTCAGGATGTGCATTACCAAAATCATGTGTTCTTTTAAAATGACTATTGTGATAACATTTAATAATCTTTTAATATAGTTTTTGTTGCTCATACCACATACTTATATATGGTGACTTTAGATCAGATTGACTTC
The DNA here is from genome assembly GCF_014754425.2 of Oryx dammah. NCBI lineage: Eukaryota > Metazoa > Chordata > Mammalia > Artiodactyla > Bovidae > Oryx > Oryx dammah. The sequence goes on from NW_024070186.1 coordinate 139,866,804, forward strand.
AGTGTTATTCTTATTAGATGTTTTATATTCTCATATATATTTCAACATTATCATCAAATTAAATGCAATATTTTAGAAAGGAATACTGCATCTTAATACTTATTTAGCATATCCTTGATCTAAATTCTTATTTAAATGAGCTGAACTGATATATTATCAGCCTTTCAAAATGTATGTTTGTATAAGTTAAAACTGTGAGCATCTGCCCCCTAATTTTAGATATTTAAATATGTCTTACCTTTGACCAAGAAGAATGTATTTGCTCACATTAAAGTTCTTCCAATGTCTAGTTATATCCTATTGAATAGGTGCTTTCAGATACTGGGAACACAGAAACAGTATTGAAATAGGGCAAAATAAACACACTTTCATTAAATAAATTTATGTAAACAAATGAGTTATTCAGAACTATGTGTTTTTCTTGTTCATACCCTCCAATATGAAACAATACATGGGATCACTTTTCTTTGGTAATATAACATATAATATGTCCCTTGAACTTATTTTTAAGACTTTTTCTTCCAGAGTTACAATATTAGAATGTGTGTGCTTATGCATGTGTGTTTGTGGCCCAGAGATTTATTAAATTATAAGAATATTTATTTGGTGACAACAGCCACTAAATGTCAGTAACTTTAGCAATATATGTATAAATGCATACACGTGTACATGCACATATATGCACAACATACACACATATGTATGTGTATGAAAATATATGCTTATATGTATATACATTTACTGAAAATATAAATTAGATTCTTCTAATAACTGATAGTACTTTAGAAAATTGCTGCTTGTTTGGTCCAAAGTAGTCACTTACTTGTGCTTGAAGTTTACTTGAGGTGGATATGGTATGAAGTTTCAAATCTTTCCAGCCTTTTCCTTAATCTCAAAGACTATGGCATATGTATTGGATAATCTTTAGAATTCTGCAATGCCAACTTTGTTGGAAAAGAAGAGGGTCTTATACCAGATCTTAATCTGGTGCCCACTGAATGGAAAAATGAAGAGTAAATTCTAAGAAATACTTATTTTAGTTTCATGAATATATTTTCCCACTTTAGCAGCATTAGCAGGGCTATTTGAAGAAGAGGATCCCATGACCCCATTATGTTTCTTCCTTTTAAATGCTTTGTAATTTTGACAGGTTACTTAAAAGCTATAAAACAATGATAATGGTCATGTTCATAGAAGCTACAGTGGCTGAAAGGCAAACTACAGTAAATTACCCACTGCAGTATGTGGGAACAGAGGCCGTAGGTAAATAGACATGTTGCTCTCTTTGCTTCATTCTTCCCATAGATGTTCAGATGTATTTGAGGAAATAAGCTTGCCAAATTCTTTGCTCTACATTAATGTTACATCAAAAAATTGTGTGTGTATATATATATATATATACATATATATATATGTATATATATTAGTCAGATATTCTACTTAAATTCTATCTGCTTAACTATTTAACATATAAAGATAGTACATATGCATTATTTATAGGATATGGAGAATTTTAAGTTTCTCTTCTTTGGGAAAATGAAATGTGGATAGAGGTAAAGTGTACAACTTGTGGAAAAAAGCTTTAGTATCCTGTTCAGCATTTGCCATTTCTCCTCCTATGGAGACGTTTATTACAAATAGTGGGACTCTGGTAGCCTGTGTTTCTGAGTAAGGCTGACAGGAAACAGCCACCAGCTAAAACGTGAATGAAAATTTAGCACACAAACAAAAATAAACTCTGTTGTATAATCCATTGAGCTTTAAAAGTTGTTTGCTACTGCAGCATTTTCTAGGTTAGTATGAGAATCATAAAACGGAAGTTGAGGAAGATTATGCCATTGGCTCTATTTTCCTCTGGGGCTATACTTCTCTCTTGAGGCAAAATGCTAACTAATCCCCTCATTTTGCATTCATAAAACAATTTTTATACATATTTATTTAAACCACTTATAAGCTTTAACTACCAGTGCTGATTATTTGGAAATATTTGTTTGGAAAACAAGAACATAATTCTAATAAAAAATTCTATTCTACATGAGCCTATGCTTTTGCTAGTAACACATGTACATAAGCATTCATCGCATCACTAGTTAATTCCAAGAGTAAGAGGAATACTTGTCAGAAGTCCATCTAAGCCTTGTAAATACTATAGGTCTAGAAAGCCTCATGTACTTGTTGTTTAGTTGCTAAGTCATATCTGACATTTTGCATCCCCAAAGACTGCAGTGTGCTGGCTCCTCTATCCTCTACTATCTCCCAGAGTTTACTCAAATTCATGTCCCTTGAGTCAGTGATGCTGTCTCACCATCTTATCCTCAGCTGACCTCTTCTCCTTTTGCCTTCAATATTTCCAGCTTTAGGGTCTTTTGCAACGTGTTGGCTCTTCATAATAGCTGGCCAAATTATTAGAGCTTCAGCATCAGACCTTCCAATGAATATTCAAGGTTGATTTCTTTGAGGATTGACTGGTTTGGTCTCCTTGCTGTCCAAGGGACTCTCAAGAGTCTTCAATAGCACCACAGTTTGAAAGTATGAATTCTTCAGCATTCAGCCTTCTTTCTGGTCCAACTCTCATATCCAAACATGACTAATGGAAAAACCATATGTTTGACTATATGAACCTTTGTTGGTAAATTGCTTTTAAATATGCTATCTAGGCTTGTCATAGCTTTCCTTCCAAGGAGCAAGTGCCTTTTAATTTCATGGCTGCAGTGATCCTCTGCAGTGATTTTGGAGCCCAAGAAAATAAAATATGTCACTGCTTCCACTTTTCCCCTTTCTATTTGCCATGAAGTGTTGGGACTGGATACCATGATCTATCTTTGTTTTGTTTTGGGTTTTGTTTTATGCCAGCTTTTTCATTCTCTACTTTCTCCCTTACCAAGAGGCTCTTTATTTCCTTTTCACCTTCTATCAATAGAGTACTTACTAGTGTCTTGCAAAAGAAAAAGACTCACAGGTCCCTGCTTTATTTGAAACAATTACACAAGAGCCTCTGGGCTGTGAATTACTGTATTACCAGAAACTCTAGTCCACTACTTGGCTATGGAAGTTAGGTAAATCTTTGAGTAGAGATTTCTAATTTCAGCTCCAGCATGTAAATAGGAAAAAAAAAAAAATTGAAACTGCTCACTCTCATCCTCACAGCAAGAAAAATATGGATAAACTGAAAACTGACAGCTCTTCTTACATCCACATATTTGAGGTTGTAGTGCGAAACCATTACCACAAATCTAGAAAGACAGGTAACTACAGCCAGCTTATTGGAGCAAAAGCTGCTGGGAGCATGAACTGGGAGAAACACTTAATTGACAATTTTGAGGAATTGCTGGAGGCTGAGTGTGGACTAGCATGTGACTGAAAAACTCCTCATGCCCATTTCATGAGTTTTCCTCCAGGAACCCAGCCAGATTCTCATGGAGAGGAATCTAAGTCTCTATAGTAGCAGAGGAATAGTAATCATTGTAAAATTACCAGAATCTTAGATCTTGCCAGGGAAAATAATTTCATTAGAATGCAACCCTAAAACTTTATCTGCATTGAATTTTTCCCTTAAAGGTAATTTTATTTCAAGGGTGCTCCTTCCTACAAGGCCTTTTTTAGATCATGCAGTTCCATCTGAAACCAGGCTCCCTGAATTTGACCCTCAGTGAGCAGGCATCTTTGTCCATACCCTCACAGATGGTTCCGGGCTCCTGCTTAGCAAGGCTTTATTTAGTATCCTCCTTTCTCATCACCCATACACAAATCACACAAATACAGACATGCTTACCAAAATATCTGTTATTGACTTATTTTAGGGATGGGTTATATGATGAAGGCAGGGCTCCCCTGGTGACTCAGACAGTAAAGAATCTGCCTGCAATATGGGAGACCCAGGATTGATTCCTGGATTGGGAAGATCCCCCTGAGAAGGGAATGGCTACCCACTCCAGCATTTTTGCCTGGAGAATTCCAGGGATAGAGGAGATGGAGGGCTACAGTCCATGGAGTTGCAAAGAGTCAGACGTGACTGAATGACTAACAAAGTTAAATATGAAGAAGAGCATTTTATGTGACCATGCAGGAAAAGGCTGTTCTCAATGTAAACTTCATGTGACCTTTTAAAGATAAACTAAGAAATGATTTTGTATTTCTTTTTTTAATATAAACTTATTTAACTGGAGGCTAATTACAATATTGTATTGGTTTTGCCATACATCAATATGAATCTGCCATGGGTGTACATGTGTTCCCCATTCTGAACCACCCTGCCACCTCCCTCCCCATCCCATGCCTCTGGATCATCTCAGTGCACCAGCCCTGAGCACCCTATATTATGCATCAAACCTGGACTGGTGATTCATTTCATATATGATAATATATAATAATATGGGATAATATGATAATATACATGTTTCAATGCCATTCTCCCAAATCATCCCACTCTCTCCCCCAGAGTCCAAAAGACTGTTCTATACATCTGTGTCTCTTTTGCTGTCTTGCATACAGGGTTATCATTAACATCTTTCTAAATATCATATATATGCATTATTATACTGTATCGCTGTTTTTCTTTCTGGCTTACTTCACTCCGTATAATAGGCTCCAGTTTCATTCACCTCATTAGAACTGACTCAAATATTCTTTTTAATGGCTGAGTAATACTCCATTGTGTATATGTACCACAGCTTTCTTATCCATTTGTCTGCTGATAGGCATCTAGGTTGCTTCCATGTCCTGGCTATTATAAACAGTGCTGCAACGAACATTGGGGTACACGTGTCTCTTTCAATCCCCAGTGGAATTGCTGGGTCATAAGGCAGTTCTATTTCCAGTTTTTTAAGGAATCTCCACACTATTCTCCATAGTGGCTGTACCAGTTTGCATTCCCACCAACAGTGTAAGAGGGTTCCCTTTTCTCCACACCCTCTCCAGCATTTATTGCTGGTAGACTTTTGGATAACAGCCATATTGATTAGTGTGAAATGGTAACTCATTGTGGTTTTGACTTACATTTCTCTGATAATGAGTGATGTTGAACATCTTTTCATGTGTTTGTTAGCCATCTGTATATCTTCTTTGGAGAAATACCTGTTTAGTTCTTTGGCCCATTTTTTGATTGAGTCACTTGTTTTTTTGGAATTGAGTTGCAGGAGTTGCTTGTATATTTTTGAGATTAATTCTTTGTCCATTGTTTCATTTGCTATTATTTTCTCCCATTCTGAAAGCTGTCTTTTCACCTTGCTTATAGTTTCCTTTGCTGTAAAGAAGCTTTTGATTTTAATTAGGTCCCATTTGTTTACTTTTGCTTTTATTTCCAATGTTCTGGGAAGTGGGTCACAGGATTCTGCTGTGATTTATGTCAGAGAGTGTTTTGCCTATGTTCTCCTCTAGGAGTTTTATAGTTTCTGGTCTTACATTTAGATCTTTAATCCATTTTGAGTTTATTTTTGTGTGTGGTGTTAGAAAGTGTTTTAGTTTCATTCTTTTACAAGTGATTGACCAATTTTCCCAGCACCACTTGTTAAAGAGATTGTCATTTCTCCACTGTATAGTCTTGCCTCCTTTGTCAAAGATAAGGTGTCCATAGGTGCATGGATTTATCTCTGGGCTTCCTATTTTGTTCCATTGATCTATATTTCTGTCTTTGTGCCAGTACCATACTGTCTTGATGATTGTGGCTTTGTAGTAGAGCCTGAAGTCAGGCAGGTTGATTCCTCCCATTCCATTCTTCTTTCTCAAGATTGCTTTGGCTATTCACGTTTTTTGTATTTCCATATAAATTGTGAAAGTACTTGTTCTAGTGCTGTGAAAAATACCATTAGTAGCTTGATAGGCGGAGAAGGCAATGGCACCCCACTCCAGTACTCTTGCATGGAAAATCCCATGGATGGAGGAGCCTGATAGGCTGCAGTCCTTGGGGTCGCTAAGAGTCGGATACGACTGAGTGACTTCACTTTCTCTTTTCAGTTTCATGCATTGGAGAAGGAAATGGCAACCCACTCCACTGTTCTTGCCTGGAGAATCCCAGGGACAGGGGAGCCTGGTGGGCTGCCATCTATGGGGTCGCACAGAGTCGGACACAACTGAAGTGACTTAGCAGTTAGCAGCTTGATAGGGATTGCATTGAATCTATAGATTGCTTTGGGTAACATACTCATTTTCACTATATTGATTCTTCCAATCCATGAACATGATATATTTCTCCATCTATTAGTGTCCTCTTTGATTTCTTTCATCACTGTTTTATAGTTTTCTATATATAAATATTTTGTTTCTTTAGGTAGATGTATTCCTAAGTATTTTATTCTTTTCATTGCAATGGTGAATGGAATTCTTTCCTTAATTTCTCTTTCTATTTTATTATTATTAGTGTATAGGAATGCAAGGGATTTCTGTGTGTTGATTTTATATCCTGCAACTTTACTATATTCATTGATTAGCTCTAGTAATTTTCTGGTAGAGTCTTTAGGGTTTTCTAAGTAGAGGATCATGTCATCTGTAAACAGTGAGAGTTTTACTTCTTCTTTTCCAATTTGGATTCATTTATTTCTTTTTCTGCTCTGATTGCTGTGGCCAAAACTTCCAAAACTATGTTGAGTAGTAGTGGTGAGAGTGGATACCTTTGTCTTGTTCCTGACTTTAGGGGAAATGCTTTCAATTTTTCACCATTAAGGATAATGTTTGCTGAGTTTGTCATATATAGCTTTTATTATGTTGAGGTATGTTCCTTCTATTCCTGCTTTCTGGAGAGTTTTTTTTATCATAAATAGGTGTTAATTTTGTCAAAGGATTTCACTACATCTATTGAGATAGTCATATGATTTTTATCTTTCAATTTGTTAATGTGGTGTATTACATTGATTGATTTGCAGATATTGAAGAATCCTTGCCTCCCTGGTATAAAGCCCACTTGGTCATGATGTATGATCTTTTCAATGTGTTGTTGGATTCTGTTTGCTAGAATTTTGTTAAGGATTTTTGCATCTATGTTCATCAGTGATATTGGCCTGTAGTTTTCTTTTTTGTGGCATCTTTGTCAGATTTTAGTATTAGGGTGATGGTGGCCTCATAGAATGAGTTTGGAAGTTTACCATCCTCTGCAATTTTCTGGAAGAGTTTGAGTAGGATAAGTGTTAGCTCTTCTCTAACTTTTTGGAAGAATTCAGCTGTGAAGCCGTCTGGTCCTGGGCTTTTGTTTGCTGGAAGATTTTTTATTACAGTTTTGATTTCCACACTTGTGATGGGTCTGTTAAGATTTTATATTTCTTCCTGGTTCAGTTTTGGAAAGTTATACTTTTTAAAAAATTTGTCCATTTCTTCCAAGTTGTTCATTTTATTGTCATATAGTTGCTGATAGTAGTTTCTTATGATCCTTTGTATTTCTGTGTCATCTGTTGTGATTTATCCATTTCCAATTCTAATTTTGTTGATTTGGTTCTTCTGTTGTTTCTTGATGAGTCTGGCTAATGGTTTGTCAATTTTATTTATCTTCTCAAAGAACCAGCTTTTGGCTTTGTTAATTTTTGCTACAATCTCTTGCTTCTTTTGCATTTATTTCTGCCTTAATTTTTAAGATTTATTTACTTCTGCTAACCCTGGGGTTCTTCATTTCTTCCCTTTCTAGTTGTTTTAGGTGTAGAGTTAGGTTATTTATTTGAATTTTTTCTTGTTTCTCGAGGTAAGCCTGCTGCTGCTGCTGCTAAGTTGCTTCAGTCATATCCAACTCTGTGCAACCCCATAAATGGCAGCCCACCAGGCTCCCCTCTCCCTGGGATTCTCCAGGCAAGAACACTGGAGTGGGTTGCCATTTTCTTCTCCAATGCATGAAAGTGAAAAGAGAAAGTGAAGTTGCTCAGTCGTGTCTGACTCTTAGCAACCCCATGGACTGCAGCCTACCAGGGTCCTCCGTCCATGGGATTTTCCAGGCAAGAGTACTGGAGGGGGTGCCATTGAGATAAGCCTATATTGCTATAAACCTTCCCCTTAGCGCTGCTTTCACAGTGTTCCATTGGTTTTGGGTTGTTGTGTTTTCATTTTCATTTGCTTCTATGCATATTTTGATTTCTTTTTTGATTTCTTCTGTGACTTGGTTATTCAGCAGCGTGTTGTTCAGCCTCCATATGTTGGAATTTTAAATAGTTTTTCTTCTGTAATTGACATCTAATCTTACTGTATTGTGTTCAGAAAAGATGTTTGGAATGATTTCAATTTTTGTTAATATACCAAGGCTAGATTTATGGCCCAGGATGTGATCTATCCTGGAGAAGGTTCCATGTGTGCTTGAGAAAAAGTTGAAATTCATTGTTTTGGGGTGAAATGTCCCATAGATATCAATTAGGTCTAACTGGTCTATTGTATCATTTAAGTTTTTGTTTCCTTCTTAATTTTCTGTTTAGTTGATCTATCCATAGGTGTGAGTTGGGTATTAAAGTCTTCCACTTTTATCGTGTTATTGTTAATTTCCCTTTTCATACTTGTTAACATTTGTCTTACATGTTACAGTGATCCTATGTTGGGTGCATATATATTTATGATTGTTATACCTTCTTCTTGGATTGATCCTTTGATCATTATATAGTGTTCTTCTTTGTCTCTTTTTAAAGCCTTCATTTTAAATTCTATTTTATCTGATATGTGTATTGCTATTCCTGCTTTCTTTTGGTCTCTATTTGCATGGAATATCTTTTTCCAGCCCTTCACTTTCAGTCTGTATGTGTCCCTTGTTTCCAGATGGGCCTCTTTTTAGACAACATATATACGCATCTTGTTTTTGTATCCATTCAGCCAATCTTTGTCTTTTGTTTGGGGCATTCAATCCATTTACATTTAAGGTAATTATTGATAAGTATGATCCCGTTGCCATGTACTTTATTGTTTTGGGTTCGAGTTTATACTCCCTTTCTGTGCTTCCTGTCTAGAGAAGATCCTTTAGCTTTTGTTGGAGAGCTGATTTGGTGGTGCTGAATTCTCTCAGCTTTTGCTTGTCCGTTAAACTTTTGATTTCTCCTTCTTATTTGAATGAGATCCTTGCTGGATACAATAATCTGGGCTGTAGGTTGTTTTCTTTCATCACTTTAAGTATGTCCTGCCATTCTCTGCTGCCCTGAAGAGTTTCTATTGAAAGATGTGCTGTTATCCTTATGGGAATCCCTTTGTGTGTTATTTGTTGTTTTTCCCTTGCTGCTTTTAATATTTGTTCTTTGTGTTTGATCTTTGTTAATTTGATTAATATGTGTCTTGGGGTGTTTCGCCTTGGGTTTATCCTGTTTGCGACTCTCTGGGTTTCTTGGACTTGGGTGATTATTTCCTTCCTCATTTTAGGGAAGTTTTCAACTATTATCTCCTCGAGTATTTTCTCATGGTCTTTCTTTTTGTCTTGTTCTTCTGGGACTCCTATGATTCAAATGTTGGGGCATTTAACATTGTCCCAGAGGTCTCTGTGATTGTCCTCGTTTCTTTTAATTTGTTTTCTGTTTCCCTCTCTGTTTCATTTATTTCTACCATTCTATCTTCTACCTCACTTATCCTATCTTCTGCCTCCGTTATTCTATGGTTGGTTCCCTCCAGAGAGTTTTTTTTTTTTTTTTTACCGCATTTATTGCATTATTCATTATATATTGACTCTTTTTTAAAATTTCTTCTAGGTCCTTGTTAAATACTTCTTGCTTTTCTCAACCCTTGTCTTCAGGCTATTTATCTGTAACTCCATTTTGTTTTCAAGATTTTGGATCATTTTCACTATCATTATTAGGAATTCTTTATCAGGTACATTCCCCATCTCTTCCTCTTTAGTTTGGTTTGGTGGGCATTTATCCTGTTCCTTTACCTGCTGGGTATCTCTGTGCCTCTTCATCTTGTTTATATTGCTGTGTTTGGGGTGGCCTTTCTGTATTCTGGCAGGTTGTGGAGTTCCCTTTATTGTGGAGTTTCCCTGTTGTGGGTGGGGTTGGACGGGTGGCTTGTCAAGGTTTCCTGGTTAGGGAAGCTTGTTTGGTGTTCTGGTGGGTGGAGCTGGATTTCTTCTCTCTGGAGTGCAATGAAATGTCCAGTAATGAGTTATGCAATGTCATTGTGTTTGGTGTGACTTTGGGCAGCCTGTATATTGAAGCTCAGGGCTATGTTCCTGTGTTGCTGGAAAATTTGCATGGTATGTTTTGCTCTGGAACTTGTTGGCCCTTGGGTGGTGCTTGGTTTCAGTGTATGTATGGAGATGTTTGATGAGCTCCAATTGATTAATGTTCCCTGGAGTCAGGAGTTCTCTGATGTTCTCAGGTTTTGGACTTAAGCCTCCTACCTCTGGTTTTTAGTCTTAATCTTACAGTAGCCTCCAGACTTATCCAACTCTACACCATCAATGATAAAACATCTAGGTCAAAGATGAAAAGTTTCTCCACAGTGAGGGACACCAGAAAGTCTCACAGAGTTACATGGAGAAGAAATGAGGGAGGAGGGAGATAGAGATGACCAGGAGGAGAAGAGGGGGAATCAAAAGAGGAGAGAGCAAGCTAGCCAGTAATTAATTCCCTATGTGTTCTCCATAGTCTGGACCACTCAGATATGTTCATGGAGTTATACAGAAAAGAGAAGAGGGAGGAGGGAGACAGAGGTGGCCAGGAGGATAAAGGGGGGAATCTAAAAGGGGAGAGACAGATCCAACCAGTAATCAGTTCCCTAAGTGTTCTCCACAGTCCAGAACACACAAAGAGATTCACAGAGTTGAGTAGAGAAGAGAAGGGGGAGGGAGGAGATAGAGGTGGCCTTGGGGAGAAAAAGAAGATTCCAAAGAGAGAGAGAGCAGTCAAGCCAGTAATCTCGCTCCCAAGTAAAAATGGGTACTGAAGATTGGGTTCTTAAAGGTACAAAATTGATAACAAATACCAAAAAGCAAATATTAAAAATCTAGAGTAGATGTTGAATTCTCAAAAATACAGTATTAAAGAAAAAAACAAAGTCATAAAAATTATCAAATATATATATATGAAATTTGCTTTAAAAATAGGGCCTTTTTTTTTGCAAAGTAATAGTAGGTTATAAAAATGAAAATTAAAGGAATAATAGAGGACTTAAAAATAAAAATAATTTAAAAAAAATAAAGAATGATAATACTAAAAACATATCTAGGACTGTCTCTGGTGTTATTGTGGACAGAGTGGGGTCAGTTCATTTTCAGATAGTTCTTTGATCTGGCTTATACTTCTCATGATCTATAGACCCCTTCCTATGTAGTCAGTGCCAACTACAGGGTTTTAGTTATTGCACCTGTCACTTCCTAGGCGGTTCCCTCTGTTTGTTTTACGTTCTGATTGCTGGTCTCTTCAGTGTCTAATTTCCACCCTGACACAAGAAGGTGGTAGTGGACACTATGTTAGGCTCACTTGTTCAGTTGCAGCCATGAAATTAAGAGATGCTTACTCCTTGGAAGGAAAGTTATGACCAATCTAGATAGCATATTAAAAAGCAGAGATATTACTTTGCCAAAAAGATCCATCTAGTCAAGGCTATGGTTTTCCCAATGGTCATGTATGGATGTGAGAGTTGGACTGTGAAGAAAGCTGAGCACCAAAGAATTGATGCTTTTGCAGTGTGGTGTTGGAGAAGACTCTTGAGAGTCCCTTGGACTGCAAGGAGATCCAACCAGTCCACCCTAAAGGATATCAGTCCTGAGTGTTCATTGGAAGGTTTGATGTTGAGGCTGAAACTCCAATACTTTAGCCATCTCACACAAAGAGTTGAATCATTGGAAAAGACCCTGATGCTAGGAGGGATTAGGGGCAGAAGGAGAAGGGGACGACAGAGGATGAGATGGCTGGATGGCATCACCAACTCGATGGACATGAGTTTAGGCAAACTCCAGGAGTTGGTGATGAACAAGGAGGCCTGGCATGCTCTGATCCATGGGGGTCGCAAAGAGTCAGACACGACTGAGTGACTGAACTGAACTGAACTGTTCACTTGTGCTGTGGGGAGGGAGGAACACTGCATACAAATAACACTCGGTGTGCTCGCAGTGTCTCAGACACACTGGGTTTGCCCCCGCTCACAGTGTGTGTACTTTCCCTTTCTACACTGCTTAGGCTCTAGGTTGCTCTGCCGTGGAACTGTCTGAGGCCGCCCCTGGGTTGTATGCACTTTCCAGGTCTAACCTGCTCAGATTCAGGTACTCAGGTACTCTTCAAAGGTACAAACTCGGTTTGGCCTGCATTTTGTGCCCTTTCCAGGTCCTAGCAATTCAGGTGACCAAGTGCTTGGAGAGCGTGGTCGCTGCGACTTATTGCCTCCCCAGTCCCTGCTGCTCGGTTTTCTGGGTGTACAACTGGCACACCTTCTCAGGTGTACCATGTGTCTCTTCTAGGGAGCTGATGTCAAGCTGCATCCCTCCTGGCGGATGTTGACCATCCAGAATCCCAAGAAATCTTGGTTAGCAATGAAGCCTGCTGGAAGTTTGATACATGATGCCTCTTTTGGGCCATGATTGCCCCCTTACGGCTCTAGCTGCCCTCGCCTGCCTGCCTCTGGCAGGGGATGAGTTGGTCTGCATCTAGCTATCTCTGCTCAGTCCTTGTTCTGTGAGCATGCCTGGCTGTGTCTTAGGTTAGGGCTTTTTGCAGGATAGCTATCCCACAGTCTGGTTTGCTAGCTCAAGTTAGTTCCCTCAGATTGCCCTCTGGGCATTCAGGCCCAGTCCTTACTCTAAGCAATGCAGCCTGTGCCTCCCTGCCCAGCCCGTGCTTGCTAGCGGCAGATGGGGGCATCTGCACTGCTTCTCTGCTGGTAGTTACTGTTGTCCACGTAATCTGTGGGTTTTAATTATTTATTTATTTTTCCTCCCAGTTATGTTGCCCTCTGAGGTTCCAAGGCTTGCCACAGACTCACCAGTGAGAGTGTTTCCTGGTGTTTGAAAACTTCTCTCTTCTTTAAGACACCCTTTCTGAGACAGATCTCCATCCCCACCTCTTTTGCCCCTCTTTTTATCTTTTATATATATTTTTCCTACATCTTTTCAGACAATGGGTTGCTTTTCTGGGTGTCTGATGTCCTCTGCTCCAAAATCACTGCAGATGGTGATTGCAGCCATGAAATTAAAAGACACTTACTCCTTAAAGGGTTATGACCAACTTAGATAGCATATTCAAAAGCAGAGGCATTACTTTGCAAACAAAGGTCCGTCTAGTCAAGGCTATGGTTTTTCCAGTAGTCATGTATGGATGTGAGAATTGGACTGTGAAGAAAGCTGAGCACCGAAGATTTTATGCTTTTGAACTGTAGTGTTGGAGAAGACTCTTGAGAGTCCCTTGGACTGCAAGGAGATCCAACCAGTCCATTCTGAAGGAGATCAACCCTGGGATTTCTTTGGAAGGAATGATGCTAAAGCTGAAACTCCAGTACTTTGGCCACCTCATGCGAAGAGTTGACTCATTGGAAAAGACTCTGATGCTGGGAGGGATTGGGAGCAGGAGGAGAAGGGCATGACAGAGGATGAGATGGCTGGATGGCATCGCCGACTTGATGGACATGAGTTTGAGTGAACTCCAGAAGGTGATGATGGACAGGGAGGCCTGGTGTGCTGCATTTCATGGGGTCACAAAGAGTCAGACACGACTGAGTGAGTGAACTGAACTGAACTGATGTCCTCTGCCAGCGTTCAGAAGTTGTTTTGTGGCATTTACTCAGTGTTCAAATGTTCTTTTGATGGATTTGTGGGGGAGAAAGTGGTCTCCCCGTCCTATTCCTCCACCATCTTAGGACCACCTCTGTTTTTGTATTTCTGAAAAGAAAAATATATGCCTCATCAGGCCACTACTGAAAATTGGGTGAATTTATTTAGGCTTACTGATGAGTGGTAGCTTTGCTTCCTGATAATTCTATATTTAAAGAAAAGTTATTTGACTACATATTTTATAGAATTTTAAGATAATAGTGTAAGTGTTTCTCAAAGGGCTTCAGGTATGGAAAAATGCAGTTAAATAAAAATGGAAATTTAGAGAAACCAGAATTGTATAGATAATGGAAATAATGATTGTACTTAAAAAAATACATTAAAAAAAATTCAGTGATTCAGTGTTGAAAATGGAGAATATTTTTGCTTAAAAGGAGACCCTGATGGCTCAGTCAGTACACCTGCAGTGCTTCTGACTTGCGTTTGATTACTGGGTTGGGAGGATTACCTGGAGGAGAGAATGGGCAACCCACTCCAGTATTTTGCCTGGAGAATCTTCATGGACAAAGGAGCTTGGCAGACTGCTGTCCATGGGGTCACAAAGAGTCAGACATGATGAAATGACTGCTGATGCTGATGCTAAGTCGCTTCAGTCGTGTCCGACTCTGTGCGACCCCATAGACCGAAGCCCACTGAGCTCCTCTGTCTCTGGGATTCTCCAGTCAAGAATACTGGCGTGGGTTGCCATTTCCTTCTCCAGTGCATGAAAGTGAAGAGTGAAAGTGAAGTCACTCAGTCAGTCCGACTCTTAGCGACCCCACGGACTGCAGCCTACCAGGCTCCTCTGTCCATGGGATTTTCCAGGCAAGAGTACTGTAGTGGGGTGCCATTGCCTTCTCTGAATGAAGTGATTAAGCATGCACAGAAGAGATTCAGAAGAAAGAGAATCCATAATGGGGGCAAACACCCTATGGAGAGTTAGGAAACCAGTGGAGAGATATTGATATTTTGCTTAACTTACTGAATGGGTATTGATTTGTAATTATAGAGACAGAATCTTGTGATGAATTGTTAAGGAAATAGGACATGAAAGTTTCAAAAATTTTGATAAATTGTGCTTTTGAGAAGATTACATTTAAAGCAAAAGAAAGAGAATTTAAATATTGTCCTATAACAATACAAAGTAAAAAGAAAAAGATAGTAGTTTTGGTCTAGGTTTAGTGATTTTTAAGATAGTTGTATTTGAAGGGTATAGCTGCAAAGAGAAAATCACAAACTTCATCAGAAGAGGTGAAGAAGTTCTTTCAAAAGCACTTTAAAATCTAGAGACACATAAAGAGGGAATGTGGAAAAATGTTAATAGATTTGAGCTTACCGTTTGGGAATAGTTTTTGACTGAAGCTATTAATAGTAAGTAAAGTTAAAGTTGCTCAGTCATTTCAGACTCTTTGCGAATCCATGGACTGTAGCCTACCAGGCTCCTCTCTCCATGGGATTCTCCAGGCAAGAGTACTGGAGTGGGTTGCCATTTCCTTCTCCAGGAGATCTTCCCAACCCAGGGATCGAACCCGGGTCTTCTGCATTCCAGGCAGACGCTTTAACCTCTGAGCCACTAGGGAATTAATAGTTATCCACAAATACTCATTTGCTTTTCTCTCAGACTGTCTCCTGGCGACATGGTTTTTACCCTGACATTATATTCCTTAGCCATCCTTATTATTTGTGACCATGTAATCAAGTTCTGGGCAAAGGTAAGTGGATAGTGTTGACATGTGCTATTTTGGTACATGATCTTAAAAGCAATACATGTGCGTTCTCTCAGCCTTTTCTCCCGTCCAGACTCTGGCAGACTTTGAAATTGTTGCTACATTCTTTGACCAGCTATTACTCAGTTCCTAGCTCTTTTATATAAAATAAAAGGAATCACAAATAGAAGGTGCTTTCTCAGGTCTGAGTCATGTCTACACACAAAATAATAGTAAACATGTTTCTTGTTTAAGCCACTATTGTAGAGGGCGGGGGGGGGGGACACACTGTTGCATTGTTACAATGGCCTAATTCCTATCCTATAGATAATGTTCCTATAAAAGCAGCCCATTGTGATAATTTTATTAAGGTGTTTATTGAAATATACAGAAATCTAACATCCAGACTAGATTAAAATGATCAAATATACAGTATGTTTTCAACAATATAATGTTCAAAATCCAATGTTCTCCATTGTACATCAAAATACTCATAATGAACCTTGTGTTGTAAATTGCACAGAAGGTTTTAAATTAACAAATAAAACTGCCTCCAACTCTGGGTCAGTGAATATTCCATGTAATGCTAAAGTAAATTAATTGTTTTAGCTACTTTGGTTGAGGATCATTTAACTTCAGTGACCTAAACAAAGAAATTTAAATAATCCCCAATACATTTTGGTTTACATATGTCCCCAGTTTTCCAAATAAATTACTAATCTTGACTTGGTTCCTCTCAGTTGATTTGCCTCCTCCCCTGCCAAACCAAACCAAACACTATTACTCATTTCCTAGCCCTTTTATATAAAATAAAAAGAAGTACATATTTTAAGAAAGCAAATGTTTTTACTATTGCTGATGTTATTACTTTTTTAATTAAATTTCAAGATTTACAAAAGCTTTCATTACAAAAACCTTTTTCAAGATAGACTTGTCTCTACCTGTGACAGTAATAGTAAGGAGAGGCTTGAGTTTTTAAAGTAGTCAATGGATTAAATGTATTGCAGCTTTTATGTAACTCTATTTGTGCCAGTCAAGACTTTGTTAAGCACTTCTCAGTTTATTCTCCAGAGTGCAATGACCAGACTCTGTAATCTCATGGAAAGGTAACTGAAGTGTTACCACTTCCCAGCTGAAGTGTTTGGAGAAGTGATGGAAAATCAGTGCCCAGAAAGAGCACTTAGTTCTGTTTTTAACCATAAATGTCAAAGAGCAGGACCATAAGTGTTTCTCTCTGTTTCAGGAAAGTGTTCTGAATTTGAACAACTTTCTTTTTGTTTTCTCTTAGGCTATGAGTTTAGAAGGGATGGGGTGGGTGAACTGACCTTACAGCCAGCATTTATTGTCTTAACACATTTCCTTTGAATAGCAACCCACTGTATGCATATAGTTTCCATTTTACTCAAGCGCAGTTCTCTCCTATTTTTCACGGTATTTATTCCCATTAAATAATCTTGTTCCAAATTTGCCCATGCTCAAGTAATTCCTAACTGAAATATATTTCCATGTGTGGGAGATTTCACACAACAGATCTTCTTGATTAATTCTGTTCTAGTAATTTCTGTAATACAAGGCAGTGGTTCTGGCATTTCAGATCTTATACAGAAATGACAAATCATGCCTTTTAACAGAATGCCCTCAAAAATGTATTCTGATATGTAGCTAAAATATATTGCCGATAAGTTCCTGTATCATATTTCTAGGATTGTTAATTCAGTAAATATTTTCTAAGAACATCTGTTAGCTGTGTTACCATATTAGGTTTTAGAGTTTTAAAAATAATTAATAAGGCCCACTACCCTCAGGAGTTACAAATATATATAAGGAATTCAGTCAATTGCTGACTTAACTGATTATCAAGAAGTTAGGAATTGTCAGGGCATGGAACCAATATTTGGACCCTATCAAACATTGGGCACAATATTTCTATTCTTATGAAGCTAAAAGAAGTTGAGTATAAGCAAACACAATTTTCACATAGAAGTGTAAAACCAGTCTTTAATTTGTGAGTTCTCATTACAGTTTCAGAAAAGGCAATGGCACCCCACTCCTATACTCTTGCCTGGAAAATCTCATGGACAGAGGAGCCTGGTAGGCTGCATTCTATGGGGTTGCAAAGAGTCAGACATGGCTGAGCAACTTCACTTTCACTTTTCACTTTCATGCATTGGAGAAGGAAATGGCAACCCACTCCAGTGTTCTTGCCTGGAGAATCCCAGCGACAGGGGAGCCTGGTGGGCTTCTGTCTATGGGGTCACACAGAGTTGGACACGAGTGAAGTGACTGAGCAGGAGCAGCAGCATTACAGTTTTTAATACCTCATTAATTAAATGGTGACTATGTTTAAGGGTGTGGTTAATGGGGTAGGTTGATTTCTCATAAGAACCTAGTCCCGGGCTCCTGAAATGAACACTCACATGCAAACATAATTTCATTCTTACTTATAATTTCTAAAACAGTGTGAGACTAAGAACTAATTCCACTGAGTCAATGCAGATGTATAAATATTCTCTCAGAGGTACATCATTATAGATGGCAGGTAACAGTCCCCATGTTCTTTGTAGAATGAGATAGCTGGGATTAATTCTGTCAAAATCATTGTTAGTAGATTGATCTCTCATACTGTGCATTTCTGTTAAACCAGGTCATCAAGAAATAAGCCTGTTTACTTTTTATTTTCCTATGTTCTCATTTTCATGACTGCTGTGTATTCTTCCTCCCTTAAACCAACATTCTCTTCCCTTTAAAAGCTATGCTCTGCATTTTTTCACATTTTCTTAAAAGATTGTATTTTTAGAGCATTTTTGATTTACTACAAAACTAAGGAAAGTACAGATTTCCCATAAACAGCCTGACCCATGCATTTCTTTCTCCATTATCAACATCACTCACCATGTGTTGCACGCTCAGTCACTCAGTCATGTCTGACTCTTTGCAAGTGCATGGGCTGTAACCTGCCAGGCTCTTCTGTCCATGGAATTTTCCAAAAACAAAAATACTGAAGTGGGTTGCCATTTTCTACTCTAGGTGATATTCCCAACCCAGGTGTGGAAACTGTGCCTTTTGTGTCTCCTGCTTTGGCAGGTGTATTCTTTACCACTGTGCCACCTGGAAAGCCCACTCACCACAATGGTAGTTAAAAAACAAAACAAAACAAAAGGATGAACCTATACTGACACATCATAATCACCTGAAGTTCACAATTTACCTTGGTGTTCACTCTTGGCATTGTATGAATTTGGAAACAGGTATAATGCCATATCCATCATTATCTAATGTCTAATGATATAGTCATCCTGATCCATCAGAGTATTTATACTGCCCTAAAAATCTGTCTATGCATTTATACCCTCCAACCCCTGGCAACCACTAATTTATCATCTTCATAGTTTTGTTTTTTCCAGATTGTTGATGGAATGGAGTGGTGAGAGGATCATCCTTGATTTGCTTCTGACCTTTGTGAGAAAACTTTGAGTTTCTCTCCATTAATTATAATGTTAGCCATAGCTTTTTACAGATTTTTTTTTTCCAATTTGAGAACGTTTCTCTCTATTCCTAGTTTACAAACAGTTTTTTTCATGAATGGGTGTTGTACTTTGTCAAATGCTTTTTTCTCATTCTGATCCTGTGATTTTTCTTTCCTACTCTACTGATATGATGAATTTCATTATTTGATTTTTGAATGTTGAACCAGCTTTGCATAGCCGAGATAAATATTTTTTTCTAATGGGGACTTAATATACTAACATTTGCATCCATGTTCATTAGAGATATAGGTGTGCAGTGTCCTTTTCTTGTCATGCCTTTATCTCGTTTTGGTGTTCGAGCAATGCTCGCCTCATAAAATGCATTAGGAAATACTTCCTCTTTTTTTTATACTCTGATAGAGATTTTTTTTCCTGGGAACCCATCTGGGCCTGGTGCTTTCGGTTTTTAAATATTCTTAATTATTGATTCAAGTTAATAGACATAAGCCTGTTCAACTTTTCCACTTCTTCTTGTATGAGCTTTGACTAATTATTTTTCAAGGAACTGATCCATTTCACCTAGGTGATCAGATTTGTATACACAGAACTTTTAATGCTAGTTCTTTCATTCTACTGTTAGTGTCCAAAAGATTTTTAGTGATGTCTTCAGTTTCATTTGTGATATTAGTAATTTGTATCTTTTTTATTCTTTACCCTGGCAGAGGCCTTTCAATATTATTGATCTTTACAAAGGACCAACTTTGAGTTTGATTGATTTTTCTCTATTTCCTGTTTCAATTTCATTGACTTCTGCTCTAATTCTTATTGTTTCTTTCCTTCTGCTTGATTTGGATTTAATTTTAATTTTCTCTTTTTATAATTTCCAAAGTTGAAAACAAAGATTATTGATTTTACATCCTTCTTTTCTATTACTATCATTGTATAGTAAATTTTCCTGTAACACTGCTTTCACTACATCTTACAATTTGTATGTTCATTTAGTTCAAATTTTTTTTGTCCTGTGATTTCTTCTTTGATTCATGTCTTCATTACCACTATGATTAAACTGCATGTGTTTTGATATTTTCCAGTTATCTTTCTGTTATTGATTTCCAGCTTAACTCCACTGTGGTCTGAAAACAGTCATTGTGTGATTTGTATTCTTTTACATGTTTTAAGATGAGTTTTGTTTCCCTGGTGGCTCTGATGGTAAAAAGAATCTTCCTGCTATGCAGGAGATGCAGGTTCAATTCCCAGGTCAGAAAGATCCTCTGGAGGAGGAAACACAGCCCACTCCAGTATTCTTGCCTCGGAAATCCCATGGACAGAGGAGCTCAGAAGCTATAACCCATGGCATCTCACAGTCGGACATGACTGAACGATTAACACTTGCACTTTGAAGGTGAGTTCTACTGCCCAGAAAGTGGTCTATCTTGCTGAATGTTTCATAGGAGCTTGAGAAAAATAGGTGCTCTGCTATTGTTGGATGAAATAGTCTATAGATATTAATGTATCCTGTTAATTGATGGTGTTGTTGAGTTCAACCCCATTTTCAGTGATTTTCTGTCTGCTGAATCTGTCCATTTCTGATATCCAACTATGCTAGTGGATTATCTGTTTCCCCTTACAGTTCTATTTTGCTTCATCTAGTCTGACACTCTGTTGTTAGGCACGTTCATCTTAAGAATTATTATATTGTCTTAAAGAGGTGATCCCTTTGTCATTTTATAATAGCCTTCCTTAACCCTGATAACTTTCCTTACATTGAAGTCAGCTCTGTTTGAAATTAATATAGCTACTGCTGCTTTCTTGTGATTAGTGTTACCATGGCATATTTTTTTCCATTTACTTTTAATATATGTGTCTTTCAATTTAATGTGGGTTTCTTATAGACTACTGTATTTAAGTCTTGGCTTTTTTGATTCATTCTGATAATTTCTCTCTTTTTAATTGATACATTTACACTATTAATATTCAAAGTGATAGCTGATGTAGTAGAAATAATATTTATCATATTTGTTACTGTTTCTTATATGTTGTCTTTGTTCTTCCTATTTTTTGTCTTTCACCATTGCTTTACCTTTGTGGTTTAAATTAAGCACTTTGTATACTTCCATTTCCTCTCCTTTTCAGCATATTAGTGGTATTTAATTTTTTTTTTTTTACTAATTACTTTAGAGTTTGCAATATACATTTACAACTAATCCAAGCCCACTTTCAAATAACACAATACTACTTCATGAATATTATAAATCAATACTTCATAATAACAAAATGTCAATTCTTTCCTCATGTCACTTTTGCTATTGCTATTATTCATTTTACTTATGTATAACCATATATATATACAAGTGTTATATGTATATATATATATATATATATAGAGAGAGAGAGAGATACACACACATATACATAAGGAGCTTCTGAGATGGCTCAGTGGTAAAGAATCTGCTTGCCATTACAGAAGATTCAAGAGACACAGTTCTATTGCTGGGTAGGGAAGATACCCTGGAAAAGGGCATGGTAACCCACTCTCATATTCTTACCATGAAAATTCCGTGAAGAGGAGCCTAGCAGAATATAGTGCATGGGGTCACAAAGAGTCAGATACGACTGAGTGTGAGCACACACACCCGTGCATAAGATATATGTATAAGAATACATACATTGTTGCTATTATCATTTTGAACAAATTATCTATCAGTTCAAATAAGAACAAGAAAGTTTTTATTTTACCTTCACATATTCCTTCTTTGATCATCTTTTTTTTTTTTTCTTCATGTAGATATCAGCTACTGATCTGTATTATTTTCCTTATCTCTGAAGGACTTCTAACATTTTCTATCAATTTCTGAGAAAGTCTATTTCTCTTTATTTTGAAGAGCAATTTCACAAGATGCGGAATTATAATTTAGCAGGGTTTTTGTTTGTGGGGGAAAGTTGTTAGTTTTGTTTTGTTTTCTATCTCAATCCTTTAACTATTTAATTCCATTCTCTTTTTTCTTTTCTGGTTTCTAAATAAGATGTGATTCTTATATTTGTTCCTATAAAGATTAAGATGTTTTTTTCCCTTCTGTTTTTTTAGATTTTTTTTTTTAATCTTTAAATTTTTGAAGTCTGAAGATGATGTGTCTAGGTGGAATATTTTTTGGCATCTAGCTGGCTTGTTTCCTGAGTATCCTGGATCTGTGATTTGGTGCCTGACATTAATTTGTGGAAATTCTATTATTGTTTCAAATATTTCTTCTCTTCTTTTATCTTTCTTCTCTTTCCTGTGTTCCCATTATGTGCATGTTACTTTTTGTCATTGTCCCACAGTCCATGTATATTTGACTCATTTTTTCTTCAGTTTTTGAGGATTCTTTATATATATATGAGTTTTCTAGCTCAGAGACTCTTTCCTAAACTATTTTCAATCAACAAATGAATCCATCAGAGAAATTCTTCATTTTTGTTACAGTTTTTTTTTTTTAATTATTATTATCTGTATGATGTCCTTTTGGTTCTTTCCTAAAACCTCCATCTCCCACCTTACATTGCCCATCTATTCTTACTTAGTATTTACTTTATCTATTAATTCCCTTAGCATATTAATCACAGTTGTTTTAAAAATCACTTTTTTTTTTTTTTGGCCTTTTGGTATGTGTCCTAATTTTTTCTTGATAGAAGTACGTGATGTACCAGGTTAAAGGAAAAGGAGTAAATAGACATTTAGTAATATGGTTGTGGGCTTCCTAGGTGGCACTAATAACGAATCTGCCTGCCAATGCAAGACATGCAGTTTTGATCCCTGACTTGGTAAGATACCCTGGAGAAAGCAAACGGCAACCCACTCCAATATTCTTGCCTGGAAAGCTCCTTGGACAGAGGAGACTGATGGGCTTCAGCTGTGAGGTCACAAAGAGTTAGAGATATCTGAGTATAGTACACAATATAGAGGTAAGGTGTATGGGTAGAGAGAGTGTTTTGTAGTCCTATGATTAGGTCTCAGTCTTTTAGACAGCCTGTACCTCTGGACTATTATCTTTACAACAATCTAGCAGTTTTTTGTTTGTTTTTTTTTTTTTTTCCTCCCCATATACATGGGAGTGATTCACTTGAGTAGGCTGGAGCAGGCTGGAGTCAAGTACAGTAAATCCCCTACATACGAACCTTCAAGTTGTGAAATTTAAAGATGTGAATATGAAGCCCATCAATGTCAGGCATGAGTAGAATTGCAGCCTGCCCTTCATCTCCTATTGCTGTCAATTATTCAATTCTACCATCTCCCACCTCGTTTCCCCTCTCCAGTCAATAACTCTTCTTGCCTGTTCACTGGATGCTAGCCCCTGTATGCCAGCTGTCGTACTATAGTGCTGTACTTTTCAAGGTACTGTACTATAAGATTTAAAATGTTTTCTTTATATTTTGTGTTTGTTTTTATGTGTTATTTATGTGAGAAGTGCTATAAACTTATTACAATACAGTATTACATAGTCAATTGTGTTAGTTGGGTACCCAG
The DNA here is from genome assembly GCF_014754425.2 of Oryx dammah. NCBI lineage: Eukaryota > Metazoa > Chordata > Mammalia > Artiodactyla > Bovidae > Oryx > Oryx dammah. The sequence continues at coordinate 139,890,159 of NW_024070186.1, forward strand.
GCTAACTTTGTTGGGCTTAGGAACAAATTGGACATATGAATGGGCTCTCAGAATGGAACTCACTTGTTTGTGTGTAGGGGACTTGTGTGTTTCCCTTCCCAGGGTCAGTTAAGCTCAGATAATGCTCCAGAATTTTAGACTATGGCTAACTAATTACCCCTGAGGACAGGCCTTGTTAAGTGTTTGTGTGTCCTTCAAAACCATTGCCTTTCCCTCCTCCTTGCTAGAAGCCTGAGGGGATTTTCCTCAGATATTTACTTTGGCAAAATGGTCAATTTCCTGAAAATAAGTCACCCAATGTTATGCTGCCCTCCACCCCAAACTCACAATTGCCCTGGAATTTTTAAGTCTCAGGGTTGTCGAAAATGAGCCTCTAGCCATTCATCAATTATCGTTCAGGTTTTCTATGCCAGCACTGCTTTCCAATTTGTGCTAAAAAAATCCTTGCTCTACTAAGCCGCATCTACTTCTAGTTGCCTATCTACTCTCCTATTTTGAGGGTGGTGATCTTACCTGTGCCCTCCCTTCTCTAATAGATCCAGGAAGAATTGTTGATTTTCAGTCTTTTCAGCCCATTTTCAATCTATTCTGTCTATTCACTTGTTGTTACAAGGTCAGACAACCAGGTTCACTACATGCAAAATCAAAAAACAGAGGCCTAATCCTTTTCCTTTTAATCAGATATCTGCATCTTCTTGCCTGAATTATAACATAGCTTTCTTCTGAAATGATAGCTCCCATTTCAACTTGTACAAGTGCAATTTATAAAACAATCCATGTGCAGGATGGGTAATGACATTATTATCATCTTTAATTTTCTATTTAAAAAATTATCTTCTGAGGATCACATCTCCTACTTTACCAATATTTCTTTTCCCTCAATTCTTTTAACTTCTAATAATTATAAGGTCTTATTAATGTTACCAGATTCTTCTGTATAAGCTATGTACAATTTTGTCTGGTAAAACCAAAACACTAGATGAACAGAAAACAAAAAACAAAAGACACTTCACCCAATTGGACCAAGCCAAAACACGCCTACACACAAACCTCAAATATCTACCTATTACATCAGTCTACCACATGTGTTATGCTACGTACACTTCTGTATCTGGCTGATAATTTTCATTCGATTTCATATAACCCTACATCTATGTTTTACAATACATCATAAGCAGCAACAATTTCAGTGCCCAATTCAGCAATGCAAAAGACTCTTCCAGGTCTTTTCCTAGGGAAAGTGGCCTATGTATTGTGGCTTTTATTTACTCATATGACACATGCAAACCTGGGCTTCCTAGGTGCTTCTAGTGATTAAGAACCCACCTGCAAATGTGGGAGACTTAAGAGATACATGCTGTATCCCTGGGTTGGGAAGATCTCCTGGAGAAAGGCATGGCAACCCAGTCAAGTATTCTTGCCTCGAGAATCCCATGGACAGAGGAGCCTGGCAGGCTACAGTCCACAGGGTTGCAAAGAGTTGGACACGACTGAAGAGACTTCATGTGCATGCACATGCAAATGTATGCTACTATCTCTCTTAAGTGTTTTGTTTTTTTAACATGTCACTGTCAAAAGTCTTGGAGTGCTGTGCTCTTAACTTCATTTTATTAATAAGCCCCATATTTTTTATTGTGTGATTTTGTAGAACATACTGATTTTTAAGAATTCACATATTATGTTATAGCAGAACTGAATGCATCTCATTTGGCAATTTTTAAAAATAGAACAACTAAGATTTAGGGGGGAAATCATACTGCTACTTGTTTTTAAACTTTAGATTCAAGCTGAATGAATATTCATGTTAAATTAAATCCCTTTTTCCCATATCAGTTATGTTTCCTATTCAGAGGATATATTTCAAGGTTTTTCTATACTTTCAATTTTCATATAGGAGAGTAACCAATTCAAAGACAATAAAGTTTAGGGGTAGTGAAAACAAGAAACCATGAAGTTATTTGTGTGATTAGTTTACACTGAAATCTCATAATCACAGGATTTGGCTATGGGAAATGATTAATGGAGATAAGTATGAAAACCCTTACTGTTCTGACTTGTATGATTAGGTGACTGGTACTAGAAATAATCACTATATGGGAAATAGGAGGAGCAGTTGCTTTTGAAAATTTTGATAAATGTAGTTTTGAGTTTGAAGGGCATATGGATCAGTTTATAGGAAAAGAGAATAGAGCAAAAAGAAAGTTAGTTTGATAAGCTATTTATTGATCATTGGCTTTAATATTGGAGAAATATAAATACTGAAGGAAAGGAACCAGTATGAAGGACAGATATGAGGAGCTGAGAAGAGAACAAATCTACAAAGAAGCAAGGTCTTTTGACAGTCAAGTGAGTAGAATCCAGAGTGGTAGCTCTTCCTAGTTTGTGGGGCAATGAAGGTACAGGCACAATTACAGTAGCAGAGGAAGAACTCAAAGCAAAAGATCGTACATGCTGCATACCTTTAGCCAAACTTAATTAATTGCTAATTAAACAATGGTCTATTATTGTAGTAGCAGAGGAAGAACTCAAAGCAAAAGATCTTACATGATGCATACCTTTTATCAAACTTAATTAATTGCTAATTAAACAATGGTCTATTATTCTCTTCTTTGTACCCAAAATAAAACATCACAGAGATCTTACTTATTTCTAATGACAGTTCTGCAAGTCAGTCAATCAACACTTGCACTGATGAAATGCATCATGATTATAATCTACATAGATATCTACATATACCGATTATAATATATATATAGTTGATCCCTATGCAACATGGACATTAGAGACCATGATCTCCCTGCTGTTGAAAATCCACATATAACCTCGCAGTAGGCCAGCTGTACTGTGTTTCCATAGCCACAGATTTAGCCAGACATATATGCATATATATGTGTTTGTATATATGCATATATATGTGTATGTATGTGCGTGCGCACACACACACATATATATAACGTGTGTATACATGTTATATGTATTCTTAAAGAGACGGGAATACTAGACCACCTAACCTGCCTCTTGAGAAATCTGTATGCAGGTCAAGAAGCAACAGTTAGAACTGGATATGGAACAATGGACTGGTTCCATTTTGGGAAAGAAGTACATCAAGGCTGTATATTATCACCCTGCTTATTTAACTTCTATGCAGAGTACATCATGCAGAATGCGAGGCTGCATGAAGCAGAGGCTAGAATCAAGATTGTCAGGAGAAATATCAATAACCACAGATGACACCACCCCTACAGAAGAAAGTGAAGAGGAACTGAAGAGCCTCTTGAAGAAAGTAAAAGAGAAGAGTGAAAAAGCTGGCTTAATATTAAACGTTCAAAAGCTAAGATCATGGCATCCAGTCCCATCACTTCATGGCAAATAGATGGGGAAACAGTGGAAACATTGAGAGATTTTATTTCCTTGGGCTCAAAAATCACTGCAGATGGTGACCACAGCCATGAAATTAAAAAAAACGCTTGCTCCTTGGAAGGAAAGTTATGATCAACCTAGACAGCCTATTAAAAAGCAGAGATGTTACTTTGCCAACAAAGATCTGTCTTGTCAAAACTATGTGTTTTCTTTGCCCAGTAGTCATGAATTTATGTGTGAGTCTGACCATAATGAAAGCTGAGCACTGAAGAATTGATACTTCTGAACTGTGGTGTTGGAGAAGATTCTTGAGAGTCCCTTGGACTTCAAGGAGATCAAACCAGTCCATCCTAAAGGAAATGAGTCTTGAATTTTCACTGGAAGGACTGATGCTAGAAGTGAAATTCTGATACTTTGGCCATCAGATGTGAAGAACTGACTCATTTGAAAAGACCCTGATGCTGGGAAAGATTGAACGCAGGAGGAGAAAGGGACAACAGAGGGTGAGATGATTGGACGGCATCACCAGCATGAGTTTGAGCAAGCTCTGGGAGTTTGTGATGGACAGGGAAGCCTAGGTTTCTGCACTCCATGGGGTTGCAAAGAGTTGGACATGACTGAGTAACTGAACTAAACGGATACATGTTACATATACATATGTGCATGCTCAGTTGCTTCAGTTGTGTCTGACTCTTTGTGATCCCATGAACTATGCCCACCAGGCTCTTCTGTTCATGAAACTCTCCAGGCACGAATACTGGAGTGGGTAGGCATTTCCTTCTCCACGGATCTTCCTGACCTGAGAATGGGTCTGCAGCATTGCAGGCAGATTCTTTACTGTCTGAGCCACCAGGGAAGCCCATATATGTATACATGTATATATGAATACATACGTTTATAGGCATACATATAGGTATGCACATACCTATATACATATGTATTCATTATACATATATATACATATAAATTATATACATATAATTCTAGTTACTGTCTTAAAATTTCTGAATCATTTAACATGAGAAAGATCATGTGTTTAAAATAAAAACAAATCTAGAAGAATAATTTTATATGACCAGCCACTTTTCCAGTATTTTTAAAATTTTCTGTGTTTATATCAACAATAAAAAATGTACAGCTTTCTTAGAAATGAAGACATATATAACTACCTTATGGCCATGGTTTCTTTCTTTCCTTCCTTTCTCTATAATCTCCATTTCTTTAATGTGAAATAACTAAATTATTTAAGAGAGAAATGAGATCTTCATATATAGATCGGTTTATTAAAAACCAATTATGTCACCAATGCAGACTTATATGCATGGACTGAAACATAGTTGTTTTGATGAGTAATATTATTGTGGTTTTAAACAGTTATGTTGTGAAAATAATTGCTTTAGTCAAGGTAGAAAATATTCATTTTCAGTCCAACTGGTATAAAATTTAAAAGAAAGCCATAATATTATGACTTATTAAAGAAATATACTTATAGATTTCTTTAGGAAATAGATTAAAATTAATAATTTAATATAGCAAATACTACCAGCACTTATAAATATTGCATTAGTATTATTTCCTGATAAGAAAGAATTGCATAAGAATTTTTGTGTAATATCTTAGCTAGTACAGGACAGAATTGTCCTTCTAAGAAAATTTGCATTGACCACACTTGACATAATTATAGAATCCTGCCATATGTTTCTTGCATATGGCAAACATTTATGAGGGGCAGATAATGTGACTTGCTAGACAATGATGAAAGAAAAAAGGAAGAAATCTTAGTCTCCTGAACAAGTGTGCCAATAAGCACGTGATTTTCCTATAATAGAGCCCTCTAGTTGAAATTCTAGGATACAGAGTGACTTTGAAAGACAAAATTATATAGCTGGTGCATATGACAAATATAATTAAGGCCTAGATTCCACTAAGAAAAAACATACGAGTAATTGTGAATTAGGTTTATATGAGTCACTGCATTTCCCACTCTACTCTCTGTTCTGAAATGAAATCAGACGAGAGAAGTAAAATTTAAACTGATGAAAAATGCTTTCATGCTTTCATAAGTGCAAAATCATAAATTTCTAAGAAGCCTGTGCATAGGGCATGACACCATTTCTTAGCAGGAATCTCCCACTTGAATATAAAGACAGAAGCACCTTGCTGTGACCTGACATAAAGAAAACAATATAGGAAAAATAATGAAGAAACAGGTTGATTTGTTAATTATTCTAGTTACTAAACAGATCTGAACAATACATATTTTATAACATCATACCTGACTGATCTTGGAGTGAGTAGTTAAAGGTTACATGGTTTGTAGACAGAACATGAATGGAGACTTGGAACATATTCTTACTAAATTTTTCTGACATATATATTTAAAATTACAAAAGTAAGACTATTGTACATATACATATATCCTATGCACGCATTTATATATAAACATAAATTTGCAATTAAAATAACAAGTGTTATGATGTTAATTTCATTGACTATAATCAGTTATGAATGTAAACTATTCATCTTCAGTTTTTGCAACTTTGTTAATCACTGTAATTAAACAGATTAGATATTTAAATATTATGTTTTATATGCATTATATTATATATTTTATAAATGTATTACTTATGATTAGATGTTATGTGTATGTGTGTGTTAATTGCTATGTTGTGCTTGACTCTTTGCAACTCCATAGACTATAGGCCACCAGACTCCTTAGTCCATGGAATTGTCTAAGCAAGAATACTAGAGTGGGTTTATTATCTTCTCCAGGGGATCTTCCCAATCCAGGGATCAAACTCAGGTCTCCTGCATTACATGCAGATTCTTTACCATCTGAGCCACCAGGGAAGCTCCTTAAATACACACACACACACACACACACACGACACAAGGTGTGGCTATTTGACAGCATTAGATATAATTTGAAAATTTTAAGAACACATATGTAATTGTCAATTTTCTCTAGCAATTTAAACAGAAACTGGTTTGTTTATTCAGCAGCTATAAATTTGTTACCATTATCATGGAGTATAGGGAAAATTTAAGATGTACTTCCACCTACAGTGTTCCAGTATAAATCATATAGACATAACTAATATACATAACAGTTGAAAAAGGACAGCATTATTTACTGATTCAGGCGATTAGGGAAGACTCAAATATATAACATGCTAGAAACATGGAACTAGAAGTATTTTAAAAGCTATAGCACAATGTGGAGCATATTGACTTCAAGAGGTCCTGGAGCAAAGAGTGTGCCCCAGGTGATGAATGCTGGGGATGAGAGCAGGAAGAATAAGATCAATTAGAGACAAATGACATTTAATTGACAGACTAATCTATATACTATAGTAGAAGACACAAATAAAAATTACTACATACAAGCCGGATTCTTTGAAGTGCATTAAACAAAACAGAAGATTATTTCTGTGAAATGTGCAATGTGTGAACAGGTAGGCACTTCATGGCTGGGATAGAAGGCACTCTGTAGACATGATATCAGCAGGGCTCAGTTTCTAGCTCCCCTTCTCAGTTCCTCAGGTGCTGCTTCCATTCCAAGTCACCACATGATCCAGCATGCCTGCCGGGCCTCTTCCTTTATATTTGCATTGCAGGTTATATGCATAAGGTATATGGGAAATAGTGCCCCTATGGAGAAGGCAATGGCACCCCACTCCAGTACTCTTGCCTGGAAAATCCCATGGGCGGAGGAGCCTGGTGGGCTGCAGTCCATGGGGTCACTAAGAGTCAGACACGACTGAGCGACTTCACTTTCACTTTTCACTTTCATGCATTGGAGAAGGAAATGGCAACCCACTCCCAGTGTTCTTGCCTGGAGAATCCCAGGGAGAGGGGAGCCTGGTGGGCTGCCGTCTATTGGGTCGCACAGAGTCGGACACAACTGAAGCAACTTAGCAGCAGCAGCAGCAGGGGCAAATAGGAAATGCTAATTGTACTACAATGGTTTTTCTAAATTGTTAGTAGAATTTAATAATATAACCCAGCTAGTTTGGAGAGAGTTTAGAACATACAGTGTTTTAGCTGGGCACACTTGATCATGTTTGATTACTAAGTACAGTTGATTCTCATTACCTGCTCTAGTTATACTGTCTAAAGTCACCACAGATGCTGAATTAGCAGATGCAGAAACACTGTTCCTAGGGCAAAAACAGGGCTAGTTTTCTGGGAGCCTTTTGTTAAAACATTTTCAAAAAGCTATTACAATGTTTACACTGTTTTTCACATACTGTTGATTCATTAACACTGAACTCATTGATAAGCTTGTATAACTCATGCCTGAAGAAAGCATTCGAACAAACCTGTTTTCTCTGTAAGGCACCTCAGCCTTCTTGCACTAAGAATGCTAGATACCATTTCAGCACTATACTTGGGAGCCATTTAAAAGAGTAAAACCATCCAAAAACACAGCAAAAAGTGAAAGTGAAGTTGCACAATTGTGTCCGACTCTTTGCAACCCCATGGACTGTAGCCTACCAGGCTCCTCTGTCCATGGGATTTTCCAGGCAAGAGTACTGGAGTGGATTGCCATTTCCTTCTCCAGGGGATTTTCCCAACCCAGGGATGGAAACCAGGTCTCCTGCATTGTAAACAGATGCTTTGCCGTCTGAGCCACCAGGGAAGACCTCTTGTTTGCAGTATGAAGGGTGAAACAGGAAGGCAGAGAGTTTGCTTGTTCAGTCTGAGCTAAGGAGGACCACCATATGGACTCTCAGATTTTCTTCACTCTGTGTGTCTGCAGGTGACTGGGAAAACACTGTGGATATTGATTTTGGGGTTACAAAAAAGTGTTAGCAAGTAGGTGAATTGGCAAATACAAAATCCATGAATAGTGAGGATCAACTGTAATTAATAAAAAATACATATTGAGACACAGAGAAAAAAAATTAACAGTATGGTTAAAGTATTATCTTTATAATTTGATGAAAAAGCAATGATTCTCATATACTTCATTTGTTTTCTTGACTGAAAAATCTCTCAGTTCTTGTCACTGAAAACTATAAGCCACTGAACAGCTTTCGTCAGTATCTGTTTATTCTCCTCTGTGTGCATTGGATGGTTCTTGACTTTCATTAGCAGGAAAGTGCAAATTTTTTGATGTGTAGCTTCAAATATGTCTTTTCTAAGAGATGCAATTTTTGCTGTAGAAATTCAGATCCACTTGCTCTACTCTATGAAAGTGAAAGCAGCCTAAAGCCACATAGATGGAGCTAGGTGGAGTTGCAAACAGATTTTAGCAATCCTTTGATACCAAAGCATTTCAGCAAATATATAACACCAAATACCCATAAGGTGAATTGAAGTAGCGTGTTTAGAATAACAGTAGAATAGAATAAGAAATCTTTAGAAGTTATCTTGTGCCAGGGACTTTACATTATCAGAGGCAGGATTTTCTTTTTTTTTTTTTTCCTTTTTCTTAGTCTCTATAAAACTGAGACTCAAATAGTTGAAGTAATATACCCAGGGCCACAGAGATAATTCATGCTAGAGGTAGTAATGAAAAACACACATCTTTCTGATCTGCTAGCTACTCTTCTTTTCTGTTACCCAAATGCTTACAAGGGCCTAGTTCAAATGCACAAGGAAACAGATCCAATTAACAAAAAGAGCATAAAAATTATCACAATTTTTTAAGGATAGCCTAGTTATCCTAAGCAGAAGTGAAAGTCCCCTCCATATTCATGGAAAATAAGAATGAAGGTTTGACAAACATGGACCTGAAATGAAAATCAAAATGGAGTCAATATTGCAAAGAGAGCTTTCTAAAATGGCCCTGGGAGGTTACTGAGGAAGAATGAATGACTTATGCCTGCGTCACTCTTAATGGAATTGGACTTTCTGACCTAATGAAGTCATCCAGAACATCTGTCAGAAACTCACCTCAGTCTATACTTAGTGGACCCCTACCCTAAAACAATTTGTGATTCCTTAAGGACAAATATGTTCTGAGTTGCTTTAAAGTAGATCACAGTTCTCAACAGGAAATTCTTAATAGTCTCAGGGCTTTTTGTTTTTATAAGCCCCTGACTCTTTTCTCTTCCTTAGAATTCTCTTTCAAGTTATGAGATCCTGTGAAACCCAAGTTGCATTTCTTAAGACTCTTATTTGGAACCTCTTGGATTATGTTTCTGATTGCCATGGCAATCATCCTCTACATAAAAGGAGAAATTGCAGAAAGTGGACAACTGAGTATAATATGCATTGATAAAGGAACCTGAATGAATCAGACAATTCCTATTGTAAAAAAAATGCCCATATTCAGAAATACATATGCAACCACAAAACTGAAATTTAGTAACTATCTTTGCTGATATACACATACACATAAAATCATTTCTGTGAGTATCTAAAGATCAGTTTTCTGCACAACAGGGGAAATTAATTAGAATAAAATCTTCTTAATTTATTAAAGTGTATAAATCCCTTTATGATAAAAAGTCAATTATTTTTTGTATCCTTTGTGAAATTCTTATTTTCTTCCTCTTTTTTTTTTCAAAGAATCTTAGTCCACTGAGAAGGATAAAACCAACCAAGGAATGATACTATAGGCTAAACACCATCATTGTTTAGTTGAAGAAACTAAGATGCAGAGATACGAGAGATTTTCTCTTCAAAGTCCAGCTAATGGCATAGGACATGTAGAATTTAAGTGCAAACCCACTTTCATCCTGACAAAAGTACACAGGAAATTTTCTGGTTCACAACATGTCCATCTTTACTTCTCATAACTGGCCCCATCCTCCGCTGTGGCTTCCTGATCATGTATGTGGGAAATAAAATCATATAACCAGACATCATCCACAGTCTGTGAAAGGCTTATATCTTCTTGCTCCTCTCTTTTTGGTTATTTCTTAGGCCCAGGAATATAAACACTAAAGATGCTCTAAAGGGGAGAAAGAGAGGAAGGAAAAGACCTGTCTCACTTAGTGGGGATTCCAAGGTCCAGAATTTGATCTGGGAAAGGGTGCCAGGCTCTGTATGGCTGCATCCCCTGCAACGGCTACGTAAGACAGATGTGTCATTGTTGGGATCTCTAAAGACCTGCTCAGAAAATCCAGGCCCTGCCATTTGGATCACAAGATCTACTGCCTAAGTGTCTCAGTTCACATCCAGTGCACTTTCAGATATTTCTAATCTCATTACTCAGAACTGTTTACTACTTGTTTTAAATTTGCATGCTTTCTCCACGTAGAACTAGAAGATGAAATTTTATTTTGTAGCTTCAGGGAGGGGAGTGCACATGCTAAGAGAGCTATTAGTATCCAAACCAAGTACATTGAAGACCTTCATCTTCTGTGTCAGCATTTACCAGGCAGATTGAAGTATGTTTAACCAGAGGTACTATATCCATCCAAATCAATAATAAGATTGAGGCAAAACCCACTGGTCCCATGCCTGTCATCTCTGTTTGCATCTGTCAGGATGCAAGAAACCACCTCATGGCTTCAAGGGTTCTCTAGCATGTTATTTCACTCTACAGTGAGTTCCACTTTATTGTCACTGTCTCATTCTTCAGACCTCTCCCTCCAGAAGTCCTCCACCACGGAGCACCATGACTGCAGAATTCTCTGCATTTTCAACTTAATTAGCTTTCTCTAATAGCTGCATTAACTGAACTAAATTTCTCTCTCTCTCTGGGGATATAGAATGCTTTTATCCTCAAACTTTCTTGAATCATCATTTATGCCCTATATGTCTCTGGTCTCAGAATCTAGAGGTAGAGGTTGGTATTCTTTCCATTGAGATCATTTTTTCTTCTTTGAATAGTCTGTTATTCTCTCCTTGAACACTTTGACACCTGGTTCACAATCATTTTTTCCACCCCTAGGCTTCACTGCCATCATCCTGAGTGGATCTAAATTTCCAGGCAGACAATCCATGAAACAACCAAATTTTTAGTTTTATGATTGTTTTATGTTCAGTGACCTTTTTGACTTATTCAACAATCCACATGCACAATTTCAATTTTGACCTTGTTGTTACCCATAATTCAATTACTCCAACTCTACATATCACTAGCTCAGTGATTCCCAGCTGTGATCATAGCCTTATTATTATTATTATTATTATTTTTAATCTAGTTACTTGGTCAAAAACTTCATCAGGAACTGAGCCCTCCATAAATTTCTTCCCATCTATCTTAATTTTTTTTTTTAACTTTGTCATTCTCTACTTTGAGTTCCATGGTCTGTGATTTCAAGGACATTCTTACAGATACTCTAAACTCCCTTGTTCCTCTGTTACTCTTATTGAGCCTGTAAAGTCAAAGAGCAGCCTTGGATGACCTAGACTATCATAATGTAGCATGTCCTTTCCCCAGCAGCTGAGCAGTGTGAGATAATTTCACACATGAGGTCATATTAGCCTCCTAAAATGTATTATCACTCACGAGGCAGCCACTGAGACTGCCCATCTATCTTACACTCCACAACATGTTTTAACCTTCTTACCTCTCTTCAAATTTTGATACCCACATGTCTCCTTCACTTTAACAGATGTCTTTTCCATCTACTTGTCAAAGAGAATAGAAATCATAAGATTAGGTCACATACAGGTTAATACCACTAAATATAGACATATTTACATCTGTACTCATCTTTTCTAAGGTCAATTTCTTTATCTGTGTGTTGGAGTTCCCTTTTATTTATTTATTTATTTTTAGTAAAATTTATTACTGATTTACCCTAATTTTTCTTGTCAATCTTTACTTTTCATGGAAAAATTCAACCATTTTTTATTATTAATTCATTTCATACTTTAATCAAAATGGTAAATTTATTAGATAACAACATTTCTTTTCCTATCTGCCTATGGCATAGAGAAAACTCAAAGATATAAATTTGTATATTGAAAAAGGCCTTGGACTCAGAAATAGCCACTCACGTGCTGTCAATCAGATGGTGACATGAACAAGATATAAAATTTTTCTGTTTTTTGTCACTGATGGTTATTGATCTTATAGAGTTGTAACAGTTAGCACTATTTTCACTAATATAGAAACTGTTACTTTGAAGTGGTTTTATGATGATATATACAAAACACATCATAGAAAGTCAATAAAATTAAATATATTTAAGATATACATGTAATATGTTCATAATAATTCAGAAAAAGTTAATTATTACAATATAAGCATTTACTTATAATTTACTTGTTTTAAAGGTATCTGATTATGAAGTATAAATGCTTCTAAATATGAAAAATGAGAATTTACTTGATAACTTCTAATTAATTTTATAAAGTATTATTTTATTAATCAATTGACTTCCACAGTACAATGCCCATCTATCTTTCCTTTTCATATTTATTAATGCACTTGTTGCTTGAGTTAAAAAAAAATATATATATGAAAATATTAGAAACTTCATCTTCAGTATAATCTAGTCTTATTTAGAAATATTTCAAACATTATATTCTAACAGCAGTGCAAAAAGTAAAATTTAGCCTTTATAAATTAGTTTCCATATGACTTACATTTTTTTTCCTGTTTTATTGAGGAATAATAGACAATAAAATTATATATAAAGTGTCCAATGTGAGGATTTAGTGTACATATACAGTGTAAAATGATTACTGCAACCAAGTTAACAAATACATCTGTTATCTCACATACTTAACTCTTCTGTGTGTGGTTAGAACATTTAAATCTACTCTCAAAAATTCAAGTATGCAATGCTGGATTATTAACTATAGTCACCATGCTCTTCATTAGCTCCTTAGAAACTATTCAATTTATAACTGAAAGGATGTAGCCTTTGAAATACACTTCCCCATTTTTTCTCCTACCCTCAACTCTAAGAAGCCACAATCTTACTCTCTTTCTGTGAGGTTGGCTCTTTTTTTGCTTGTAAGTTCCACAAATAAGTGATACCATACCATATTTGTCTTTCTCTTTCCCTTCTCCAGGGGATCTTCCCTACCTAGAGATGAAAGCCAGTCTCTCACATTGCAGGCAGATTCTTTATTGTCTTAGCCAACAGGGAAGCCCTTCTCTTTCTGGTTTATTTCTAACAGCAAAATGTCTTCCAGTTTTACCCATTTTATCACAAATGACAGAAATTTCCTTCTTTTTCATCCCTGAATAATATTCCATTGTGCATGTGTGTGTGTGTATCTGTGTATATTTGATATGAACTGAATTCCTCCTAATATTTAAAATGGTTTCAGCTCTCAAAGTGCTCACAAAGTTCCTTTGGTTTTTACTTTTGTAGTTACTGTACATAAAATTTCAGGCATATGTGAATATTTTTCATAATAAAGACTTTCCTTAAAAGGATTATAATCATTCATAAGAATTATACATAACAATGTATTTTTGTGATGTGCTATGTTGAGAGGGAACAAAATACCTACAATTTTCTGAGTCTTATCTAAATATTGCACAATACAATATACTCAACTTAATGTTTGCTAATTTTCTAATATATATTAAAAATGTTTTATTTTTTAGCAAAATGGATTCAGTACAAAACTTCAGTAAAAATACCAAAGCAATCACAACAAATGTATATTCTATATATGTAAAATATGTAGACTGTTACGTTCTGCTTAGTCGCTTCAGTCTTGTCCACCTCTTTGTGACCCTATGTAGGTAGAGTGTAGCCCACCAAGTTCCTCTGCCGATGTGATTATCTATGCAAAAACACTGGAGTGGGTTGCCATGTACTCCTCCAGGATATTCTTCCAACCCAGGGATTGAACCTGCACCTCCTGTGGCTCCTGGATTGTATGTAGATTCTTTACCACTGAGCCACCAGGGGAGCCCAAGACTTTTCTTTATCCATTCATCCAGCAGTGGACACTTTGGTTGTTTCCATGTTTTTGTTCTTGTGAATAATATACAATGAACATAGAAATGCAGATATCTCTTTGAGATACTGATTTCATTTCTCATATGTACCCAGAATCGGAATTGCTGGATCCTATGTTTTGTTTTGTTTTTTAAATGAAATTCCATACTGTTTTCCATAGTAACTGTAATCATTTACATCACACTTGAGAGTGCCTTGGACTTCAAGGAGATCCAACCAGTCCATCCTAAAGGAGATCAGTCCTGGGTGTTCACTGGAAGGACTGATGTTGAAGCTGAAGCTCCAATATTTTGGCCACCTGATGTGAAGAGCTGACTCATTTGAAAAGACCCTATTCTGGGAAAGATTGAAGGCAGGATGAGAAGGGGATGACAGAGGATGAGATGGTTGAATGGCATCACTGACTCAATGGACATGAGTTTGAGTAAACTCCGGGAGTCAGTGATGGACAGGGAGGCCTGGAGTGCTGCAGTTCATTGGGTCTCAAAGAGTTGGACACGGCTGAGTGACAGAACTGAACAGTGAATAAGGGTTCACTTTTCTCAGCATCCCCACAAAAAATTATCTCTTTTATTTGGATTCAGGACACAGGGTCAGGATGCAGAGCAGTGTCAACACAGCCCTGGTGATGGTGGGTAAAAGCCTGGAATCAGGATTCTGGGACGAGGCACGATACAGCAGCGTGGCCCAAGTGATGGGAGCTCAAAGCTGGATTCAGAACCTAGGAAGGCTGGCTTTAGTGTACTGGATGTACCACCCGAAGGAAGGGAAATCCAAGCAGTGCCTTGGGACTCAGTAGGCCCGGTACAGTGCAGTGGCAGCTCCCAACCGCTAGATGCCACTGTGGAGTCTCAACGTGGAAAGCAAGGCACATTGCGCAACTAGAGTGCACAGGAGCAAGTCGCCCTCTGTCTGCCACAGCTCCAGCCCTGGGGAGGACACAGGAGCAACAGGGACTCGAGGGCAGCCCTTCAGCTGGAATTCGCCTCAATGATGGCCATGGGACCCTCAGTAGCAAAGGCTGCGGATGTGCCCGGTGGTGAGGAAGATGGTTGGCGTCTTCCTGTACTTTTATGGGTGCAGTGAAAGCCCTCTGAGGAGACTCCCTCGTCACCGAATGGCTCCAAACTGGAGGATGGGATGGCCCAGCACGGGTAAGATGTTTCCTATGCTTTTCTATGTGCCAATCATAGATATTTCTGTTCCACGCAGTTTCTGCTGTGTCTCTGTTATCCTTCAGAGATTTCCCAGAGCTATTTTCTTCAATTTGTAGTTGTTTTTTCATTGTTTTCTTGGGGGAGAGGAGAACTGGGCTTTCTTAGCCTGCCTGCTTGCTGACGTCATCATCTGCGTTACAGATTTTGTACCACGTTACAGGTAAATATAATGCTATCTGCCTGTCCTTATTATGAAGAAGATGCTAAAATGTATATGGTATGAATTTTTGACAGTGGAAAACCTGGCATTTCTAAATTAGCTCTTAAATACAGCGATTTTTAGAGGAGGCATCATTAAATCATCTATTCTAAACTGCTTTTCTTTAAGAATTCATATTGAAATATTAGTTTGAATAACGATAGGCTATTAGTTCCTAACTCGTGTTTTAATAAACAGCAAAAGCAAAGACCTGAATTTTACTGCTTTTGAAATTATATCACGTGCACAGTTTATTTCTCGTTTTCCTCCATACTCATTCATATACCTCCCTCCTCTTACTTTATCTGTTCTCTAGGGCATCGGTCCCCCAAATTTCTTGCCCCAGAGACCGATTTTGTGGAAAACAGTTTTTCCAGAGACAGGTAGATGATGGTTTCAGGATAATTCAAGACAGTACATTTATTGTGTACTTTATTTCTGTTATTATTACAGCTGTTCCACCTCAGATCATCAGGCATTGGATCCCAGAGGTTGGGGACCCCTGCTCTAGGGTAATTGGGTCTCATTCTCTCATTTACTTCTGACTGGGATTAGAAAACAAGAGAGTAGGAAAATCCCGATTGTCCTCCTTTGTCCCATGTGCTCCAAAGCACCAAAGTTCAATGTTTTGGTATGGCAGTGTCTTATTCTACCCAGCAAGTCACCTGCAGTTCCCCTCAAAGACCTGGTGAACTTTTAGATCTAAGTTTGAGAATGACGCTCCAACTTTAATAGATTCTAGGAACCTCAACATCCTTTGATTTCCATACGCATACATAGTTACCTCCTTAAAACTGCTCATAGGAATTCTATTTGTTAAAAAAATAACAGTAGTATTAACAATCTATACATTGTTGAGCAAAGACAATATCCAATTCTTTAAATTTTTTTCATAGTGGTGGTATTATTTTAGTAAAAGCTGAGGTAGTCAAGTTGAATTAATAAAAGCTGCATACATCATTTAGTTATTGAATAATAAAGAGAATTTTCTTTTCTTTATATTTCATGAAATGACTTGAATAGACATTTCATCTAAAATATGCTTTTTCATTCAATAATATTGACATTTAGATAGTATGAACTCACATGTTGTGTCATGATTTCTTTAAAGTAATTTACTCAATGTCTAAACAGAATTTGAATTCTCAAATAATGGGGAGCTGATACTCAAAATAGTCATTGGAAAAGACTCTGATGCTGGGACAGATTGGGGGCAGGAGAAGAAGGGGATGACAGAGGATGAGATGGCTGGATGGCATCACTGACTCGATGGACGTGAGTCTGAGTGAACTCTGGGAGTTGATGATGGACAGCGAGGCCTGGCGTGCTGTGATTCATGGGGTCTCAAAGAGTTGGACACGACTGAGTGACTGAACTGAACTGATAACTCAAAATAAGGGAATTTAGGATTACCATAATATTGATACATTTTTAATACTACAAAGTTAGAATATCTGTCTTATTTCTTTTTATGTCATTTCTTTTTATATCCCAGCACCAGTATTTAGCCCAGTAGATGCTTACTAACGTTCTAAATATGCATTTATTAAATTGGTAAGTATGTGAAAAGTTAGAATCATGTAGCATTTCATAATAAAGGGCTGTCACATTCACAAGTTCTTTGGCTTTGTACAACTCCATAGCTAAAATTATATCAATAATTTCTCAAATGAAGAAAGAGGCATAGAAATTTTAAAAACTTTTCCAAAACCATCCATTTCCCTCAATCTGTAATAGTTTCCAGTGACAAACTATTATAACACTGTAGCATTTTTATTTTTCCAATGTTTTTCCCAATTTATTTTTCTAATATTTTTCAGCATATGAGTATAACTTCAGATAGGCCAGGACTTATTTAGTGCTTATCATATGTAATGTGCTCACATACTGACTTACATTATTGCTCTTTATGCTTAAGAAAGCTAATGGGATGTACTATTTTTATGATCATCATCACCATTTTCATTATTATCATTATTTTATGTAAGGGAAAACTGAGCCAGAGAAGACTAAACTTTAGTACTGTACTATGCAAAAGACACCTAGACATTAAATGTTGTTGTTGTTCAGTCATTGTATCCGACTCTTTGTGACGCCATGGACTACAGCATGCCAGACTCCTGTGTTCTTCACTGTCTCCTGCAGTTTGCTCAAATTCATGTCCATTGAGAGATGACATAATGCTAACTAAACATCTCATCTTCTGTTACCCCCTCCTCCTTTTGCCTTCAACATTAAAGATACTAGTCCATTTTAAGAAGGTATTTGTTTGCTATTAGCAATAATGAAAAATGAAACTTTTGCTAAAAATTATTAGAGCAGCAAGATAAAATCAATATTTCTCCATAATAATAAATAGCCATTGTGACTTTTTCAAGTACATTGATATCATTATATCAATTATAATATATACTTATATATATAATTATATTGGAAAATAATTATAATGGAAAACCAGCAGTTAAAATATATGACAGTATTTTTCATATAGATGTAAAATGTCAGTGGTACATGTTTCTCAAGATTTGGCTCAGATGATGAGATATGATAGAGATCAACTCAACAGCTGTTTAAATACTAGTGTTCAAAATTGTGAAAACCTGTTTGCACAATAGGGATAGTACATTATAATTTCATTCATTGGGATACACATCTTTAGTTTCTTTTTCTATTGAATAATTCCATTTTTGTATGTTTTTTGAAGTCCTTTCATTGGACTTGATTTTCTCTACTGGTACTCCTGGACTTAATCTTGGACAAAGCACTATTTTCACTGTTGGGAAACTCTTATGGGAAGTTTTTTCTTCAAAATTAGTTTTTTTTTTTAATTCCTGTTTAAAAAAAAAAGCATAAAAATAAAACTATATTCAGCATATATACATAGCAATATCCCTCTAATTCTGTCAATGTAAATAACAAGTATTTGATTAAATGAAATATTCAGTAAGACACATTGAAAATCAATATCAGAAAATGCCCTCAAAATGGATTAAAGATCTAAATGTAAGACCAGAGACTATAAAACTCCTAGAGGAGAACATAGACAAAACACTCTCCGACATAAACCACAGCAGGTTCCTCTATGATCCACCTCCCAGAATTCTGGAAATAAAAGCAAAAATAAACAAATGGGACCTAATTAAAATTAAAAGCTTCTGCACAACAAAGGAAAATATAAGCAAAGTGAAAAGACAGCCTTCCAAATGGGAGAAAATAATAGCAAATGAAGCAACTGACAAACAACTAATCTCAAAAATGTACAAGCAACTCCTGCAGCTCAATTCCAGAAAAATAAATGACCCAATCAAAAAATGGGCCAAAGAACTAAATAGACATTTCTCCAAAGAAGACATACAGATGGCTAACAAACACATGAAAAGATGCTCAACATCACTCATTATTAGAGAAATGTAAGTCAAAACCACAATGAGTACCACTTCACATCAGTCAGAATGTCTGCGATCCAAAAATCTGCAAGCAATAAATGCTGGAGAGGGTGTGGAGAGAAGGGAACCCTCCTACACTGTTGGTGGGAATGCAAACTAGTACAGCCACTATGGAGAACAGTGTGGAGATTCCTTAAAAAATTGGAAATAGAACTGCCTTATGACCCAGCAATCCCACTGCTGGCCGTACACACTGAGGAAACCAGAATTGAAAGAGACACATGTACCCCAATGTTCATCGCAGCACTGTTTATAATAGCCAGGACATGGAAACAACCTAGATGTCCATCAGCAGATGAATGGATAAGAAAGCAGTGGTACATATACACAATGGAGTATTACTCAGCTGTTAAAAAGAATACATTTGAATCAGTTTTGATGAGATGGATGAAACTGGAGCCGATTATACAGAGTGAAGTAAGCCAGAAAGAAAAACACCAATACAGTATACTAACACATATATATGGAATTTAGAAAGATGGCAATGAGGACCCTGTATGCAGGACAGCAAAAAAGACACAGATGTGTATAGCGGACTTTTGGGCTCAGAGGGAGAGGGAGAGGGTGTGATGATTTGGGAGAATGGCATTGAAACATGTATAATATCATGTAAGAATCGAATTGCCAGTCTATGTCCGATGCAGGATATGGCATGCTTGGGGCTGGTACACGGGGATGACCCAGAGAGATGTTGTGGGGAGGGGGCTCGGAGGGGGGTTCATGTTTGGGAATGCATGTACACCCGTGGTGGATTCATGTCAATGTATGGCAAAACCAATACAGAATTGTAAAGTAAAATAAAAAATAAATAAAATAAAATAAAATAATAAAAATTTATTCACCAAAAAAAAATAAATAAATAAAGCTAATTAGAAAAAAAAAAAAAAAAGAAAATGCCCTAAAAATAATCTGCGTTTAACATTGAGACAGAACTCATTCTTATAAAAAAGTTTGGTTATGTCTTTCATTTTGCTGTCAATATTTATATGTTGTTTCCTGCTTGAATTCCTTCTTTATTTCTTGGTATTTGGGGCAATCTATTCCTCACTTCTTACTGTCCAAATAGAGAAACTTACTTGATTTGATTTATATGAGATAAAGATAAAATACTTTCATAATAGTAATGGAATTATAAGAAAAAACATTTTACTTATCATCATAGCTAAATAGATATATGAAAATTGCAATCAAAAACTTGAAAAACAATCCTAGTAAGGAATAGAAAATTCTGAGTTAAGGATCTGAAAAGATAATGGTTGAAAATCATTTGCATATCTTAGCAATCACTTCCAATAAAATTACAGTTCAGTGGAACATAAGTTCCTACTTTTATTGATAGCTTAGCTCTTATTCAAGAGTCTTAAAATAGTTGACTTTATGTAAATGAAATAAAACCAACAACAGAAAAAAAGGTATATATGTGCATGCACTTGTGCATATATATACCTTGGTCTTTGCAAAATTCAATCACAATTCAAAATTGAAGTAGTTACCTCCTCCTACATTCACTTATGAATGTTCTCTTTTAATAAATGTTGTTAAGGAAATGACAGAAATGTTAAGGAATTGACATAAGATAGAGTTGCATAAAAATATATTGCTATTCTTATGCAAGATTTCAAGACTGAAGAATAATAACAAATAAGACACAAAAAAGCAGAATTTTACTTAAGAGCTGCTGTCATATAAAGGGGATGACTAGATATTAAGATGTGGAAAAATTCATGTGACACTATGCCCTTTCTATTTAAAAGTATGGTAGAATTTAATGAATTTATATGTATATGTGCATTATACATAAAGTTGAATCATATGAAACCACCAACGTTTATTATAACTACTGTTATCTGTTGTAAACAGTGGTTCAGATTAGTTTTATGCATATTAATAATCCCTCTATCACAAAAATGTGAGGATTTGCCTCACTGAAGGCACTACTATGGAATATGTTGTCATGATTTACAAAAAAATAATCATTGATGATGTCACTTTACATGACTATACCTATAATAAATTTTTTTAATCTCTAAATTATAAGGCGCATATCCTTGGAAGAAAAGTTATGACCAAATTAGATAGTATATTAAAAAGCAGAGACATTACTTTGCCGACTAAGGTCTGTCTAGTCAAGGCTATGGTTTTTCCAGTGGTCATGTATGGATGTGAGAGTTGGGCTGTGAAGAAGGCTGAGCACTGAAGAATTGAGGCTTTTGAACTGTGGTGTTGGAGAAGACCCTTGAGAGTCCCTTGGACTGCAAGGAGATCCAACCAGTCCATTCTGAAGGAGATCAACCCTGGGATTTCTTTGGAAGGAATGATGCTAAAGCTGAAACTTCAGTACTTTGGCCACCTCATGCGAAGAGTTGACTCATTGGAAAAGACTCTGATGCTGAGAGGGATTGGGGGCAGGAGGAGAAGGGGACGACAGAGGAGGAGATGGCTGGATGGCATCACTGACTTGACGGATGTGAGTCTGAGTGAACTCTGGGAGTTGGTGATGGACAGGGAGGCCTGGTGTGCTGCGATTCATGGGGTCGCAGAGTTGGACACGACTGAGCAACTGAACTGAACTGATACTTGGTCAGTAGATAAATTCATTGCTTATTAAAATTGTATAAATATAAATCTGTGTATAATGAGTGTATTATCTTTGAATGACCTGATTGGAAATAAACACTTCTTTGTATTTCAAAAAATAGAGACCCAATGTTAATTTCAACAAATTTATTTTCTTTGTAAGTTAAATATGGAAAACTTTCACTGCTGAATACTTCCTTGTACATAATTCCATATATATATATGGAATTCATAATTTTGAGTGTTAAGAAATTTGTTAATATTAAGGAAAAGAATGCCAAAAGATGCTCTTCCTTGAATTTGGAAACTCTTTACAATATTTCAGACTACTGATTCTTGTCAGGTAGTTTTACTTATAAAACAAAACAGAGGTTCATTACTTTAGCTCTGTAAAGGAGAGTGTATGAATAGTGAGAAAGGGTAAGGGTAAATAATCTCATGCTTCTGTATCATGACTTAAATCATGGACAGTTGAGCAAGATAAACCTAGATTTGCTTCTGGTTTCTTTGGCTTTATTTAAAAGTAAGTTTATTCTTGGGAAATTTTTATCATTCCAATTATCAGTTTCTTTATCTGTAAAATGGTAAAATTAATTGGGATATTTCAAGAAGTAAACAAGCCAGTCCATAAAAATCACTTGCCAAAGGACCTAAGAGATGTTAATTCTTCAACAAATAGAAGATCCCATTAGTAGTTACTATTGTCACTACCAGGAGACTGCAGATATTTTAAGGCCCAGTGTAAAATGTAAACAGAGGACCCCTTATTCAAAAAGCAAAGTGAAAAGGACTATTAAATGCCCTAAAATCTTTCATTTTAAAAATAATAAAATAAAAAAATAATAAAATATATCATTTTTCATAGCATTTTTGTTTTGCTCTAAATATCATGAATTCCTTCCACTTGTATGTCTATCCTTGATTCCTCTCTTTTCATAAGTTCATAAGTTTACACACAATTTCAAAGAATTTTGACCCTCAATATATACCTCTGGAAAACTTTGGTTAATATCCATATCCACTCTGAGTAGCTGAAAAGGCAAAAAGATAGGATGCTGAAAGATGAGCTCCCCAGGTTGGTAGGTGCCCAATATATTACTGGAGACTAATGGAGAAATAACAACAGAAAGAATGAAGAGACAGAGCCAAAGCACAATAAGAATAAGAACACCCAGTTGTGGATGTGACTGGTAATGGAAGTAAAGTCCAATGTGATAAAGAGCAATATTGCACAGGAACCTGGAATGTTAGGTTGAAGAATCCATGCAAATTGGAAGTGGTCAAACAGGAGATGGCAAGAGTGAACATCAACATTTTAGGACTCAGCGAACTAAAATGGACTGGAAAGGGTAAATTTAATTCAGATGACCATTATATCTACTATTGTGGAAAAGAAATGCTTAGAAGAAATGGAGTAGCCACCATAGTCAATAAAAGAGTCCAAAATGCAGTACTTGGATGCAATCTAAAAAACAACAGTATGATCTTTGTTTGTTTCAAGGGAAACCATTCAATATTACGGTAATCCAAGTCTGTACCCTGACCAGAAATGCTAAAGAAGCTGAAGTTGAACGGTTCTATGAAGACCTACAAGACCTTTTAGAGCTAACACCCAAAAAAAGATGTCCTTTTCATTATAGGGGACTGGAATACAAAAGTAGGAAATCAAGAGATACCTGGTGTAACAGGCAAATTTGCCCTTGGAGTACAGAATGAAGCAGGGCAAAGGCTAATAGTTTTACCAAGAGTACACACTGATCATAGCAAACACCCTCTTCCAACAACACGAGAAGGCTCTACACATGGAAATCACCAGATGGTCAATACCAATATCAGATTGATTATATTATTTGCAGCCAAAGATGGGGAAGCTTTATACAGTCAGCAAAAACAAGACCGGGAGCTGACTGTGGCACAGATCATGAACTCCTTATTGCCGAACTCAGACTTAAATTGAAGAAAGTAGAATACCACTAGAAAACCACTAGAATATTCAAGTAAGACCTAAAACAAACCCCTTATGATTATACAGTCAAAGTGAGAAATAGATTCAAGGGATTAGATCTGTAGAGTGCCTGAAGAACTATGGACAGGGGTTCATGACATTGTATGGGAGGCAGGGATCAAGAATATCCCCAAGAAACAGAAGTGCAAAAAGTCAAAATGGTTGTCTGAGGAGGCCTTACAAATAGCTGTGAAGAGAAGTGAAAGGCAAAGGAGAAAGGGAAAGATATGCCCATTTGAATGAAGAGTTCCAAAGAATAGCAAGGAGAGATAAGAAGGCCTTCCTCAGTGATGAATGTAAAGAAATAGAGGAAAATAATAGAATGGGAAAGACTAGAAATCTCTTCAAGAAAATTAGAGATACCAAAGGAACATTTCATGCAGATAGGCACAATAGAAGAAAGAAATGCTATGGACCTAACAGAAGCAGAAGATATTAAGAGGTGGTCAAAATACACAGAAGAACTGTACAAAAGAGATCTTCACGACCCAGATAATCACGATGGTGTGATCACTCACCCAGGGTCAGATATCCTGGAATGTGAAGTTAAGTGGGCATTAGAAAGCATCACTATGAACAAAGCTAGTGGAGATTATGGAATTCCAGTTGAGCTATTTCAAATCCTAAAAGATGATGCTGTGAAAGTACTGCACTCAGTATGCCAGCAAATTTGGAAAACTCAACAATGCCACAGGACTGGAAAAGATCAGGTTTCATTCCAATCCCAAAGAAAGGCAATGCCAAGGCGTGCTCAAACTACCACACAATTGCACTCATCTCATACACTAGTAAAATAATGCTCAAAATTCTCCAAGCCAGCTTTCAACAGTACGTGAACCGTGAACTTCTAGATGTTCCAGCTGGATTTAGAAAAGACAGAGGAGCCAGAGATCAAATTGCCAACATCTGTTGCATCATTAACAAAGTGAGAGAGTTCCAGAAAAGCATCTACTTCTGTTTTATTGACTATGCCAAAGCCTTTGACTGGGTGGATCACAACAAAATGTGGAAAATTGTTCAAGAGATAAGAATACCAGACCATCTGACCTACCTCTCGAGGAATCTGTATGCAGGTCAGGAGGCAACAGTTAGAACTGGACATGAAACAACAGACTGATTCTAAATCGGGAAAGGAGTACATGAAGGCTGTATATTGTCACACTGCTTATTTGACTTATATGCAGAGCACATCATGAGAAATGCTTGGCTAGATGAAGCATAAGCTGGAATCAAGATTGCCAGGAGAAATATCAATAACCTCAAACGTGCAGATGATACCACCCTTATGCCAGAAAGTGTAGAAGAACTAAAAAGCCTCTTGATGAAACTGAGAGAGGAGTGTGAAAAAGTTGGCTTTAAACTCAACATTCAGAAAGCTAAGATTATGGCATCCGGTCCCATCACTTCATGGCAAATAGATGGGAAAGCAATGGAAACAGTGATAGACTTTTTTTGAGGGTGGGGCCTCCAAAATCACTGCAGATGGTGACTGCAGCCATGAAATTAAAAGATGCTTGCTCCTTGGAAGGAAAATTATTACCAACCTACACAGCATATTAAAAAAAAAAAACAGACAGTACTTTGCCAACAAACGTCCATCTAGTCAAGGCTATGATTTTTCCAGTGGTCATGTATGGATGTGAGAGTTAGACTATAAAGAAAGCTGAGCACTGAAGAATTAATGCTTTTGAACTGTGGTGTTGGAGAAGACTCCTGATAGTCCCTTGGACAGCAAGGAGATTCAACCAGTCCATCCTAAAGGAAATCAGTCCTGAATATTCATTGGAAGGACTGATGCTGAAGCTGAAACTGTAGTACTTTGGCCACCTGATTCAAAGAAGTGACACACTAGAAAAAACCCTGATGCTGGGAAATATATAAGATGGGAAGAAAAGGGGACAACAGAGGATGAGATGGTTGGATGGCATCACTGACTCAATGGACATGAGTCTGAGTAAACTGTGTGAATTGGTAATGGACAGGGAGGCCTGGCGTGCTGCTGTCCATGGGGTCACAAACAGTCAGACAGGACTGAGTGACTGAACTAAACTGAACTCATTGGAAGTCTAAATACCCGAAAAAGGAATCTTACTTTTCCACTCCATGTTTTTAGAACATGTTCACAGTCTTTTGCCTCTACCCATTGACTTTCTTTGATTATGTACCACCATTATTCCAGTTTGCCTGGCCTGTGGGATATAGACTGGGAGGGGAGTCACAGGGCATCAAACCCAGAGGGACATTAATGCCTGCACTGAGGGATGTTACATCAGAACAAAGGTAAACAAGTCACCCTTGGTTTTTAACATATATAAAATATGAAGGAAGATCTACTCATGCTAATGTTAAAAAAAAATGAGATTTATCAGTTAAGTTTTTTGGGTGGCAAAATGCAGACTATACCCCAGGAGGCAGCATTTCAGATATCTCTGAGAGAATTCTAAAGAGGTAGGAAGTAAAGTCAGTATCTATGTGATTTTGGGGAGGGGGGTGAACATGCAGTCAAGCATATATGTTTTGGAGAGGGTTTCTGCTGGCCCTTGAGGGTTACTGCTAGTCACCAGAAGCAAAAGTTACCATGAAGGATTTTAGTGCTTTTCTAGATATGAGGAGATACAAGAATTTGGCTCCTCAAATCAGCTCCTGAAAATATCTGATTATGTGAAGACCTGTTCTGCCAGTTTTTCCCACAGGACACAGTGCCTCATTTCTGCTTTCTGCCCTACACTCCTTTCAGGGGGTGTTGAAAATCAGCACATACATTCCTTGTAGAGGAAGATGGCAAAATGCCCATGGCAAGTGCCAGTTTGTAGTTGACACTAAATTTGCCTTTTGAGACAACTTCAAAATAATTAAAAGTTGCCTATAACGTATACTTTATCTTACCTTTCAAAGTATAAATGTGAATTTATTTTAAAATTTTATTATCTGAGGCCAAGGACTTTCTTAATAGTCCTTTCCCGTCTTGTGCACTTTTCTTTTCCATTTTATTTTTTTTTACCCATAAACTGTACTTATAACTCATCCTTCGCAATTTTCTGTTTCCATTTCTTTAAAGTACATCAAGCAATTACAAACTCTTGTAAGTAATTTGTGTGCAGAATCCTTTTAGACGTCTGTGATTTCTTCCCCAGATTTTATGGTTGTCCAGCCCACACTTACTTTGAAAGCATATTTCAAGCAACTCACCTCTATAAACTTGTTTTCAAGGCATACAACTTAGTTTTTATAGAAACAACTCTCTGTTTTCACACTCCTATTTTCATAAGTTTGAGTGATATTTAAATAAATTATGTAAGTGAAAAAAACAAAAACAACTGGTACAAACAGATTTAGGGATAAACACATCTGATGCTTGGTATTCATACTACTGAAACAAAGAAAACAGGAGTGTGGGAGACAAAATTGTTTGAGCCAAAAGCATTCAGCAAGCCAGACACTTCAGTAAATATGTTTTAACAGAGGGGTTTGGAAGGCATTGGTTATGTGAGAAACTGGTAACAATGGAGGTCATTTAAAAGAATTTTTGTTATATTTTTATTCCTTGCCTCAAAATCCAGGGTTTCCTCCCCCCCATTTTATGAAATTTGTCTCCAAATGGGAAGAAAAGATAGAAACAAATGTTTGTTTGCTTTTTAACATGTACTGCATAGGTAATTAAGCACTTTTAACATATTTAAAATCCAAGTAATGAGTGATATGCTCATGACTGAGATGATGAGCTTGAAATCAGTATTTAAAATAAAATATGCTACAGTGCAGGTCTTTAAAATTGAGCCCAGAAATAATCCATGGAATCAATGCTAAGTATTTGCTGTTTGGAAAATATGACAGAAAAAATAAATTGGTTAAAAATAGTGTAGATCTGTCCTGGAAACTTCAGAAAAGGACATGGTCAATGGGTAGAGTTTATACATAGAGAAAGGAACTAAGGAAATTTGCAAAGATTGATTTTTTTCCTCCATTGTAAGAAATCTATTTAGATATTTTAAATTCAGATTATACAAAGGGGACCAATTTCAGACAAAACATCTCAGGAATGTTAGCAATAACCAGGATCATAATAGGTAATTTTAATGAGAGATGCTTTCAATCTATTTGGATTAATATTTGTATTTTTAATATCTTAAAGACAAGTTCCAAAAATATCTCACACCTTTCTCTTTGTCAGAAAATAATTGATATTTCCCTCTTCAATTGTCTGTAGTCAACAGTTCCTTCCTCCTCAACCATTTCTCTGGAAAGACTGCTAGTTCAGAGTTCAAGATCCTTAGCTTCAGGAAACAATTCGATTTATATCACAGAAAGCAAGGAAAAAATAAGGATTTTAAAATCTTCTGTCTTCCTATTAAGAATATGGAGTGTATAATTTCCTGTTTCCCACAGTGTCTTCTTTTCTTAGTTATATATCACTAGAATTACAACCCTAACCCTAAAAGAGCTAGACAGTTTATTGGTTTGCATTTTTACTTCTATAGCTATAAAAGCTAGAAAAGTAGCTGGCAGAGGCATGGTGCTTAATTAATTGCATGTATGAATGAATGCCATAGACATTTTCCCTGTCATTAACTGGTAGTAAAATTAGCGATGGCCATGAAGCATTCCCTAATGTGGATGTTCCTATCCCATAAATGAGGATACAGTTGTTTGTGCCAATCTCTGATCTTTAATGAATTCCTAGAATTGGACATTCAGCCTCAGTTTGTGAGCAAATTTAAGGATTTTTCTACAATGTCTAATTATCTAGAGAAAGAATATCACTGCCAACATTATTAAAAATGCTTTAACTACAAAGGTCTCAATTAAAAATATTAATGCTTGAAATGAATTGAATTTCATTATAACATATTTTCCTTTTTTCATATTTAACTCCATCCACCATCTGCATTTGGTGTGTTTGCATTATAAATAAGTTACAATATATTTTTTAAAATATTTAGTAATTTTTATAGATAAAGATGTTAGATAATTTCTAGTGATTTCAAAAGTTTTATATCAATATTGTATATATCTTCTTTTTGCATATATTTGAACACTTCTGGATATATATATATATATAAAATCTAATACACTCTAATTCTATCTTTATTTTAATGTCATACCATTTTAATATTGTTTTATCATTGTTACCTATTAATAGTTCTTAATACCAGTGAGGGAAGGATTAATTGGGTTGGTAACCCTTAATTGACATTATTTGTTCTCAAAAGTTGTAGTAAACTACAGTTAAATACTTTTCTAAATGGAAGCTAAAATAATAATATACTCTGATACTACACTGTAGAATTTTATGTAATGTATTTTACATGGTATTGGTCATCTGAAAATTAAATCTCTTTTTTTGGGTCCATTGTTTATTTTTACATTTTCAACTTCATTAAACCATTCTTTCTCTCCTTCTTGCTATATAAATTTTTCCTTATTAGAGTAGCTTAATGTTATATTTCTTATTTATGTTTTTCCTAAAAAAAATTATCAAATTTAATCATCAGTGCTACATTTCTGTTCATTATCACTTCTCCTTGTATCTTTATTTTATATTATTCTTGAAGTTTATGTTTTGAAAATCATTTACTAATTGATAAATTTGACTTAAATCAGCATTATTTCATTTTGGTTCCAGTTTTCTTGACCAAATTCTCTTTAAATTATAAAAAAGAAAAAAAAAAGAAATGTAAACTTATGATGTGGCTTTATATGATCATGAAGTAACTAAGTAGAATGAGGACTTTTTTTTTAAATTGCACTGTGCAGCATATGGGCTCGTAGTTCCCCAACCATGCCCCATGCAGCAGAAGTAAAGGGTCTTAACCACTGGACCACTAGGGACCACTAGGGACTTTTCTTTTAATTTCTATAACTTTGAAACATCATTAGAACATTGTACTAATGGCATTCCTTACATGACTATTTTAAAAAGTGTATGTGATTGCATATGTGTGTTTTAATTCCTCATGTATGATTATTATATTGAAACTACCTCATAGGCACTTAAAAATGACATGTGTTTTCTGTATGGTTTATACTTCTAATTCTATGTTAGTTTAATAAATCTATGGCATTAATCATATTGCATTTTTCATATCATTTATATTGCTCATTTGACTGCTCAAGGGTTAAGGGACTTTTGAAACAGCTGTTCCAATGAACTTTTTTTATATTCATAAGGTATTTTAAACAATATTTTCATTATATTTTTCCCTTTGTGTTAAAGTCCATGACTATTTCGCTAGTCTTTTTGAATAACTTTGCTTATATAATAATACTTTTCTTGATTTCTACATTTTGAAGTAAACATTAATCCCTGGTTATTGATGTTGTTATTAATAATTAGTCTGAATCATTTTACTATCAAGTTGGCTCACTTTGTGTTAGTTTTACAGCTAAAATTTTACACCATTGAAGGAGTATTTTTTTTTTTCTGGTTTTGTTTTTCTTTCTTTGTAACTCAGCATGAAAATTCTATTTTTAGCAACAGAGGTATTATGTTACTTTCAGAATTGACGTATATCAGCCTTTGTTAACTCTGATGCATGTTTTACTTTGTTGTCTTCCTGATACCATGCATGCTTTATGATCTGCTTTTTCTCTTAATTTTTTCACTAGTGTTGATTTGGGGGGAAAACATATCACATTAATTTATTAGCTTTCTACACTTGACATAGATAATATTAAATCTGTACTTTCAAATACAGATGGTGAATAAGAATCAAAAAGTTGAAAAGTCTAGCATGTCACTATGTAGTTAATAAGTGGTAAAAACAGGATTTTAATATGGTTCTGATGTTAACACCCATATGTATCCACCTCAAAAGAAAAATCCACTTGCCTATTTTACTGAGGCTAATAGTTCACACATTGAGCCATAAAATGATACTTGGGACTGCAGTAGAACAGAGATGAAATGGAATGAGCTCATCCCAGTAAAGTGTATCTGTGTGTTACAGGGTCGCTATGTGTTAATTGGTGTAATATTTTAAAAGACATGGTCAGTAATTTTCATTTGATGTAAGTGGCCGTTTAGCAACACGATAGTGCTATAAGAAGCTGAGTAATGGGATCAAAAGGACACTTGCCTTAGCTGACTATTACTTCTTATTTAATATACATTAAATAGACTATTAGTCAGGAAACCTTGTAAAGAGGCTATGGCACCATTAATAGCTATTGAAAATAATTTAAATTATGGTGGGATGATTAAAAGAAAATGTTATACATAAGAAAATGTATGAACAAAGAGTTAGAGAGCTATGATTATGTCCTAAGAGAGGATGAAAATTCACCTGGAAAGGATGAAGTGCCTAGTCTTTATGACTGCAAAGGTCAACTTAATACCTTGTGGCCAGAGTAGAGTTAGCTAAAAGTCTGATGGCCTTGGTTTTACATGTATTTATTTTACATAACAATGTACATACAGATGAAAATTATTAGGTTGAAAGTGTAAGAATTATGGCTGTAACTGTTGTCTAGATCTAAAAGTCACATACATATCAATAACCTATTGTAGATTGTTGAAAGTACCTCCCTAGTCTGTATAGGGGAGGGAGAACTTAACCTTTACCTGTTTTAGGCTTTGTACTGGAGTTCTGACACAAAGATTAACAAGAGAAAGTGAAAGTGAAGTCACTCAGTTGTGTCTGACTCTATTGTGACCGCATGGACTGTAGCCTACCAGGTTCCTCAGTCCATGGAATTTTCCAAGCAAGAGAACTGGAGTGGGGTGCCATTTCCTTCTCCAGGGGATCTTCCCAATCCAGGGATCGAATCCAGGTCTCCCGCACTGCAGGCCAATGCTTTACCATCTGAGCCACCAGGGAAGCCCAACAAGAGAAAAGCAGTTTATTAATGTGTATACCACACACAACATGGGAGACAAGTAAAGGCAAAGTGACTCAAAGTAGCTCCTTAGAACTATGACTTAAACTGAATTTTCAACAAACAGTAGTACATTTGTAGAGAAATGGTAGGACAAAGGGGACAGTTTTAGGATTCGAAGGGCGCCAAAGTGCGGGAAGGTAAATATATGCAGATTTCTCGGGTGTCCTTTCTGGACTTGGTAGGAGTTTGTTTCCAATAAAAGGAGATGTATCCTGCCTTTCAGCAGAAAAAGAGCTTTCTGCTGCTTATGAGTTTGGCTCTGATTAACTGCATTTGGCTGAAAATTATTTTCACGTCAAAGAGGCACATTTTGGAGTGATGGATTCTGGTTGTTTTCAACTTCTTTATCACCTAAATCTTTTTAGGGAAAGTACTAGTAATGAGAAGCGACCTATAACAAAGGTGGGATTCCCATCATAGGAATCCTTTTTAGATTTTTAGAAGTTGTTAGAAGTATTTATAAATAACTTACAGATATGATGGCATTAATAAATCTAGTACTTGAGTGTGGTAATATATTGGGCACTTCATCTCCTTTGAATTTCTGAGAATGTCAGTGAATAGTTTTAGGGACTATGATGCAGTATTATATGAAAACAGCATAGTTTCTGAAGAAGCAAACGGACTAGTTTGTAACCTAAAATAAATCAAGCTAGGATCTGACTTATGTAAAAAACATATCTGTGGTAGATAATCTGTGAGAGAAAAAAGTTTATACTGTTTATACATGTGGACAGATTTCATACTATGAGAAAAGAGTTCTTACTGTTATATGTACTTTATGTCTAGAATTTGTCTAACATCAGGAAAACAGATCATTGACACATGGACAAAAACTGAATAAAAAAAATTCAGAAGGAAATAATTGTTCTGAAAGAATAAAGTACAATGATGCTATAAAAATGATCAGGGTATTAGGGTCATTATGTTTAATGATTAGTGTGAGAGGGTATTTAATTAATGTAAGCACATAAAAAGAATTATTAGATCCAAAATTAAGTGCAGGCAGGAACTAGTAATGAATGTTATTACATCCACGTTGTTTCTATTCTATCATATGGGAAAAACTGAGAGAATAATGCCAACATTTAGGCTGAAGTAGAGAGAAGTGATAGATCGTGGATTAAGTTCATCAAATCTATCAAATACCCAGTTTTTGTCCTTAAAAATCTTTGGATTCTCTTATTGGATTCTGTGAGAATATGTACAGTGTATAACGAATCAATAGTTAGTACACAGTTTTAGTTAGGGATTCCAAACAATAAGTCCTGTAAAGGGAATGAGGATTTCTTCATGTTATGTTCATGTAGCAAGTGACACAGAAAACCATCCGTTAAATTTAAATTTACAATAATTTTTTTCAGTTTATGTCCAGATTTCATGGAATGCATGTATACTAAAAGTAATTATTTTTTATCTGAAATTCAAGTTTATCTGGCATCCTATATTTTATCTAAGCTTGTGAGAAATAACCTTACTAAATTGCAGCTAACCGGTTGATTAAAATACTGACTTTTTTTGCTTAGATTTCACAATCAAGGCTCTAGGAGAACATGGGATACTTTAGAAAAAGCAGGACTCTCCAAAAAAATAAAAAAAATAAAAATGCAGTTATTGGTGTGTGGCAAAGACTTATGTTTACTCCTCAGTGAGGTGTTAAAAGAGATAAATGTCAGTGCTGCTAAAGAGAGAATTTTCAATTAAGCTGACCTGTCTGAAGGAAGAACAGATACATATATACTTTTTGTGCCAAAAGAGAACCTTTCTGCTTTTTGCCAGTCATCCAGCATTGCTAAGTGTCCGTAATTAGAATCTGCCAAAAATGACTTCTTTGCATCATGCTGTAGTTGTGCCAAGCCAGAAAATGAAAGTCAGAAGTATCAGGATTTAGCTTGGAATCCAATAGGAAATTAAAAGGGCAACAGCAAAACAAACATAAAATAGCAGGGAGCCTAATTCTCTATCTGCGCCCCTTGATCTCCGATGGCTGCTATGTTCTGCAAAGTTAATCTCATTGGCCAGAGTCACATACTAAGACTGACACCATGGTCTGACACCATGGGCTGACACTAGGCATCCATGGCTAAAAGAGCATCTGAGAGTGGGCTTCACATTAAAATTTCATTGTTAAAAAGCTTTCTGCTCCTGAACATGAGTATGATGGTTCCCTGCCCCAATTGAATCTTTGGGTTGTAATCTAAAAGTTTAAGCAAATTACCAATATGACATCAAGCTAGAGGGGGTTAAATGGTTATTCCTTACTTTATAAACACATTGGCAATGAATGGGCAGACTGCATTGTCTGCCTTGAGTATATCAATAATGAATTTATTTAGTATTCTTGTTTAGTGATATGAGGTATAGGACCCATCCCAATAGTTACTGTGTACCTTCAACTTGTAGCCTCTAGTAAATTAGAATGTTTATTGTAGAAGTACTATTTTTCCATTCACTAATATATTTTGCATGTGAAG
Source organism: Oryx dammah (assembly GCF_014754425.2). Classification (NCBI taxonomy): domain Eukaryota; kingdom Metazoa; phylum Chordata; class Mammalia; order Artiodactyla; family Bovidae; genus Oryx; species Oryx dammah. The sequence goes on from NW_024070186.1 coordinate 139,924,147, forward strand.
TGATGTTTATATTTTATTTTTCTTTTCCTTGAAGTATAAGCGACTTGCAATATTAGCTTCATGTCTACAATATAACGATTCAATATTTTTTATAAATTATAGTTCATTTAAAGAAATTATAAAATAATGGCTATGCTATTCTTTGCTATATAATAGATTATTTTATACATAGTAGTTTGTACATCTTATCCCATCCCCTATCTTCAGTTCACTTCAGTTGCTCAGTCGTGTCCAACTCTTTGCGACCCCATGAACTGCAGCACACCAGGCCTCCCTGTCCATCACCAACTCCCGGAGTCCACCCAAACCCATGTCATTGAGTTGGTGATGCCATCCAACCATCTCATCCTCTGCCGTCCCCTTCTCCTCCTGCCCTCAATCCTTCCCAGCATCAGAGTCTTTTCAAATGAGTCAGCTCTTCGCATCAGGTAACCAAAGTACTAGAGTTTCAGTTTCAACATCAGTCCTTCCAATGAACATTCAGGACTGATCTCCTTTGGGATGGACTGGTTGGATCTTCTTGCAGTCCAATGTAATCTCAAGAGTCTTCTCCAACACCACAGTTCAAAAGCATCAATTCTTCGGCACTCAGCTTTCTTTATAGTCCAGCTCACATCCATACATGACCACTGGAAAAACCATAGCCTTGACTAGATGGACCTTTGTTGACAAAGTAATGTCTCTGCTTTTTAATATGCTGTCTAGGTTGGTCATAACTTTTCTTCCAAGGAGTAAGCATCTTTTAATTTTATGGCTGCAATCACCATCTGTAGTAATTTTGGACCCCCCAAAATAAAGTCAGCCACTGTTTCCCCCTCTATCTGCCATGAAGTGATAGGACTGATGCCATGATCTTAGTTTTCTGAATGTTGAACTTTAAGTCAACTTTTTCAATCTCCTCTTTCACTTTCATCAAGAGGCTCTTTAATTCTTCTTCACTTTTTGCCATGATAGTGTGTACATGTGTGTGTATATATATATAATGGTTTAGTTGCTCAGTCATGTCCGACTCTTTGTGACCCCACCATGAGTAGTCCCCAGGCTCCTTTGTTTATGGAATTTTCCAGGCAAAATACTGGAGTGGGTTGTACTTTCTTCTCCTATATATACAGGTGTGTGTGTATGTGCATATATATATATATATGCATACATATATAGTTATAAATGCTAGAGAGTTGTTTTGGCTTAGATATTCTTGAGGGTTTATATTAGATAGTTGTCTATATAGCTCAAACATTTGTGTGAGATCTGGGCTCTCATGGTGTAGACTTGCTGCAGCCATTATTTATGTGTGTTCAGTATCTAATTTCCCTACATGAGTCTAGTAACCAGAGAGTGCCACCTTTTTCACTAGGGATTGGGTTAGAAACAGCCACTTGATTTTTTGATTCACACCAGAACCACTGGGCTTTTTCTTTGAGGCTGGTAGAGAAATGTCACTCCTACATGACCCTGAAAGCTGAAAATATATACCCTCAAGTTCCTCAGTCAGCACACACCCTGCCATATGGAGATAAGAGAAAAAGGGAGGTAGGAAGAGAAGGGTAAAGAATAAAGAGAAAGTGCTCTGGAAGCAGTTAATGTATCTAACAACAATACACTATTGGTTTTAATTTAGAGGCTGTTATATTTGTGGGTCATAAAATTAATCTAGTGAAGGATTAATTTTGTCTTCAACATTAGAATAAAGCAAATTAGAATAATTTAAGACATTAATTAAAATATTAATAGAATAAAAATATTGTTTTAACATTTTGTGGGTATATACATATATATGTAGTTTCTTAGGACTGTGAAATAGAATACATTTTACTTTGATTAGCATTCAAAGAAGTCCAGTGGTGAAGACATTCTATTTCTTAAAAACTAGTCTTTTTAATAATATAGGCTACTCCAAGTTTTCTCTCGTATCTACCTTCCATTTTTATTTTACTTAATTTAGTATTATAAATGCTTTATACACAATAACTCACTTAATCCTCCCAATGTCTCCATGTGGAAGGTATCATTATTGTCCCAAATATAAAGGTGAGAATCTTTGAATCCCTAAATGCCTTACATAAATCTTTAGAATGTTCATTATTTGTAATAAAACCAGATTTAACCAAAATTTTTAAATATTTTCAGTTTCAAAATTTTATTGTAATGTCTACCCAGAGACCCAATAATGTTTGTAGCTAAGATAAATGCTAGCTATATTTTTAAATGGGATATTGAATTTACAGTGGTATTATTTTATGTGATAATATTTAATTAGTTCATAAATACTTAAGGCTATTTGAAATGGGTCTGTGAATAAATCAGATTTCCTGTTGAAGATGTAGGGAGCATATCTAATTATTATCCAATGCCTTTGAATCACACATATAATATGAGCAGTTTATGGATAATCTAGCTAGTATGCATAGCATTAGAAGAAATGAAGACTATAAATGCTTATACTATTAATAATTCTTGTACTTGTATATGGTACTTTATGCTAGGCATCTTATATTCTTCATTTCAGAACAGTAATGAAACATAATAAACAGATTTACTGATTCACAGGCTTCCCTGGTGTCTCAGCTGGTAAAGAATCTGCCTGCAATGCAGGAGACCTGGATTCGATCCTTAGGTTGGGAAGATTTCCCTGGAGAAGGGGAAGGCTACCCAATCCACTATTCTGGCCTGGAGAATTCCATGGACTGTATAGTCCATGGGGTCACAGAGAGTTGGACACGACTGAGCAACTTTCACTTTCATGATTCACAAAACTGCTCAAGACTATGGAAGCAGTACATTAGCTGAAGAATTAATGTATAACACTAGATATACCAGAGTTCAAAATATATACTTTTCCAATTATAGTCTGCTGCACTTTTGGATATAAATTGGAGACCTGAACAAAAGGAGTAGAATGAAAAGTGCAGAAAGCATTATTTATATTCATTGAACATAAAAACAGACCTATCCAAAAATAAAGAACTAAGCAGAGATCAGGCCCACAAGATGTCTTCATCCTTTCTTTACATCTTTCTGTCTTTTACTGTGATCTTAATTTTCATTCACATTAGGTATACTGCCCTTAATTTTCCTCTTTAAAAGTCCTAGTTGCTTTTAACAACATCAAATTATGATGACTCCCTTAGTGCCTTCATGGCTTTAAGTATGTTTTACTGCTCTGAGACTTGCAGGGCATAATTTAAAGCTAAAATTTAACTTTTTAATCTCTTTTTGGTTCAGTAAATTTATTGCATATGAGAAGTTAAAGAATAATAGGAGAAATAATTCTCCAATGAATTAATAGCATAGTATCACCTTACCAGATTTTCTAATCTGTAGGGCTCAGCTAAGCAGGAAGGGCCAAGGGAAATGTAAGCAGTGGTAGGGACAGTTGTTCTACCATGACAGTGAAAAAATATGGCATAACTGCTTGTGACAATGCTCATTGCCATCATAATGGAATTGCGAGATCAACTGGAAAATATTTAAACATGGTCATGCAGATAGACTTCTTAAATAAAGGTTTAGAGTTTAATATGTCCTGATAACTGTAGCAAAAGTATGCCTCCCTGTACAAAACCCAAACTTAGTTCAAGGACAAAGTTTATGTGCTTACTGAAAATCATTTGCTCTCCACACACTGGGATGATTTGGGAGAATGGCATTGAAACATGTATAATATCATATAAGAAACGAATTGCCAGTCTAGGTTCGATGCAGAATACAGGATGCTTGGGGCTGGTGCACGATGACCCAGAGAGATGGTATGGGGAGGGAGGGGGGTTCAGGATTGGGAACAGGTGTGCACCCGTGGCAGATTCATGTTGATGTAGGGCAAAACCAATACAGTATTATAAAGTAAAATTTAAATAAAAGAAAACTAAAAAAAATAAATAAAAGTCATTTTAAAATTAATTTCAAGACTGCTAGAAAGTAAGGTGAGTTAGGCAAGGCATGAATATATACTGAATGTAAAGACTTGAGGTCAGGATATTCCGGAGATATTTGTATCTATTGTTCAAGCTTGAATGGGTATTTGCATATGTCTTCACACACTAGAGATGTGCTAGATGAATTTCAGCCATGTGGATTTGAGCTGACTATTGTGAATAAGATTCTGTCTTCTAGCATTAAATCTGAGAGGGAGAAGCTGGCAGTAAACAAGTGGCTAATGGGAAAATAATTGATTTTGACTACATACTCATTGTTCCAAAAAAAAAAAAAAAGTTAAGAAACTGAAAGGAATATGTTATAGCATAAAATCAAGAAGAATTGTCCTAAAAGTTTCATGACTTTAAAAATATATCTTTGAAAATGTAGTACAGGAAAGAATCTACTTAGAAAATGTAGTACAGGAAAGAATCTACTTAGAAAATGTATGCTTTGTGATTGGTTATAAAGAGATAACAGTATGTGTTTTGGTGTACATACACATACATACAAGAGGCAAGAAAGTGAGAAAATACTCAAAAGATAAAACATTAGAGAAAGCATGGATTTAGGGAAGTAATTTACCATTACCAAAGCCCATCTTCTGGTGCATACACATACTTTTATGACTTGGAATTTGGACACTGATAATCCTAAAGTACTGCTTATTAGAAATAAAATATCTATCTCACAGGCGTAAGATAGAGAAAAGTGCCCATCTCAGCTTTAGCTCTGAATAAAGAAAGGGGAAAGAAAAAGAACTAAATGTCTAATTGCATGGCTCTTCTCAAATAGTTCTGGGACTAGAATTTATACCACACCTGCTTCCAGAAAAACATAAGTAGGTAATTTGATTTAAATAGACTTCAATTAGGTAGTTCCTCTGTTTCCCTGGGAGAAACAAAAGCAAAATTTGCCTTCAGATCTCAATAAATTCCCATGAAAGTGTTCACAAATCATAGATTCAAATAATAAATCTCAAAGCACATGTAAAAAAACTCACCATTATAGGGCTAATGGAAACGCTAAACAATCCCCTGAGCTAACAGATATTGAAATGATCATAAATAGAAATAAAGTTTATTTTAAACAGTCTTATTATTTAAAAAGTAACCCAACTGTATTTTGCTCAAAAGAGAGTAAATGCACTCAGCCAACATGGTGATGTTAAATATGTTATACTCAATTAGGAGGGCATTTGGTAATATTTAATATCATGCTTAATTATAACATGTATGTTTCTATCATATATCCATGTAATACTCTAAGAGACAAATATTTCGCTTGGAGTTTTTAATCTAATGATAACATTGTTCATTAGGTTTTTTTGTAATAAGAAAATCACAGTATTATTTTACAAACACTGTAATTTGAATCATACAAAAGCTACCAGAGTAAACTATGTATGTCAATAGAAAAAAAAAATAGAAATATAAACCAAATAAGACTATAGCTAAGTTGATATAAGAAAGTTAGACAAGCTATATATAATATAAAAATATATATATCAGTACATAATGGTAAAATATTTGGTTCCAAAAGGAAATATAATAACATTAAAGAAGAATGTGCCTAACAGCTTGAAAGTAGATAGAACAAAAATAGACAGCATTCTAAGAAGAAATCAATCAGAGAATTAAAGATTTGAAGAACCCAATTAAGAGATCTACTCTAATGAACATATATGCACAATTCACAGAGTAGCTGGGGAGTATGCATTGTTTTCTATAATTCACAGCATATGTAAAAATTAACCTTGTAATAGTAAAGACAACTTCAGTGATTAAGAAAATGTGGTAATAGATCCCTCTCTGACCATAATGCAATTTAGAAGTAAATTTAAAAAATAGCTGAAAAATAATTTCAAAAATAAAACACACTGAAACCAGGTACAGGTAAAACAATAAACCAGAGGGAAAATTAGAATTTATTTATATTGGATTGTTGGCAAAAAATATATGTAAAAACTTGTAGAAGTATAATTAACAGGATAGTTTGTTTTATGTTTATTTAGAAAAGTCCATGTTAAGTCTTCAATTTAAGAATTTAAAAATGGTGTAAGACAATTAAGGTCAAACATAAGAGTTTAAAAAAGAGAGACTAAATTTTAAATTTTTGTAATTCATAATCTATTAAAATTGACCAGCTTATGACCACACTGAGGATGAATGATAATTAACAGCTGAAAAGAGACAAGCTAAAGGTGTATTAGAAATACTAAAAGTTAATGAGATGATACAGTAATAAAATTTGCATTAGCCAATATGAGAAAATTGCTTTAAATGGAAATTATTTAAGACTGCTGTCTGCATGAGGGGGACAAGTTGGTGAACACTATGTACTCATTAACCCAAAACTGCACAATGCAGTCTGCTGAGATCTTGGATTGAGGACCCGTCTGCCCTGGGAAGATAGGACACACAGGTAAGCAGCTTATAATGAGATGTTACCCTGTGACAAATCAACTTGGTGGTACCAAAGGACTGGAAGGGAAAAGACTAAAATCAAAACTGGAAAAAGGATAATTGTTAGATAAAAATTGAAAATTCCATAAGTCACTTAAAATAGATAAAATGAATAAACATTGATTCATCAAAAAGTTATCATACCCAAATAAATTTAGTAATGAATATATATACCAAATATTCAAGAAGCAAGAAATTTTAGCTTTCAGAAACTTGTTTGGAGTATTAAAAAAGAACAGTACTGGATATCTTTAAACAATTTTATGAATCTCCTATAGATTTGAATCAAAAACTTTAGAAGAAATTATAGGCTAATGTACTCATAAATTTAAAAAATAATAATAATATTAAAAAATAGCAGTCATTTAAAACATAACGCTTCTCTCATAATTAAAAATTGGATATTCTAAGATTCATTGATATAATTCTTTAGATTAGAATATTAAAGAAAATCATGTTTATGTCAATGGATTTAGAGAACCATTAGGTTATATTCACTTTGATTTATTACTGAATAAAAGAACACTGTGTAGGATGATAGAAGTTTTTTATTTTAATCTGATAAACATAAAAATTTACAAGTATTATATTTAATTGAAAAAATTTTTAAAGTTTCTTAACAAAATCAGGAGCAAGCAAAGTACATCCACTGATTTTCTTATATTCAGCCTTTAGTAAATAGTAGCAAGTAAGTAAGCCCAAAATAAAATACATCTTGTTGAGGGGAAAAAGTTAGATGTTGCAAAGTGAAGAGAAATTTATAACACAGAAAACCTGAAAGAATCTTCAGTCAGATGATTAGAATTACAAGATTTCAAGCTATATTAGTACAGCATAAAGGTGATATAATATTTATTAATCAAACAAATAAACAGAAACTCTGGTTTAATTCATGCATTCAAAATTTATGCTTGCCCATGCCATGTTTGATCTTGGCACAAGAGACTCATTATATTACATCATCCAAGCTGTGATTCAGTGACCCAATTGACATAGTCTTGGAATGCTGTTAATGTACACACCAGAACTCTACATCCCCCAAAGGGAAGTAGGCAATTATGCATACATATTAATTTAAAACAAAGATATACCTTCCTGAAAAGTGACACATGTATTTTGCATTCCATGTTCTGAGATCTTAGAGGTAAAATAATTATGAAGTGATTTTTGAGTCTTATGGCTCAATACAATTCATATGGCTGTGATATTTTACAAGCCTCCAGATGTTTCAAAGCCACACTTTTGTATTCATTAAATGAGAATAAAATGTGTTATGACCTTACCAGGATTGCCATGTCATATATTATTTTATCTCATTTTTATCTATCTCTGTCTTATAAAGCTTTTATAGCAAATATAGGATATATGCAGAAATAATTTATGTATTGTAAAGATCTACAGAGACAATAAAATGATATGCAATGATACAAAATGATATATTCCTCAGAAATGCATATCTATGACTGAGTTCATGATTCCAAGTATTAACAAAGGATCAGTGGAGATAAAATATAGATATTGTGTAGAATAAGAATGATAAAGACTCCCTCACTGCTATCCACCCCAACTCTACCTACAAAGAACGTTATAGAAGGCCTCAGCTAACATTGGGGTTCAATCCCTGGGTTGGGAAGATACCCTGGAGAAGGAAATGGCAACCCACTCCAGTATCCTTGCCTGGAAAAGCTCATGGACAGAGGAACCTGGTGGATTGCAGTCCATGGGGTCGCAAAGAGTTGGGCATGACTGAGCGACTAACACACAACACACAAGCTAACATTACTTAGGGCTGATGTTCTAAGAAAAGTTTAATGTAGATGAGGCATTAGAAGTAATTCTAAGCCTTGCAGAATGTGTAGCTCAAAAAAAAAAAGGTAAGAGTGAGAGAAGTATTTGAGCAGTAAGGGAATGCTGGAAATCAAGAGGGACAATTACCAAGGCTGTGTTGGTAAATGCTGACTAGCCCAATGTGGCTGAGGGATGCTGTTTGTAAGAGGGAACCATGAAGTAAAAAACTAGAATGATGGTGTGAAGACAGGCCTGGGGTCTAACAATGAAGGTCTTTAGTTACACTCAGTATAAAATGTGAAATCATTGTAGTTTTGGTTTCCCTAGTGATTAATGAATGAGCATTTCTTCATATACCTGTTGGCCATTTAGATGTCTTCTTTTAAGAAATGTCTAGTCAATTCCAATTCCTTAGCCCATTTTTCAATAAGAGTGTTAGTATTTTTGCTGTTGAGGTTTAGGAGTTCTTCGTGTGTGTGTGTGTTTGTGTGTGTGTGTGTGCATGCATGCACCTGTGTGCTAAGTCAATTCAGTGGTGTCCAATTCTATGCAACCCTGTGAACAGTAGCCCACCACCTTCCTTTGTGCATGGGACTTACCTGGGCAAGAATACTGGAGTGGGTTTCCATGCCTTCCTCCGGGGGATCTCACCAACCCAGGGATCGAACCCATGTCTCTTATGTCTCCTGCATTGGCAGATGGGTTCTTTACCACTAGTGCCACCTGGGAAGCATATATATATATATTTGCTTTGTAAATTTTTTGTCTATTGGAGTACAGCTAACGGTGGTATGTTAATTTTAGGTGTATAGCAAGTGATTCAGTTATACATATACATGTATCTATTCTTTTTCAAGTTCTTTTCCCACTTAGGTTATTACAGATTATTGAGAGTTCTCTGTGCTATACAGTAGGTCCTTGTTAGTCATCTATTTTAAATATAGCAGTGTGTACATGTTAATCCCCCTACCCTTTTGAGACTGTTTATCAGGTACATGGCTTGCAAATGTTTTCTCCCATTCCGTACATTGTCATTTCACTTTGTTGTTTGTTGTTAATCAGTCACTAAGTCATGTCAGACTCTGCAACCTCATCAACTGCAGCACACCAGGCTCCATGGTCCTTCATATCTCCTGGAGTTTGCTCAAATTCATGTCCATTGAGTTGGTGATCCCATCCAACCATCTTATCCTCTGTCATCCCCTTCTCCTCCTGCTTCCGATCTTTCCCAGCATCAGGGTGTTTTGTGAGACTGCTCTTCACATCAGGTCCTCAAAATATTGGAGCTTCAGCTTCAGCCTCAGTCCTTCCAATGAATATTCAGGGTTGATTTCTCTTAGGATTGATTGGTTTGATCTCCTTGCTATACAAGAGGTTCTCAAGTCTTCTCTACAGCTCAAAAGCATCAGTTCTTTGGTGCTCAGCCTTTTTTATGGTCAAACTCTCACATCCATACATGACTACTGGTAAAGCCATAGCTTTGACTATACAGACTTTTGTTGGCAAAGTGATGTGTTTGCTTTTAATATGCTGTATAGTTTTGTCATAACTTTCAACTTTCCTTTCAACAAGCAAGTGTCCTAATTACATGACTGCAATCACTCTGTTGATTGTTTCCTTTACTGTGCTAAAATCTTTTAGTTTGATGTAGACCCCACTTGTTTATTTTTATTGCTTTTTTTTTTTGCTGCCATATATATGAAATCATGCAAAGACAAATGTTTGTGAGCTTTTCCTCTATGTTTACTTCTAGGAATTTTTACAGTTTCAATTATTACAGTTAAGTCTAATTCATGTAGCATAGATTTTTGTGTATTGCAAAAATTAAGGGTCCAGTTTCTTTCTTTGATTTCCGTGGTGGCTCAGACGGTAAAGCGTCTGTCTACAATGTGAGAGACCTGGGTTCAGTCCCTGGGTTGGGAAGATTCCCTGGAGAAGGAAATGGCAACCCACTCCAGTACTCTTGCCTTGAAAGTCCCATGGACGGAGGAGCTTGATGCAGGCTACTATCCATGGGGTCGCAAAGAGTCGGGCATGACATGTGGATATCCAGTTTTTCCTATACCATGTGTTAAGAGACTGTCCTTTCCCCATGGTGTATTTTTGACTCCCTGTCAAAACTCAATTGACAATTTAAGCTGGATTTATTTCCAGGTTCTCTACTTTGTTCCATTAGTCCATACTCTATGTCTGTCTTTATGTCAGGACAATATTATATTGATTTCTATAGCTTTGTAGTAGATTTTGAAATCAAGAAATGTGATGCCTCCAGCTTTGTTCTTCTGTTTCAGAATTAGTATGCCTATTTGCCACTCCTTATAATTTCTAGTATTATTTTTCCTTTTTAAAGAAAAAATACCATTGTGATTTTTAACACTTCAACATTCTTTGCACCACTGTTCCTAATAGCCAAAATGTGAAAGCAACCTGAACATCCAACAACAGCTGAAAGGATAAAGAAAATGTAGTATATAAATACAATGAAATAATAATGCTGCTGCTGCTAAGTCACTTCAGTTTTGTCTGACTCTGTGCGACCCCATAGACTGCAGCCCACCAGGCTCCCCCATCCCTGGGATTCTCCAGGCAAGAACAATAGACTGGGTTGCCGTTTCCTTCTCCAATGCATGAAAGTGAAAAGGGAAAGTGAAGATGCTCAGTCGTCTTCAAAGTAATGTCTCTGCTTTTTAATATTCTCTAAAAATTGCTCATAACTTTCCTTCCAAGGAGTAAGTGTCTTTTAATTTCATGGCTGCAATCACCATCTGCAGTGATTTTGGAGCCCAAACCTAGACAGCATATTAAAAAGCAGAGACATTACATTGGCAACAAAGGTCCAGATTGTCAAGACTATGATTTTTCCAGTAGTCATGTATGGATGTGAGAGTTGGACTATGAAGAAAACTGAGCGCCAAAGAATTGATGTTTTTGAACTGTGGTGTTGGAGAAGACTGTTGAGAGTCCCTTGGACGGCAAGTAGATCCAACCAGTCCATCCTAATGGAAATCGGTCTTGAATATTCATTGATAGGACTGATGCTGGAGCTGAAACTCCAATATGTTGGCCACCTAATGCAAAAGTAGGTTGTCACCCTGCTTATTTAACTTATATGCAAAGTACATCATGAGAAGCACTGGGCTGGAGGAAGCACAAGCTGGAATCAGAATTGCCAGGAGAAATATCAATAACCTCAGATATGCAGATGACACCACCCTTATGGCAGAAAGTGAAGAGGAACTAAAAAGCCTCTTGATGAAAGTGAAAGAGGAGAGTGAAAAAGTTGCCTTAAAGCTCAACATTCAGAAATCGAAGATCATGGCATATGGTTCCATCACTTCATGGGAAATAGATGGGGAAACAGTGGATACAGTGTCAGACTTTATTTTGGGGGGCTCCAAAATCACTGCTGATGGTGATTGCAGCCATGAAATTAAAAGATGCTTACTCCTTGGAAGAAAAGTTATGACCAACCTAGATAGCATATTCAAAAGCAGAGACATTACTTTGCCAACAAATGTCCGTCTAGTCAAGGCTATGATTTTTCCAGTAGTCACGTATGGATGTGAGAGTTGGACTGTGAAGAAAGCTGAGTGCTGAAGACCTGATGTTTTTGAACTGTGGTGTTGGAGAAGACTCTTGGGAGTCCCTTGGACTGCAAGGAGATCCAACCAGTCCATTCTAAAGGAGATCAGTCCTGGGTCTTCACTGGAAGGACTAATGCTAAAGCTGAAACTCCAGTACTTTGGCCACCTCATGCGAAGAGTTGACTCACTGGAAAAGACTCTGATACTGGGAGGGTTTGGGGCCAGGAGGAGAAGGGGATGACAGAGGATGAGATGGCTGGATGGCATCACCGACTCAATGGATGTGAGTTTGAGTGAACTCCAGGACTTGATGATGGACAGGGAGGCCTGGCGTGCTGCGATTCATGGGGTCGCAGAGTTGGACACGACTGAGTGACTGAACTGAACTGAACTGAATTGATGCAAAGAACTGATTCATTTGAAAAGACCCTGATATTGGGAAAGATTGAAGGCGGGAGGAGAAGGAACTGACAGAGGATGAGATAGTTGGATGGAATCACCAACTCAATGGACATGAGTTTGAGTAAACTCCTGTAGTTGGTGATGGTCAGGGAGGCCTGGTGTGCCGCAGTCCATGGGGTTGCAAAGAGTTGAACATGACTGAGCCACTGAACTGAATTGAACTGTATATCAATACCTGGGAATATATTAAAATATAGAGATTAAAACAATTTACTCCCATGTAATTTATAATCTAATAAATAAAACATAGATTGGTAGATGGAATGCCATTTATAAATATTGCATGTACAGTGTATTTAGTATTTTGGATGAGTTTTATTTATTTTTTTTTCAGTAAAAAAGCAGCCATACAAATTATTTTATCTAGATTCTTTGTAGTGGGAAAATGACACTGAAAATAAAAGAGAAACAAAAGTTGGATTGAAATACCTGTATGAATCATTTAAGTGCCTATCCTTTCTCCACTTCATCAAAAAAGAGACGTTAAACAGAATAGTGGCAAAGGAAATGTCTTTATGATTAAGAAGTCATTAGAAACCTTAGAGGATCTGGCTGTGTAGAATGTTGGGGGGGGTAGACATAAACCTCAGTGATTAATCAGTTAGCCTGAGGAAGAAGAAGCCAAAATCGACATAATATTTTGAGAAATATGAGTGGGGAATATAGCCAAGAATATGATCCCTGCAGAGAAGAACCACATTCATAGGAAGTTTCTTAAAGAGTAAGTGCAAGGAACATGTTTGTAGACAAAGTGAAAGGAAAGAAATCTGATGGAAAGATTTCTGATGGAAAGGAAAGAAATATGATTTAGAGGGAGTTTTATCATTGATATCCTGAGATACCTGTGAAGGAACATGAGAATCAAAGCAAGAACAAGAGACACCACCAGTGGTCAAGAGACACCACTTCAAATGATGGGAATAAATGAAAGGATATATGGAATTCCTGGTTATATGAACACAACAAAATGGTCAGCAAACAGGAATACTGATAAAATTATAGAAACAGAAAGTGATAGCAATCCCTTTAGAAAACGTCATTAAAATGCAGATTCTGAGCTTCTGATCTTTAAAAGTAAGAAGACCTCTAATAAACTTGGGCCTATTTGGATATGTAAATGATATTCCCTTAAAGCTAGCAATGCATTTGTTATTGTACTAAAACTACACTGTGGTCCCTCTAACAATTATACATATACATTCACATCAACAATATTATGTAAGGAGTGTCCATATAAATATTTTAAAAGTAGATATACAATTGTATGAGTGTGTTTTGTTAGGCGTATGTTATTTTGGGGAAAGAGGATATTAAATATTAAGATGTAATTGTATTTAATAAACATGAGTTTGGATCTAGACTCTTTAATAATGTAGCAATAGATTTCTTCAGTATCAAATTATCATTTTTATATGAATATAACATCAAGTTGATCCTTAGATTATTCTGTTCCCATTTTCTAGAATTCTTTAGAAATTCTACTTAGAACTCTTGAATATTTGCTTTATTATGAAAGCTATCAACTTCATGAAAACTTTATTTATATTGATAAATGTACACATGCATTAATACTTCCTCCTAATTAAAATACATGTCTATCTTAAATTAGTTTTAATTTTACCTCACTTGTCTTGTTATTTTTTTTTAATATCCCAGCCTTAGGTTCTTTAGTAATTTGTACCATGAATATTTAAGAGATTCAAAGGAAATGATACTATATGTTGGAAAGGACACAAACTTTATATCCTGACATAATTATTATATTTAGTTTGAGTTGTGGCAGATTACCATAGTTTTCTGATTTCAGCTTCCTTGTCCTTAGTAAATATAATCTCCTTTAAATTAAAATCACACACACACACGCATATGGCCTTCCATAGTGGTTCAGACAGTAAAGAATCTGCCTGCCACGTAGGAGACACAGGAGACACGGATTTGATTCCTGTGTTAGGAAGATGACCTAGAGGAGGATATGTCAGCCAACTCCATTATTCTTACCTGGAGAAGCCCATGGAAGAGGAGCCTGGTGGGCTACAGTCCATGGGGTCACAAAGAGTTGGACATGATTGAAGCAACTTAGCATGCATGTATGAGATGCTAAAAACTGACATCTCCTGAGAAATAGGAGAAATGACTCAAATTTTAGTTTATTATTTTACAATGTTAAACATTATCTTTCTCCTCACAACCAAATTCTTATTGACCAGAATCTTACTGTTCTTAAGAAAAGAGACATGCACACATCTAATATTTTAACAAGTAATCTTTAATGATCTCTCTATTTTAATGGCATTCTGCTTGGAGCATACCCTAAAAAGTTACTATTCATTAAAAGTAAAAAATATTCTCTTTATATTCTATTATTAAATTGAACCACATGAAATTGTCATTTCAGAAGGTCAGAGCATTTGAATATCACTAATTTTGTATGTTTCACCTAATTATTTAGCATTCACTCTCCAAGTCTCTATAAGAATATATGTCAGGTAAACAAGTCAAAACATGAGTTATATTTTTTACTGTACTGTTTGCAGATGAAAAAGTAAAGTTCTTTAAGATGTTTGCTACCGTATAAAATTTTGTTATAATAAACAGAAGCCCATTCGATGTTACTCATAGTGTTAAATTGTTCTACAAAGGTTTATTTTAAGTCAAGTTGAAAGAATATTTACTGTGTGTGTGTGTGTGTGTGTGTGTGTGTGCTGACAATGTTCACTTAGGAATTAGAATTCTTATATATTTTAATCGGTTACTTTTTTTTTGCTTAAAAATGAATTTTCCACTAGATTTAATTATAAATATGTAAAAATTTCCTGCTAAATAATATAATAAAAATTGTATAAATAAAGACAGTCATTAAGAATAAAATTCACTGTGGCAGTCGCTTTTTTTGGTGTGGTTAGCTTCACATCTCACATTCCTCAGTGATTGTCTCCTAACTCAACTAGTAGAAGAGGTAGTAGTAGGACTAGTGGTAGTACTACATACTAGTTGTACTAGAAGTAGAGTATGGTTATTAATAAGTAACATGTTAAAGGTTTGCAGTGTATTCAACACCCTTACCTGTGTTACCTATTCACATTCATATAATATGCATGATAATTTTTGCATCTACACCTATATATTCTGTTTTCCTCTATTTATCATGGATGGCCTATCTGTATTCCTCGCCAAAAATAGTACTTCCACTAGGCACTAGATACAAACATGTATCACCTAACCAAGGGTCTTACAACAGTAATCTTTCTCCAGCAAACTTTTGATAGAAATCTGTGTAGGTGTTTGGAAAGAGAATGAATGATATGGAACATTCAAGTTAATTATCCCTTTTCTTCTATTCCTTTTACCCTTTCTGTTCCACTTAGTACCAAAATGGCCTTCTACTCATTTCTGTCTGGTGGGAATTTTTTCTTTCTCATTGTAGCTTCATAACTCTATCTGCTGGTGAATGGTAGCAGGAGTAAGAGTCCATATTTCCCAGGAAATAAAATAGAGTGGAAACATTTTCAAATTTCTTGTCCATCTTTAATAAGGAGTAGTAAGTGTTTATATGGGGGAAGTAAAAACCCTGTAAAAATTTCTAAGAGTGTAGCTTATCCTGAATTTAGTATAGTTAATACAATAGAATAAACATATGTGAAGATAAAGTAGGAAAACAGAAAAACAAGTGAAATAAATCTGAGTTAACTATTTGAAAAAATAGTTTTCTGTCTTGTCCGTTATAAAATAATGGTGCAGTGAACACTGGGATGCAAGTATCTTTTAAAATTGTGGTTTTCTCTGGATATATGCACAGGAGTGTGATTGCAAAATCATATAATAGCTCTCTTTAGTTTTAAAGGAACCTCCACACTGTTTTCCATAGTAGTTGTACAAATTTACATTCCCACCAACAGTGCAGGATCGTTCCTTTTCCTCTACACCTTCTCTAGCATTTACTGTTTGTAGACTTTTTGATGATATCCATTCTGACTCATGTGAAGTGATACCTCATTGTAGTTTTTTTCTTATTTTTTAAAAAATTAATGTATTTTAATTGGAGGCTAATTGCTTTACAATATTGTGTTGGTTTCTGCCATATATCATTGTAAATCAGTCATAGGTATACACGTCTCCTCCCTCCCCGCTCCCACCCAATCCCACCCCTCTAGGTGGTCACAGAGTACTCAGTTTGAGCTCCCTGTGTCGTACAGAAATCTCCCACTGGTATCTATTTTACCTATGGTAATGTATATGTCTCAGTGTTACTCTCTCAATTTGCCCCGCCCTCTTCTTCACTCCAGGCTCTTCCTCCACTTTGTCCACAAGTCTGTTCTCTAACATGTGCATTCTCTTATTTCCATGCTGCAATAGGTTCATCAGTACCATCTTTCTAGATTCCTTATATATGTGTGAATATATATTTGTTTTTCTCTCTGACTTACTTCACTCTGTAAAATGGGCTCTGAGTTCATCCACTTCATTCGAGCTGACACAAATATGTTCCTTTTTATGACTGAGTGCAGGTCAGGAAGCAACAGTTAGAACTGAACATGGAACAACAGACTGGTTCCAAATAGGAAAAGGAGTACGTCAAGGCTGTATATTGTCACCCTGCTTATTTAACTTATATGCAGAGTACATCATGAGAAACGTTGGGCTGGAAGAAGCACAATCTGGAATCAAGATTGCCGGGAGAAATATCAATAACCTTAGATATGCAGATGACACCACCCTTATGGCAGAAAGTGAAGAGGAACTAAAGAGCCTCTTGATGAAAGTGAAAGAGGAGAGTGAAAAAGTTGGCTTAAAGCTCAAAATTAAGAAAACTAAGATCATGGCATCTGGTCCCATCACTTCATGGGAAATAGATGGGAAAACAGTGGAAACAGTGGCAGATTTTATTTTGGGGGGCTCCAAAATCACTGTGGATGGTGATTGCATCCATGAAATTGAAAGATACTTACTCCTTGGAAGGAAAGTTATGACCAACCTATATAGCATATTCAAAAGTAGACACATTACTTTGCCAACAAAGTTCCATCTAGTCAAGGCTATGGTTTTTCCAGTGGTCATGTATGGATGTGAGAGTTGGAAGAAAGCTGAGTGCTGAAGAATTGATGCTTTTGAACTGTGGTGTTGGAGAAGACTCTTGAAAGTCCCTTGGACTGCAAGGAGATCCAGCCAGTCCATTCTAAAGGAGATCAGTCCTGGATGTTCTTTGGAAGAAATGATGCTAATGCTGAAACTCCAGTACTTTGGCCACCTCATGTGAAGAGATGACTCATTGGAAAGACTCTGATGCTGGGAGGGATTGGAAGCATAGGGAGAAGGGGATGACAGAGGATGAGATGGCTGGATGGCATCACCGACTCTATGGACATGAGTTTGAGTGAACTCTGGGAGTTGGTGATGAACAGGGAGGCCTGGCGTGCTGCAATTCATGGGGTCACAAAGATTTGGACATGACTGAGCAACTGAACTGAACTGAACTGAATTTTCTATTTATATATGTACAACAGTTTTATCCATTGGTCTGTCGATGGACATCTGGGTTGCTTCCATGTCCTAGGTATTATAAATTAATCCATCAAATTTGGTCAATATCTCATTGTCACTATGTAAAATCAGTGCATCTGCGCTCTTATCTATTTCCAAATAGTTTTGTCTTTCAGATTACAACAAGGATGATTTTATTTTCTATCTGCTATCAAAGATTATAACACTTATATTTTGATATTATAAATTCTAAGTTGTGTAATTGTAAGTAAAATGAAATTTTCTTAGTCTAATAAAGGGGAGGTACCTATCTCTTACCTTACTAAAATGTTCCTTGAAAATAGGTTCAATTTTTTTATTTTATACTCCAGGATCTTAGGCCTCTGACTGTTGGAACTGTATAAAAATACTCTGAAATTAATTAGCTTTCTCCCTGGTTTTATAAGTGACTATCAAAGGTATAACTCTTTGTCTCTCAAGGAGTATGAAAAAGTTTAATTGGTCTTTCCTTCTACATTAATATATAAACCTATGAATAAAATTGTCCATACTTTGTAGTCTCTCAGTATAATCTGATTGCATATGAAGTAATAAATTGTGTTCTCACCCTTCTCTGTTTGTATGGAGAACTCTTTCTGTTGGTAGAATTTTTTATTTCCCCCACAGTTGTCTACAAGTTGATTCTAAAAATTAAAATCCATAGCAGAGTGCTTGCAAATTTCTAAATCTTATCCTCTAGGAAGACTGATGAGAAAGGATGGATAATATATATTGAAGTCATTAAATATGTCCAATTTGAATAAGAATATGAGAGACATCAAATTGAAATGAATTATCTTAACATAGTACACAACCACTTTTGAAAATTTATGGCAAAAATTGCATCATAATTGGAATATGACTTTGATAGGTTTTATCTCTAGTATGCAATAATTTTTTTCACTAAGGAAATATATTTATGATTCTATTTTATTAATAAGTGCACTGAGTGTCTTATTTCATACCACATATGTAGGTCAATCCTGTTATGTTGTAGAATGTTGGGTCCTAAAGGGATACAGAGAGTGACACCTGAAAATATGCTAGTTTGGCATGGGGGATTATTTTGAGCTAGAAGCAAATGAGAACCAACAGAAGCAGAAAAAAGCCTTCCTGGAGCTTCCCTTGTCTTATTAGAAGTAGAAACTTCTAAAAAATGAGGAATTCCATAAATCTGCTTTCTTGATGAAGTATTATGGCTATGAAGAAGACCAAGGAGGTGTGAGATGGACCTGTACCAACAAACCACACTTATTAGCATCCCCATATATTTACCTTCCCACAACTTGCCACCCTTAAAGGCCTAGACCCCTTTACATTGTTTTGCCACCCCTCTACAAATATACTGTTCTTTTAATTTTTTTTATTTTTTAATTTTAAAGTTTATTTTTAATTGGGCGAAAATTGATATACAATGTTGTGTTAGTTTCTGCCATACAACACAAATCACCATAATTATACATATATCACCTCCCTCTTGACCTCCCTTCCCTCCCTGCAGCCACCCTCTAGGTCATTGCAGAGCACCAGGCTGGGCTCCCTGTGTTAAACAGCAACCTTGCACCAGCAATCTGTTTTATACATGGTACTGTATATTTATCAGTGCTACTTTCTCCATCTATCTCACTTTCTCCTTCCCCTACTGTGTCCATAGGTTCATTCTCTATATCTGAGTCTCCATCCCTTCCCTACAAATAGTTTCACCAATACTATTTTTCTAGATTCCATATATGTGAATTAATATACAATACTTGATTTTATTTTTCTGACTTATGTCACTCTGTATAACAAGTTCAGGGTTCATTCACCTCGCTAGAACTGACTCATACTCATTCATTTTTATGGCTGAGTAATATCCCATTGTATACAGGTACCACATCTTTATCCATTCTTCTGTCGATGTACATCTAGGTGGCTTCCATGCCCTGCTTATTGTAAATGGTGCTGCTATGAACATTGTGTACATGTATCATTTTCAGTTATGATTTTCTCAGGCTATATGTCCAGTAATGGGATTGTTGAATCATATGGTGGTTTTATTCCTAGCTTTTTAAGGATCTCCAAATTGTTCTCCATAGTGGCAGTATCAATTTACATTCCCAGCAATGGTGCAAGATGGTTCTCTTTTCTGTATAAACCAAAGCTCCAAACACCCCTCTCAGTTACTCATCCCTAAGGTTTCTCCTGTATGATGTATGCTCTCACTTCATGGGAAATAAATGGGGAAACAGTGGAAACAGTGGCAGACTTTATTTTGGGGGGCTCCAAAATCACTGCTGATGGTGATTGCAGCCATGAAATTAAAAGACACTTACTCTTTGGAAAGAAAGTTATGACCAACCTAGATAGCATATTCATAAGCAGAGACGTTACTTTGCCAACAAAGGTCCGTTTAGTCAAGGTTATGGTTTTTCCAGTAGTCATGTATGGATGTGAGATTTGGACTGTGAAGAAAGCTGAGTGCCGAAGAATTGATGCTTTTGAACTGTGGTGTTGCAGAAGACTCTTGAGAGTCCATTGGGCTTCAAGGAGATCAGTCCTGGGTGTTCTTTGGAAGGAATAATGCTAAAGCTGAAACTCCAGTACTTTGGCCACCTCATATGAAGAACTGACTCATTGGAAAAGACTCTGATTCTGGGAGGGATTGGGGGCGAAGGAGAAGGGGACGACAGAGGATGAGATGGTTAGATGGCATCACTGACTTGATGGACATGAGTTTGAGTGAATTCCAGGAGTTGGTGGTGGACAGGGAGGCCTGCCATGCTGCAATTCATGGAGTCACAAAGAGTTGGACACGACTGAGTGACTGAACTGAACTGAACTGAACTGACTGATATACAATAGCAAACCATATCTTTCTCTTACTGATCTGTCTTTTATCAATCTAATTTGCAAAGCTCAGCTGGAGAACTTAGGTCAATAGAAAAAAGAAGTTAAGTTTTTCCTCCTCTATGAATTTCAGATATCAATAGCATAAACTCTTGATGAGAGAAAACTGACTTTTTAACTCAGGGTAAATAACAATGTTTCTATAGACCTTGAACAGCGTCTTGGAGTAAGGAGGCAAGATCAGAATTTATTTGCCATTGGAGGTTTGGTTTAAGGTAAGACTTTTAACACTGGTGGACTTGATTAGGATTGGGTTAAAGTCATGTTATAATAGTCTCAGATTCGTGGAAAATGAAAGGTAAAGATTTTGAGACAGAAGATTCAAGGAATCTTAGCACATAATCTGTTGAAGCTTTCCATTAAAGACGTGATGGATCTTTCAGAAGTTCTATAATAAACAGTTAACATCTGTCTGCACTAGAGAATCTTAGAAAAGTACAGTGATGCTAATAAAAAATGTGAAATAGCTAAGTCATGTTATTTTAGTGTTAAGGGCCAAATCCCACCAAAATTTGTATATTGAAGTCCTGGCCCCAAGTTTTCTCAGAATATAATAGTATTTGAAGATAGGGCTTTTAAAGAGATAATTAAGGTAAAATTAAGTCATATGGGTGGATTTCAATTCAATATAAGTATTGACCTTTTAAGAATAGGAAATTTGGACACAGATATGTTCTCAGGGTGGAGAAAGGCCACTTGAAGACAAAAGAAATCAACCGTCTATAAACCAAGGAAAGGGGCCTCAGAATGAAGTCCATCCTGCTGACACCTTTATCTATGACTTCTATCATCCAGGACTTCTCAATAAACTCTGATCTTGCCTCTCAACTCTTGAGTTTCTGTTGTTTAAAACACCCCATCAGTGGCATTTGTTATGGTACTCCTAGAAGACTAATAATTGTAGATAAATGGGGGTAGATTGCTTCAGTCCTCAATGTTCAGAGCAAAAAAAGTAGGAAGAATTTCACTTTTCTTTCACATTTTCTTTTCAGTGTGCTCCCAATTTTGTTCCACTGTTATAGTCTGTATTGTATACCTAGTCATTGGATTTTTTTTTTTCATCTTAGTAACATACATCCACAAATAATATGTTTCAGAATTTCTGAGTAAAGTATTTGCTTCATGTTTATTTTGTCTAATTGTATGTTTGATTTGCTTTTGTTGGGTATCAAATATATGTTATATTTTATTTCCCCTTATAAAATGGTTCCATTGTTTTCTAACACTTATTACTGATAAGGACAATTTCATATCAGTTTAATGAAAAACACACACACACACACACATATATATATATATATACATGTGACATGCATATTTTTATGTTTTACGGTCTAAAACCCTTTCACTGTACCTGGTGATTATTAGTTATGTGCTCATAGTTATAGATATTCTTTATGACTAGGACTGTTCATTAAAATCATTCATGAGAGGAGTTTTTATGCTATACCAATTAAAGTAGAATTTCTGGGGCAGTAGCCTATTAATCGTATTCTAAGTATTCTCTAAATGATTGCAGGCTTACTTGGAAAATACATTCATATGTATAATCTTTTGTAATCATTCTTTGTTGTAAACTTAAGAGGCAGTGGATGTTTTGGGTATATAGAAATGGTATTTCCAGTAGCAAGCCTGATATTAAAGCCGTGCTCACAACGTGGACTACTGAAATCAACCTGAAGTTAGTGAAATGCTCATGATGACTTTTTTTGGCCTGATTATGACTATAGTAGAAATTTATAGTCCTTTCTAGGCAGATCATTCTACTTTTTAAAAACATTGCTCTGGAAGTCAATGCTGAACTGAATATGAATCTACTGAATACATGGGTGAAGTTAAAAAGGGAGGAAGAATAGTTCACAAAAATTCCAGTCATTGGCATAATATTCAGGTAATACCCTTCCCTGTTAACTTTTATTATTTAGTTATAAAAGTTATGCATAACAAATAATAAAATTTATGCATAAAATTATGACCAACTAGACAGCATATTAAAAAGCAGAGACATTACTTTGACAACAAAAGTCCATCTAGTCAAAGCTATGGTTTTTCCAGTGGTCACGTATGGATGTGAGAGTTGGACCATAAAGAAAGCTGAGCGCTAAAGAATTGATGCTTTTGAACTGTGGTGTTGGAGAAGACTCTTGAGAGTCCCTTGGACTGCAAGAAGTTCCAACCAGTCCATCCTAAAGGAAATCAGTCCTGAATATTCATTGGAAGGACTGATATTGAAGCTAAAACTTCAATACTTTGGCCACCTGATGCGAAAAGCTGACTCATTAGAAAAGACCCTGATGCTGGGAAAGATTGAAGACAGGAGGAGAAGGGAACAGAGGATGAGATGGATGGATGGCATCACCAACTCAATGACATGAGTTTGAGTAAACTCTGGGAGCTGGTGATGGACAAGGAGGCCTGGTGTGCTGCAGTCCATGAGGTTGCAAAGAGTCAGACATGACTGAGCAACTGAACCGAACTGAACTGTTATGTATTCCATCTTTTTTTTAATTTTTTAAAATTTATTTTATTGAAGCATAGTTAATGGACAATATTGTGTTAATTTCTACTGTACAGCAAAGAGACTCAGTTATACATATGTATATATACATTGTTTTCCATATTCTTTTTCATTATGGTTTATCACAAGATATTGAATACGATTCCCTGTGCTATACAGTAGGGCCTTGTTTATCCATTTTATATATATATATATATATGTGTGTGTGTGTGTGTAAGAACCAATACAATATTGTAAATAAATATATTTATAATATATAAAAATATAAATATAAATATATTATAAATTTATTTATATATTTATAAAAATATATTATAAATAAATATATATATTATGTATATATTTACTTTACAATATTGTATTGGTTCTTCCACACATCAACATGAATCCGCCACGGGTGCACACGTCTTCCCAATCCTGAACTCCCCTCCCACCTCCCTCCCCATACCATCCCTCCAGGTCATCCCAGTGCACCAGCCCTAAGCATCCTGCATCTTGCATCAAACCTAGACTGGCGATTCATTTCCTATATGATACTATACATGTTTCAATGCCATTCTCCCAAATCATCCTACCCTCTCCCTCTCCCACAGAGTCCAAAAGACTGTTCGATACATCTGTTGTCTCTTTTGCTGTCTCACATACAGGGTTATCATTACCATCTTTCTAAATTCCATATATATGCATTAGTATACTATATTGGTGTTTTTCTTTCTGGCTTACTTCACTCTGTATAATCGGCTCCAGTTTCATCCACCTCATTAGAACTGATTCAAATGTATTCTTTTTAATGGCTGAGGAGATCAGCCCTGGGCTTTCTTTGGAGGGAATGATGCTGAAGCTGAAACTCCAGTACTTTGGACACCTCATGCAAAGAGTTGACTCATTGGAAAAGACTCTGATGCTGGGAGGGATTGGGGGCAGGAGGAGAAGGGGACGACAAAGGATGAGATGGCTGGATGGCATCACTGACTCGATGGACGTGAGTCTGAGTGAACTCCAGGAGTTGGTGATGGACAGGGAGGCCTGGCGTCCTGCGATTCATGGCGTCACAAAGAGTTGGACATGACTGAGTGACTGAACTGAACTGAATTGAACTGAATAGTCCATTGTGTAAATGTACCACAGCTTTCTTATCCATTCATCTGTTGATGGACATCTAGGTTGCTTCCATGTCCTGACTATTATAAACAGTGCTGTGATGAACATTAGGGTACACGTGTCTCTTTCAATTTTGGTTTCCTTGGTATGTATGCCCAGCAGTGGGATTGCTGGTCCATCTTTTCCTCCTATCTCAAACCTTGAGCTTCTCTAGGCTGCTACTGGAGCAAATCGCCCTAGTACAGCCTTTTCCTAAAATGTGTCCACTGGACCAAGACTTCCTCCCCTGTCTTTGATGTAGCAGCAAGTTTCCATCTGCTTCTCATTTTCTAAACATGTGTCAAAATCTCTGTAACAACAATTATCTCCTTTACTTCTATCTCTGTGTTTACTTTTTTGTTGTTTTTTCCTTCAGGAATCATCAGAGTGAGAGAAGATGTAGATACAAATATTGTAGATGCTTGATGTAGATACAAATATTGATACCATTCACATTATGCCTTCTTTTCAAGTGTCTGTGTGTAAGCCTATAGATAAAATCTATCAGGACAGGAGAAAATAAAGCTGTACTTACATTGCATTTATCCGAATATCTGTGTGGATTTATTTATATGCATCATTTCAAAATTCAGGATTAAAGTTTATTAAGAATTTAACAAGGAATAAATTAAAATGTTTAAACATGGTAAGCTATTGCCCTGTAATTTACAACTTTAGTGTTTTCCTTTTCCACTTGTTTTCATGAAAATATACCCTATAACTGGGTTGGATTCCTTTTGTCATTCTATCCTTATGGATGAGAGATTTCTTCTCTTATGATTTCATCTCATATCTGTTCATGAGTAATTTCCCAAAACTGAGCTCTCAAGTTTAGACAGATTTCTGCAAGTGCATCACCTCATCGCCCACACTGCAGGATGCTCTGGCTGTCTTGCACAAGTTGTTTATATCAAAGACTGAATATTGCATTAATCTCAAATACCTCAATATTTTGCATATTTGGAAGCATTACAAACATGGAGAAACTTTCATGCCTGGGCTTTTATTAAAACAGCTCTTTTTCCCATTTTTATTGGTATATCAATTTTTGTAGGACTAAATTTAGGGCTCAATTTATTGCCCATGGGACATTATGAATAAGAGAACTGTATTTGAAAAGAAAAAGGTTAGTTTCCTTTTCAGTACAGAATAGAGAGTATCTGTTTAATTTTAAATGGTTTAAACATGCTGTCACAATGTTAACTCCTGATATATTGCTGAATATTTGAAATGAGTTTCTGGGATGCTGTGAACAGCTTTACTGTCCCAGTGAGAGCACCTACTAGCTTCCAGAGGTAGAAGCAGAAGTTGCAGTCTTTATGTTCATGTATATTCTGTCTCAATTGTGTCTAGACTCTTTGTAACACCAGAAACAGTAGCCTGCCAGGCTCCTCTCTCCATGGGATTTCCCAGGCAAGAATACTGGAGTGGGTTGCCATTTCCTCCTCCAGGGGATCTTTCTGACCCAGGGATTAAACCTATGTCTCTAGTGTCTCCTGCATTGCCTGGCAGATTCTTTACCACTGCACCACCTAGAAAGTCCCTTATGTTCCATTACTAGATGATATATTGAAATGTTATTTCAGTGGAAATTCTATGATTTATAGACAAATGAATCAGTGAAGATGGTGTAAGTTAGGTCCTAGGATCTAACTCTTTACAGATAAATGGAAAACTCAAGCAAAAACTGTCAAAATCAATTTTGTCAGAATTCTGGAAAACAATGAAAGGCTTACTGCAAACAAGCAAATGCTGAATTAAGAAAAAACAAACAAGCAAACATGAAAATGCTAAGAGTGTGTTTTGGCATTTCACTTGTCCTTGTTACACTGTCTTTCCTAACTCAGTAGCATATTGATGGAAGCAGTGTATGTCTTATATTGGGACCCTGGTCCCTGGTTCCAGAAGAGTAAAGCAGAGCTAGCCTCAAAGAATTGTGTGTATATCGTCTAACCTGTCTGGGTCTGCCTGAAGTATTGAGGCAAGAAGCTTGTCTTTGTTTAACCTAATTCAGTAATCAATCAAGTCTGAAACTCGGTGACCCAGTCAATTCTGAAAATCTCAAAAATATGGTAAAGCAAATGAAAAACCTATAGCCACCTGGGGCTTAAGATTACAACTGAAGCAAACAATAGAGTGCTGAAGGCCTGGGATAAGAAGCTGGGGAGATTTTTTTTTTTTTTTTTTGGAAATTAGGATATTCAAACATCCCAGTGCATAATGGGGAATTTTAAAAATCACGTCCATGCCTTAGGGCATGTTCAGGATCAGAAAAGACCCGAAGATATACTAAGCTTTCCCCTCTGGCTAATGTCTAGACACTGGGCAAGCAGTTCATAAAGACTATGGCAAAATCGGCCTGGCTAAGTTTGTTTGTTTGTTTTTTACTTTATTTTACTTTTGAATCACCAGTCCAGGTTCAATGAAGGATACAGGATGCTTGGGGCTGGTGCACTGGCTGAGTTTTGAAGGAGTGCCCAACGATTTAGCCATTCTGCAGAGACTAGGAGAGATTTTTTTCCCTTCATTTCCCTCTTGCTCCTCTCCACCCAATCTCTGCCTCCCAGCATCCAAGGAAATTACTGTCAGAACACTAGCTAAACACAAACTTGAAGAAATTTGACTTCAGGGACCACACATGATAAAGAATATAAACTTACATCTCCACAACAAAAGACATGCCATTTTAAAAATGGACACAGGTCATATACAGACATTTCCCAAAGAAGATATACAAATGACTTACAAGCACACAGTCAAAAACCAAGTGCTGCACTCTGAATACAAATTGAAAAAACAGAAAGATGAATTAATTGCAAGGCTTTTCACCTGCAAGTTGGGAAACTCAAAGCTATAGGAACAATGATTCCAAAATACTCATAGGCTAAGGGTTTTTTATGGGATAAATAGAGAAGTTATTTGGCATTTTCAACTGACTCATTGCTGCTGGTCTTCTTTCTTGTTTAGATGAGGGTACCTGAGTCAAAGAAACAAGGAAACACAGACATCCAGTGGACATACTTGGCATTTGGGGATTAGCTGGTATTCTATGCTGATATCTGAGAAGAGCTATAAACTCCTGTAACATTATGTTAAATGTCTTTTATACACATGTATTGACCATTTCCATTTTGTGCCTGACCGAAGTGATTCCATTTTAGATTGGTTCTACAAAATGAGAAGGTCAACATCAGTCATTCAGTTCAGTTCAGTTGCTTAGTCGTGTCCGACTCTTTGCGACCCCATGAATCGCAGCACACCAGGCCTCCCTGTCCATCACCAACTCCTGGAAATCACTCAAACTCATGTCCATCGAGTCGGTGATGCCATCCAGCCATCTCATCCTCTGTCGTCCCCTTCTCCTCCTGCCCCCAATCTCTCCCAGCATCAGAGTCTTTCCCAATAAGTCAACTCTTCTCAGGAGGTGGCCAATGTACTGGAGTTTCAGCTATAGCATCATTCCTCCCAAAGAAATCCCAGGGCTGATCTCCTTCAGAATGGACTGGTTGGATCTCCTTGCAGTCCAAGGGACTCTCAAGAGTCTTCTCCAACACCACAGTTCAAAACCATAAATTCTCTGGCGCTCAGCCTTCTTCACAGTCCAACCCTCACATCCATACATGACCACAGAAAAAAACATAGCCTTGACTAGACTGACCTTAGTCGGCAAAGTAATGTCTCTGCTTTTGAATATACTATCTGGGTTGGCATAACTTTTCTTCAAAAGAGTGTCTTTTAATTTCATGGATGCACTCACCATCTGCACTGATTTTGGAGCCCCAAAAAATAAACTCTGACACTGTTTGCACTGTTTCCCCATCTATTTCCTATGAAGTGATGGGACCAGATGCCATGATATTTGTTTCCTGAAAGTCGAGCTTTAGTCCAACTTTTTCACTCTCCACTTTCACTTTCATCAAGAGGCTTTTTAGTTCCTCTTCACTTTCTGCCATAAGGGTGGTATCATCTGCATATCTGAGGTTATTGATATTTCTCCCGGCAATCTTGATTCCAGCTTGTGCTTCTTCCAGTCCAGTGTTTCTCATGATGTGCTCTGCATATAACTTAAACAAGCAGGGTGACAATATACAGCCTTGACGTACTCCTTTTCTTATTTGGAACCAATCTGTTGTTCCATGTCCAGTTCTAAACTGCTGCGTCCTGACCTGCATACAGATTTCTTAAGAGGCAGGTAAGTTGGTCTGGTATGCCCATCTCTTTCAGAATTTTCTACAGTTTATTCTGAGACACACAGTCAAAGGTTTGGACATAGTCAATAAAGCAGAAATAGATGTTTTACTGGAACTCTCTTGCTTTTTTGATGATCCAGCGGATGTTGGCAATTTGATCTCTGGCTCCTCTGCCTTTTCTAAAACCAGCTTGAATATCTGGAAGTTCACGGTTCACGTATTGCTAAAGACTGGCTTGGAGAATTTTGAGCGTTACTCTACTAGCATGTGAGATGAGTGCAATTGTGCAGTAGTTTGAGCATTCTTTGGCATTGCCTTTCTTTGGGATTGGAATGAAAACGGAACTTTTCCAGTCCTGTGGCCACTGCTGAGTTTTCCACATTTGCTGGCATATTGAGTGCAGCACTTTCACAGCATCATCTTTCAGGATTTGAAACAGCTCAACTGGAATGCCATCACCTCTACTAGCTTTGTTCGTAGTGATGCTTTCCAAGGCCCACTTGACTTCACATTCCAGGATGTCTGGCTCTAGGTGAGTGATCACACCATTGTGATTATCTGGGTCGTGAAGATCTTTTTTGTACAGTTCTTCTGTGTATTCTTGCCACCTCCTCTTAACATCTTCTGCTTCTGTTAGGTCCATACCATTTCTGTCCTTTATCGAGCCCATCTTTGCATGATATGTTCCCTTGGTATCTCTAATTTTCTTGAAGATATCTCTAGTCTTTCCCATTCTGTTCTTTTACTCTATTTCTTTGCATTGATTGCTGAAGAAGGCTTTCTTATCTCTTCTTGCTGTTCTCTGGAACTCTGCATTCAGATGCTTATATCTTTCCATTTCTCCTTTGCTTTTTGCTTCTCTTCTTTTCACAGCTATTTGTAAGGCCTCCCCAGACAGCCATTTTGCTTTCTTGCATTTCTTTTCCATGGGGATGGTCTTGATCCCTGTCTCTTTTACAATCTCATGAACCTCAGTCCATAGTTCATCAGGCACTCTATCTATCAGATCTAGGCCCTTAAATCTATTTCTTACTTCCACTGTAATCATAAGGGATTTGATTTAGATCATACCTGAATGGTCTAGCGGTTTTCCCTACTTTCTTCAATTTGAGTCTGAATTTGGTAATAAGGAGTTCATGATCTGAGCCACAATCAGCTCCTGGTCTTGTTTTTGTTGACTGTATAGAGCTTCTCCATCTTTGGCTGCAAAGAATATAATCAATTAATTTCGGTGTTGACCATCTGGTGATGTCCATGTGTAGAGTCTTCTCTTGTGTTGTTGGAAGAGGGTGTTTGCTATGACCAGTGAGTTTTCTTGGCAAAACTCTATTAGTCTTTGCCCTGTTTCATTCTGCATTCCAAGGCCAAATTTGCTTGATACTCCAGGTGTTTCTTGACTTCCTACTTTTGCATTCCAGTCCCCTATAATGAAAAGGACATCTTTTTTGAGTGTTAGTTCTAAAAGGTCTTGTAGGTCTTCATAAAACCATTCAACTTCAGCTTCTTCAGCGTTACTGGTTGGAGCATAGACTTGGGTAACTGTGATATTGAATGGTTTGCCTTGGAAACGAACAGAGATCATCTGTCATTTTTGAGATTGCATCCAAGTACTGAATTTCAGACTCTTTTGTTGACTATGATGGCTACTCCATTTCTTCTGAGGGATTCCTGCCCACAGTAGTAGATATAATGGTCATCTGAGTTAAATTCACCCATTTCAGTCCTTTTGAGTTCGCTGATTCTTAGAATGTCGACGTTCACTCTTGCCATCTCTTGTTTGACCACTTCCAATTTGCATGGATTCATAGACCTGACATTCCAGGTTCCTATGCAATATTGCTCTTTACGGCATTGGACCTTGCTTCCATCACCAGTCACATCCACAACTGGGTATTTTTTTTTGCTTTGGCTTCATCCATTCATTCTTTCTGGAGTTATTTCTCCACTGATCTCCAGTAGCATATTGGGCACCTACCGACCTGGGGAGTTCCTCTTTTTGTATCCTATCATTTTGCCTTTTCATACTGTTCATGGGGTTCTCAAGGCAAGAATACTGAAGTGGTTTGCCATTCCCTTCTCCAGTGGACCACATTCTGTCAGACCCCTCCACCATGACCTGCCCATCTTGGGTTGCCCCACGGGCATGGCTTGGTTTCATTGAGTTAGACAAGGCTGTGGTCCTAGTGTGATTAGATTGACTAGTTTTCTGTGATTATGGTTTCAGTGTGTCTGCCCTCTGATGCCCTTTTGCAACACCTACCATCTTACTTGGGTTTCTCTTACCTTGGGTGTGGGTACATCAGTCATTAGGAAAATGCAAATTAAAACCACAAGTTACCACTTTTCATTGACTGAGATATCTGTAACCAGAATGGAAAGAAGGAAGGAGGGAGTAAGGAATGAATGCAGGAAGGCAAGAGAAGGAAGAGAAGAAGGGGGATCTTGTCCAGTCACTCAGTTGTGTCCAACTCTTTACAAACCCATGGACTGTAGCATGGCAAGCTTCCCTGTCCTACAGCATCTCCTGGAGCTTGTTCAAACTCATGTCGATTGAGTCAATGATGCCATCTAACCGTCTCATTCTCTGTCATCCCCTTCTCCTCCTGCCTTCAATCTTTCCCAGCATCAAGATCTTTTCCAATAAGGTGGCCCAAGTATCAGAGCTTCAGCATCAGTCTTTCCAATGAATATTCAAGATTCATTTCTTTAGGACTACTGGTTTGATCTCCTTGCAGTCCAAGGGACTCTCAAGAGTATTCTCAAATACCACAGGTCAAAAGCATCAGTTTTTTGGTGCTCAGCTTTCTTTATTGTCCAACTCTCACATCCATACAAGACTACTGGAAAAACCATAGCTTTGACTAGAAGGACCTTTGTTGGCAAAGTAATGTCTCAGCTTTTATTATGTTATCTATTTTAGTCATAGCTTTTCTTCCAAGGAGCAAGTGTCTTTTAATTTCATGACTGCAGTCACCAACTGCAGTGATTTTGGACACCCCCCAAAACAAAATCTGTCACTGTTTTCACTGTTCCCAATCTATTTCCCATGAAGTGATAGGACCAGTTGCTATGATCTTAGTGTTCTGAATGTTGAGCTTTAAGCCAACTTTTTCACTCTTCTCTTTCATTTTCATCAAGAGGCTCTTTAGTTCTTCACTTTCTGCCATAAAGGTTGTGTTATCTGCATATCTGAGGTTATTGATATTTCTCCAAGCAATCTTCATTCCAGTTTATGTTTCATCCCCATCGTTTCTTATGATGTACTCTGCATGTAAGTTAAATAAGCAGGGTGACAATAAACCACCTTGACACACTCCTTTCCCTGTTTGGAAAGGAGTTTCCAAACTTTGTTTGTTAGTTTCCCTGTTGTTCCATGTCCAGTTCTAACTGTTGCTTTCTGACTTGCATACAGGTTTCTCAAGAGGCAGGTCAAGTGGTCTGATATTCCCATCTCTTTCAGAATTTTCCACAGTTTTTTTGTGGTCCACACAGTCAAAGTCTTTGGCATAGTCAATAAAGCAAAAGTAGATGTTTTTCTGGAACTCTTGCTTTTTCTATGATCCAACAGATGTTGGCAATTTGATCTCTGGTTCCTCTGCCTTTTCTAAAACCAGCTTGAACATCTGGAAGTTCACATTTCTCTTACTGTTGATGCCTGGCTTAGAGAATTTTGAGCATTATTTTGCTAGCATGTGAGATGAATGCAATTGTGCAGTGGTTTGAGCATTCTTTGTTAGCTTAATGTTATCTAAATTTTATCTCAATTATTGTTTTTAATGTAGAGGCTAATCTTACAGTCTTGATTTTGTAAGAAGTTATACAGTATCCACTTTACATATAGAAAATATTTCTCCACACCCAAAGAAATTCTGAAAATAATATAGGCTGGAAGATGATTACACTTTAATTGATAATTCCAGCAGTCTTGAAAACTTTCTGGAGGATGTTAAGGAATTTTAATATATGTTAATAGATAGATAGTTTCCTTCAAATCCTACATTTCCGTCACTAAATCATATGCTTCCTTAGATGAAAATCTTGAGAGACATGGTTTCAATTAATATCACTTCCATCTCCTTGTTTAGTAATATAGCATGTTATTTTTATATTGACACAACGCTTTTAATAATATTTATCTGAGAGTTTTCACCATTTTAAATTAGTCTTTGATGTCCATCAAAATGTTGAGAGGCTGAATCTGAATAAAGAAGGAATAAGGAAGAAAGTACTACCTGAATGAACGTTTTTCAGACTTACTCAACATGAAACTTTTAAAAAGTTTATATATATGAAAAATAAGCATCTAGTTTTTACTTCAAATGGAAAATTTATTTCTAAAACATAATATATTTAATACAAAAATTCCTAAAAATTCAAATGCACATTTCAAAAGGCTTTCTCAACAACCCAAATTAATATTAAAGTGAGTAGACTCTCACGCTCACTGGGATATCCTTAGCATATTACCTATTTTTTTTCTATCAACTATACAGAAGGTTTGTATTTTTTTCATCTCTTTTCTTCAACATTTTTCTCACCAGGTATTTTGAGAAATCAGAATCTACTAGGATTTTTATAGTTAAATAGCAAATAATTTTATTCAAATTAATGATGAAATTCAAATGAGTGCTTGAGTAAATATTTGAGATTTATTTAATCAATAGTTAGATACTTCTACATAATTCTTCTTTTCTTTTGTCTTCTCTACCCCTACCCTTTGGAATTCATTTAACCATCACCCATGAAAGTTCTGCTAGGTGCTCAGAAGCACCCTCATTATTCATATAAATGGAAACAAAGAAAACTTTAAAGAAGGTTTTGTTCTTGAACAGTCAAAACAGGATATGCCAACAATGGTTACAGCACAGTGGATTCAATAGTAATTAGAGATTTCTAAGCTCTTTGTGAAACTGCTATTCCTCAAAGTCCTAATCCCTCCATTTCTTTTTCTTATATTCCATAACTTGACTTCTGTCAACTCACATGTAGTATCAGTACCTATATGAAGTTTCCAATCTAAATATATCCAACAGAAGTTTCCCCTTTGGAGTCAACAACTATACCTTGCAAACAAATCACCTTTATACACTACAGCATATAAGCACATCGAGGCATTAATTTAGTAAGTTTTTATTGAGCCCCTGTTAGTACAAGATTCTACAATTAATTGGTATAGTGCATTAAAGTGTATGAAATGATTTTATACTCCTTTCTGTGAGAAGGTATTGAAATTGTAACTATCCAAGTTTAATTACTGGCAATAATAAAAGCAATATTTTTAGCAGGACAGTGTTTTGTTAAGTAAAACTAAAATATGTTTATGACCTTATTTTATAATGTTAAACTTAAAGGTTATCTTATAGAATGTAATTACCAACTTCCAGAAGTAGATTAAGGAAGTATACTTTAACATCATTCAATAAAATACTTAAATATTAGTGTGTTGATGAGCAAGATGCAGCAATACAGTAATAATGTCTACAGTAAGAACAGAAAGTCTGGCATGCTGCAGGCCATGGGGTCGCAAAGAGTTGGACACAACTTAGTGACTGAACAAAAAACAACACTAAGATGACCTTTATTTTTTCATGTCTTTCATGTTCTAAGATGAGAAATTCCCATGTTTAAGCAAAGATTTCTATGGCAGAAGAGAACAGAGAATAGAGGGAAGATATTTTTAAAATGCTTCTAATACTTTCCTAATTTTTTACAAGGTTCATAAAGTCCTTTCTCTTATGAATAATTTTGATAACCTGGAACTTCATTTGCTTTATCTAAAATTTAATCAATTCTATGAAAAAGCCTAGTCAGTGTGAAGTTTGGCAGGAGCTGTTATCACTGGACTACTTCTTGGAGTAACCTCTATTGTATAATGGAGACTGAAAGACTCTTGGGAGTGACAGTAACTACAGTGACAGAAGAACAACTGTTTATTGGCATTTCATCCCCTGTAATAGATGCCCAAACAGGTCCCTAGACACCTGTAGAAATTACAAGGGTGTGTTAGACCATGACAGTTGAGAAATTATTACCAGACGCACCTAAAAATGGATTTCTAAGCTTTACTGTAATCCTTGAGGGAAAAAAATACCATTAGCCTGCTGACAGTAAAACTTACCTAAATATTTCAAAGCAACAAAATAAATGTTCTACCTAAGATAAACATGTATGTATATATATATATATATATAAAGAAATAGAAAAATTAGACAACAAAATAATATAAATAATAGGAATATTCAAAAAGTAACATAGTAAAACTAATTAACAAATAATAACCCTATGTACTAGGCACTGTACATTCAAAGACATAATACAGCTACAAGTTACAATATGCAGTCTTTAACAGAATATAACACAATCATATAATATTAGCATTGGGATCAATTCCACATTTTATTGCATACAACAGCAAATGTAAATTGGATTCATGCTAAACTAGCTCTAGGATGATCTTCACAATGCCATTGAGATTTTCCATAATGTAGATTTTAATAATGATAAAGCATACTGCTTGTCCACTTAAGTATTTGCTAAAATTTTGGATGCATAGGCAAATATTTTCAGACATATACTAATTAATAATGCAATGTAATTATATACAATATATACTATAGTATATTAGGCTTTCCTGATAGCTCAGTTGGTAAAGAATCCGCCTGCAATGCAGGAGACCCCAGTTCAATTTCTGTATCTGGAAGAACCACTGGAGAAGTGATAGGTTACCCAATCCAGTATTCTTGGGCTTCCTTTGTGGCTCAGCTGGTAAAGAATCTGTCTGCAATGTGGGAGACCTGGGTTTGATCCCTGGGTTGGGAAGATCTCCTGGAGAAGGAAAAGGCTACCCACTCCAGTATTCTGGCCTGGAGAATTCCATGGACTGTATACAGCCCATGAGGTTACAAAGAGTCAGACATATATAACTGTATAGTTCCGTGACACTTACATTCACATTGTTGTGCAACTCTCACCATCGTCCATCTCCTGAATATTTCACCTTCCTAAATTGAAACTCTGTCCCCATTAAATGGGCTTCCCAGGTGGCACTAGTGGTAAAGAACCTGCCTGCTAATGCCGGAAATGTAAGAGACATGGGCATGATCCCTGGTTTGGAAAGATCCCTTGGAGATGGGCAGGGACACCCACTTCAGTATTCTTGCCTGGAAAATCCCATGAACAGAGGAACCTGGTGGGCTATTGTCCATAGGGTCTCAAAGACTTGGACATAACTTAAAAGACTTAACAAATTAGTATATGATATACTATGTACACGTATCTGTACCATAATAATGCAGGGCTCATCTGATGGCTCAGCAACTAAAGGATCTGCCTACAAAGTAGGAGACAGGGAAGATGTGGATTTGATCCCTGGCTCAAGAAGATCCCCTGGAGGAGGAAGTGCAACCTGCTCCAGTATTCTTGCTTGGAAAATCCCATGGACAGAGGAATCTGGAGGGCTGCAGTTCATGGGGTTACAAAGAGCAACATGACTGAGTGACTAAGTATGCACATATATAATATATATATATATATATACACACACACATAGTTTTATATGTATATACATGTATGTGTATAAAGCTGTATGGGTGTGTGTAAAGTTGCTCAGTCATGTCCAACTCTTTGCAACCCCATGGACTGTAGCCTGCCAGACTCTTCTGTCTATGGAATTCTCCTGGTAAGAATACCAGAGTGGATACCTGTTTCCTTCTCCAGGATATACCTATATACATAGTAGTTCTGTTACGACTAATTTTCTATTTTGAAACTATTTTATTTCCTAGTGTTATTCTTGTCTTTGAGTGATTACAAGAACATAAAGAAGAAATAACATAGTTTTTCCAGAAATAATACTAAATTATTTTATTTATCATAATATCAGAAATGCATATATATATGTTAAAACATATATGTGTATATATATATATATATATATATGAAATAGCTTCCCACATCATCTCCCAGTGCAATAAAAATACAGATTTGAAAATATTTATTATTAGCCAAAGAAGATCACTGAGAAGTATTTTCATCCTGGCATAAGATGTTTCCCTTCTACAGGCTAGGCCTTGTGAGATAGGGTTATAGATTGAATTTTCACAAACCGTGGCCCAGAAAAATCTCTAAGTGAGAAATTAACCAGGGAGAGGCAAAGCACATATGCTTTGGATTTCCTGAAACTGTTAATTTAAGATGTAGGAAAAGACATGCTCAAAGAGGGACCTAAGAGTTTTCCAAAACCAGCAGTATAAATTAAAAAAAAAATCCTTTTGGATCTTTTGAAAAGACAATGTACCATATAGAACAACTGTGATAAAGAGATGAAAATTTGCATATCAGTGAATATATATCCCTATTTTTTTTTCTTCTCTTTGATGGAATCCTAAATTGCATCAGAAATTTGGCTACTCTGAATAAAGACTAAAATTCTGCAGACCACTTGAAACGAGATATAGTTATCCTAAAGGCAATCAAGTTAGATATAAGCAGAAGTGGTGTGTGCAGTTTTTGTAAAGTATCATTAGAAAGGCAGATGATCTGTTTTTGTTTTTTTTTTTTTTAATTCTCCATTCTGCCACCTGGGATGTGTAGAGAGCCATAGCTCATCCTGAGGTTTAAGATTCTGTATAGTGGAGAAACATAATGAGCAGAAGTCTGATGATTTTTTTAAGTAGAAGTGATACACTGGTCCTAGACTACTAGTTGGACTTTAGTTCTGTACAGAAGTAAAAAAATCTATTTCATTAAACCACTTTTGTTATTTTATTATTGTTTCCTTTCAGTGCTAAATCTAATTCAGATTAATACTTTTTTTTTTTTTTACTAAAGTTGGAATGCTCAACCAAAGGAAATATAAACTAAAGGGTGGCAATCCTATTATGTTTTGGCAAATAATTTATTAAAACAGTCATTCATTATGATAACCAAGTTCTGAGCATTATCTGATATAGTAGAAAAGATTTGAATGTTGTTTCACATTAGATACTTCTTCCTACTTGTAGCAGGAGCCAGTACAGTATACTACCTCAGGCTTCATCTAGACCACTGGTTCTCAAAATATTATCCAAGCGCTCTGCCATAAAATGTTGAAAAACCTAAATGTTTTTTGACCCTGATTTTTGATCACAGTAAAGCATCATGACTTCAAATTGTCACTTCAAGCAACATATACATTATAGTTAATCTCGTGCTAGTATCATTACTGGTAAAAATAGATTAAGGTATTGCTTTTTCCAGTCAAATGCATTGCTAGAGATGTCCTCGAAGGAGCTACTATAGACAGCGAGCCCCAGAAGAGCAAAGAAGTAAGTAGACAGGCACCAAAAGGTTCAATCTTAAATTTCTTATCTAATTTTCATATATTACTTGTGCATGGAATTTACAGGAAGAAAAATTATAATTGCTTTACTAAAATTTTTAAAGAGTTGGATTAGCAAAGATACCACAAATCTATACTTCAAAATCCTATGAGCTATTTATCTGCAAATGAGATCTTGTACTCTCAAAATGTCAATTTCATGTTGTAGTTCATAATGATTTGACAGTAATTTAAAAATATTAATGAAATATTGTTTTCTAGAGAATTATTAATTTATCAAAATTTACTCAAGTAATAAAAGAAATATTAACTCAACTAAAATAAAATCATTCAAATCTAAATATTTACCCTCATGTCCATACCTTACATATACACAGAACTGTCTCAGCCTAGATGTTGTAGCACTTATTTAAAACAAATACAGATGTTTTCAAATTAATATGTTTTTCCAATGAAGAAAAAATTGGGGAATACTTCTGCAATTATATAATAGTTTTAATGTGAAAAAAAAGCATGAGAAATGTGTACTTGGACAAATGATATGAATGTTGTAAGTAAATTTTAAAACATCAAACCCAGTACTGTGTATAAAAAAATGCATACTAACAATTTGAATTTAATATAGAAAAGCAAGGGTAGCTTAACATTTGAAATTCCTTCATCTATTGCATATTAATATAGTTAAGGATAAATTTAAGAGCTCTAGAAACATTTCATAATATTCAATGTTCTTTAATGACAATTTTTTTTCTCATTCTGAGACTATAAAGGAACTGTGTTAGTTTGCTGAATGATGTCTACCAGAGAATCTGCAACTGTAATCATAAAAGTGAAAAGTTAGAGGCATTTCATTAAAAATCAAGGGAAATTCATAAATTACCCTCAAGTTTATAAACTCTGATTCCTTTTAGGCATGTCCATGAGGTCATATTAGAATAGTTAACAGTGAAGTCTCTTGCAAGAGTGATCAACTGTGCAAAATCTAAATAGCTAACCACCCCCAAAATACAGTAGTGCATTCTTATAAGATTCTCACAAACATAAGGCTGAGAAAAAGCATTATTAAAGATGAATACCTATGCAAAAAAACTACATAAAATGCATAGGAATAATTGAAACTAAAACTAATATAGTAATTCCTTCTGCAGTGGGAGAGGTAAGATAAACACACTCATGGATGTGGAGGATGGTACCTAAACTTAAAGGCAAAGTTCTGTTGTTTAAGCTGTATTGTTTGCTCATAATTATTCATTATGCCATTCTTTACTCCTTTTTCTATGCCTGTATATTACATAATATATTACTTATATTAAATATATATATAAATATATTAAATATAAATATATATAAATATATTAAAAATATATATCACTTATTTTAAAAATAAGTGAACTCTGATTTGATATACTTCAGTTTTATGTGTTATTTCAAAGCCAAGCCAGATAGAAATGAAAAAAAAAAGTATATTTTACCATAGGTTAGCAAAGAGTTGGATATGACTTAATATCCAACAAGTATATATACATAATGTATATGTATACATGTATATATACACATATGTATTTATATGTGGGTGCATGTATATACACATGTGTATGTGTATATATGTGCATATGCATAAATGTATACACATGTATGTGTGTATATACACATACATATAGTGTATATATACACATATGTATATGTATGCATACACATACATACATACATATATGAAGTACCACAGGTCTGTCTGCTGTCATCCTCTTTAACCTATACAATGAGCACATCATAAGAAATACCAGGCTGGATGAGTTACAGGCTGGAATCAAGATAGTTGGGAGAAACATCAACAACCTCAGATATGCAGGTGATGCCACTCTAATGACAGAAAGTGAAGAGGAACTAAAAAGCCTCTTGATGAGGGTGAAGGAGGAGAGTGAAAGGGCCAACTTAAGACTGAATATGAAATAAACTAAGATGGTGGCATCCAACCTCATTACTTCATGGCAAGTAGAAGGGGTAAATGTGGAAGTAGTGACAGATTTCCTCTTCTTGGGCTTTAAAATCACTGTGGATGGTGACTGCAGCCATGGTATCAGAAGACTATTGCTTCTTGACAGGAAAGCTCTGACAAACCTAGACAGTGTGTTGAAAAGTAGAGATATCACTCTGCTGACAAAGGTCTGTATAATCAAGGCCATGGTCTTCCCAGTGGTCATGTATGGTTGTGAGAGCTGGACTGTAAAGAGGGCAGAACGCTGAAGAATTGATGCCTTCAAATTGTAGTGCCAGAGAAGACTCCTGAAATTCTTAGACAGCAAGGAGATCAAACCAGTTAATTTTAAGGGAAATCAACCCTGAATACTCAGGTTTGGAAGGACTGATGCTGAAGCTGAAGCACCAGTATTTTGGTCATCTGATGCCAACTGCTGATTCATTGGAAAAATCTCAGAGGCTGGGAAAGATTGAGGGCTAAAGGAGAAGAGGGTGTCAGAGGATGAGATGGCTGGATGGCATCACTGATGCAATGGATATGAACTTGGGCAAACTTTGGGAAATGGCAAGGGATAGGGAGGCCTGGCGTGCTGCACACCATGGGGTTTCAAAGAGTCAGACAAGACTGTGCAATAACAACAACATACACATACATATATATCACAGAGGTGATGCTCAGAAACTGAGAATCTGCCACACCCGAATAGAAATCGTTAAAAAGATACAGACAAAATACTTTATATGGAAAAATAAATGGATACTTTTGTGACTATATGTGGATATATGGCTGAAGAGCATATGCTTTTAAATATATGATAAAGAGTTTTAGTATGTAACTTACAGGTTTATAATTCATTGGGTTATTTCCAGAAAATTTGTGAAACTTTGAAGAGGAGACTGTTGCTATGGATATTTCACTTAATAATCATCAACTAAAGGCTAAAAAAGCTAAACATTTGCATTCATAAGAACACAATGCTTGTGTGTTTATATTTTGGAGATCTATAGCATGAAGCACATGCTCCATTACTGCCAAATCTTGAAGCAAAAGCTTCCACTCCCATATAATGTAAAATTTTATTCTGTTTTGGTTAATTTAAATTTTATTCACATTGACTGATTATCACATTGACAAATGATCAAACATCATATGCTATCATATGGGTAGTAGCTGGAAAAGAAATAAAGAACATTTCATGAATTGTGTGATTTTCTTAAGGAAGAAGACATTCTGAATCCTGCAGGTTTGTTCAGAGCTATTGCAGAGGCCCCTGCATATAAAAAAGGAGTTTTCAATACATCAATTTTAATTTTTTCTTCCTAACAATTTTGGCTTGGATTCATAACTTGCTTATAGGGATTCACAGATTTTTAAGCATCCAAATCTGCAAAATTTACCACATTGCATATATATTGCCCACTAAGAAAGTCTGTCCCTCTTCAATCTGGCCTGCTCATCTGTGGTCTGACAGATGGATTCTGCACAGGCAGAGAAAAACCTTATTTTAAAAGTAAAAATTAATTAATTTAAAATCTCACATCAAGTTTCAAGGACTTTTTGTTGAATAAAATTGTATTAAACCACTGATCACATTATTTTAATATCTATTTTCATCTGTTCAGTGCAGGTATCATTTATCAGAATTTGGTAGGGCAGATTGCAATGGAACATGTCATATACTGACTACTTACAAATATTCATCTCCCTCATCTTCCTGGCCAATAAGATAGCTGATCTTGTTTGAAGCAATAAGGAGCCTAGCTGCAAATAATAGACAAATTAAATCAGCAGTTATTAATAGGATTCTGTTCCCCTGTTCTCTTGTTCCCAGTGTGACTTCAAAAATACTGCTGTCAGCCAACAGACATAGGGAAGTTTGTTGGATGGTTATGGGATTTTAGGATGGTTATCGGATTCCCTTGGCTTTTGAGTTTCTTATAAAAAGAAGCATTAAACTTGTAAAATTGCCTTCTGC
This sequence comes from Oryx dammah, assembly GCF_014754425.2. Classification (NCBI taxonomy): domain Eukaryota; kingdom Metazoa; phylum Chordata; class Mammalia; order Artiodactyla; family Bovidae; genus Oryx; species Oryx dammah. Next base: position 139,965,884 of record NW_024070186.1, read on the forward strand.
TTTTTTTCTACAATAATTGTAAATATGAATAGAACTGCATGTCAAGCTACTTCACTTGTGTTTGACTCTTTGCAAGCTTATGCACATTGTCTGGCAAGCTCCTCTGTCCATGAGATTTGCTAGGGAAGAATACTGGAGTGGGTTGTCATTCATTTTTCCAGGGGAATCTTCCTGACCCAGGGATCGAAGCTGTGTTTTCTGCGACTCCTTCATTGTAGGTAAATTCTTTACCGCTGAGCCACCAGGGAAGCCCCTAGGACAACCATTTTGCTATCATAACTATTATAGATGAAAATTAAAATCTAGTATTCTAAAAATGTTAGAAGGGAAATAAAGAAGAATCTTGTGTGCTTGATTCCATGAATGAGTCCCTAAGCCAATTCTAGAAACAGCCTAGATTTATATAGCTTGTCCTTTAATTGACACCTCTTCATGTTATTTATTTATTTATTTATTTTGAGAGGAGGTTTTGTGACTGGTTTCTTTCCAGGTAGTACAACTACATTATCTAAGCTGTCAAATTTATGGGCATAAAATTATAACATTTCCTTACTTTCACATTAGTGTTTTTAAGCTAAAATGGTATCCCTTTCTTCACTGCTCTACTGGTAATTTGTGACTCTTGTTCATGATTATTATAGCTAGACATTCATTAATATTATTGCTATTTCAAAGCAGTTTTGATGTTATCTCTGTTATTCTTTTTCAATTTCACTGATTTATGCTCTAATTTTTATTATTTATTTTCTTATGCTTGTGTTCCTGCTTTGACTTTTAATTTGTTCTTTAATTTTCAATTTTTTATGTACAAATTTAGTTCATGAAATTGACACATTTGTTTGATAATATATTCATTGTTTATTTCTAAATGTATCTATATTTATTTATAACGTTGTAATGTTCCTTTATGTGTGGCTTCAGATGCATCACACACAAGTTGGTATGTATTTTGATTTTCCTTTAATTAAAAATACTTAGAAATGTCTTGCATGGTTTCCTCTTAACTTTTAGAATATTTTTCTTTTAATGTTCAGATATTTATGGGTTTTCCAGAGTTTACATAATTAATTAATAGTTTAATTCAAATGTTGTCAAGGTACATATATTTTATGATTTCAATTCTTTTACATTTGTCGTGTTTTGTTTCCTGACCCAGAATCTAGTTTATGCTGGCAAATATTTCATGTGAAGTTACAAGAATATGTTTTCTGTTATAGTTGAGTGGAGTTCTGCAAATGTGTCAATTATGTCATTTAGTTGACAGCACTATTCATCTTCTTTACATCTTACTGCTTTTCTATCTACATGTTATTACATCAGGAAGGGCAATGCAGATTTCTTTTTATTTTTTTAATTTTTTTTCCCAATTCTATCAGTTTAGATCTCATGAACTTAGAAGCTCTTTTTAAAGTAAGTCAGACAGAGAAAGATAGCTGTCACTTACGTGCAGAATCTAAAAAACAAAATTGGTACAAATGAACCAATTTACAAAACAGAAATAGAGTCAAAAGTGTAGAAAACAAACTGATGATTACCAAGGAAGAAAGGGGTCAGTTCAGTTCAGTAGCTCAGTCATATTGACTCTGTGACCCCATGGACCAAAGCACGCCAGGCCTCCCTGCCCATCATCCACTCCAGGAGTTTACTCAAACTCATGTCCATTGAAACGGTCATCCAACTATCTCATCCTCGGTCTTCCCCTTCTCCTCCCTCCTTCAATCTTTACCAGCATCAGAGTCTTTTCAAATGAGTCAGTTCTTCACATCAGGTGACCAAAATATTGGACTTTCAGCTTCAACATCAGACCTTCCAATGAATATTCAGGAATGATTTCCTTTAGGATGGACTGGTTGGATCTCTGTGGAGTCCAAGGGACTCTCAAGAGTCTTCTCCAACACTACAGTTCAGAAGTATCAATTCTGTGGCGCTCAGCTTTCTTTTTAGTCCAACTTTCACATCCATACATGACTACTGGAAACACCATAGTCTTGACTAGATAGACCTTTGTTAGCTAAGTAATGTCTCTGCTATTTAATATGCTCTCTAGTTTGGTCATCACTTTTACTCCCAAGGAGTAAGTGTCTTTAATTTCATGGCTGCAGTCACCATCTGGCTTGATTTTGGAGCCCCCCAAAATAAGTCTGTCAGTTTCCATTGTTTCCCCATCTATTTGCCATGAAGTGATGGGACCAGATGCCATGATCTTAGTTTTCTGAATGTTGAGTTTTAAGCCAACTTTTTCACTCTCCTCTTTTACTTTCATCAAGAGGCTTTTCAGTTCCTCTTCACTTTCTGCCATAAGGGTGGTGTCATCTGCTTATCTGAGGTTATTGATATTTCTCCTGGCAATCTTCATTCCAGCTTGTGCTTCATCCAGCCCAGCATTTCTTATTATGTACTCTGCATATAAGTTAAATAAGCAGTGTGACAATATACAGCCTTGACGTACTCCTTTCCCAATTTGGAACCAGTCTGTTGTTCCATATCCAGTTCTAACTCTTGCCTCCTGACCTGCATAAAATTTCTCAGGAGGCAGGTCATGTGGCCTGGTATTCCCATCTCTTTAAGAATTTTCCACTTTTTTTTTGTGGTCCACACAGGCAAAGGCTTTAGAATAGTAAATAAAGCAGAAGTAGATATTTATCTGGAACTCTCTTGCTTTTTTGATGATCCAACAGATGTTGGCAGTTTGACCTCTGGTTCCTCCACCTTTTGTAAATCCAGCTTGAAAATCTGGAAGTTCATGGTTCACATGCTGTTGAAGCCTGGCTTAGAGAATTTTTAGCATAACTTTGCTAGTGTATGAAAGTGAAAGCAAAATTGAAGTCGCTCAGTCGTGTCCGACTCTTTGTGACCCTATGGACTGTAGTCCACCAGGTTCCTCTGTCCATGGGATTTCCCAGCCAAGAATACTGGAGTGGGTTGCCATTTCCTTCTCCAGGGGATTTTCCCGACCCAGGGATCATACCCAGGTCTCCACCATTGCGGGCAGACGCTTTACCCTCTGAGTCATGAGATGAGTCCAATTGTGTGGTAGTTTGAGCATTCTTTGGCGTTTCCTTTCTTTGCGATTGGAATGAAAACGGTCCTTTTGCAGTCCTGTGGCCACTGCTGAGTTTTCCAAATTTGCTGGCATATTTAGTGCAGTACTTTCTTTTAGGATTTGAAATACCCCAACTGGAATTCCATCAACTCCACTAGCTTTGTTCATCGTGGTGCTTCGTAAGGCCCACTTGACTTCCCATTCCAGGATCTGGCTCCAGGTGAGTGATCATACTATCATGATTATCTGAGGGAAAAGGAGGGAGAGTGATAAATTGGAAGACTGGAATTGACATGTACACACTATTATATATAAAATAGATAGCTATGAAAAGCCTACTGTACAGCACAAGGACCTATATGGAAATAGAATCTAAATTAAAAAGTGGATATATGTATATGTATAAATGCTTCACTTTGCTGTATGGCAGAAACTAATACACATTTAAAATCAACTGTACTCTAATAAAAAATTAATTTTAAAAAATGTGTATATATCTTCTTGATGTACCATTATCTTTATCCTTATTTAATACTCTTTTCAAACTGGTAGCATTAGTTGTTGAAAGTAAACTTTGTCTCATATTAACATCATCAGTTCAGTTCAGTTCAGTCGCTCAGTCGTGCCCGACTCTTTGTGACCCCATGAATCGCAGCGCACCAGGCCTCCCTGTCCATCACCAAATCCCGGAATTTACTCGGACTCACATCCATCGAGTCAGTGATGCCATCCAGCCATCTCATCCTCTGTTGTCCCCTTCTCCTCCTGCCCCCAATCCCTCCCAGCATCAGAGTCTTTTCCAATGAGTCAACTCTTCACATTAGATGGCCAAAGTACTGGAGTTTCAGCTTCAGCATCATTCTTTCCAAAGAAATCCCAGGGCTGATCTCCTTCAGAATGGACTGGTTGGATCTCCTTGCAGTCCAAGGGACTCTCAAGAGTCTTCTCCAACATCACAATTCAAAAGCATCACTTCTTCAGTGCTCAGCTTTCTTTATAGTCCAACTCTCACATCCATACATGACCAATGGAAAAACCATAGCCTTGACTAGACAGACTTTTGTTGGCAAAGTAATGTCTCTGCTTTTGAATATGTTTTCTAGGATGGTCATAACTTTTCTTCCAAGGAGTAAACGTCTTTTAATTTCATGGCTGCAATCACCATCTGCAGTGATTTTGGAGCCCCCCCAAATAAAGTCTGACACTGTTTCCACTGTTTCTCCATCTATTTCCCATGAAGTGATGGGACCAGATGCCATGATCTTCATTTTCTGAATGTTGAGTTTTAAGCCAACTTTTTCACTCTCCTCTTTCACTTTCATCAAGAGGCTTTTTAGCTCCTCTTCACTTTCTGCCATAAGGGTGGTGTCACCTGCATATCTGAGGTTATTGATATTTCTCCCGGCAATCTTGATTCCAGCTTGTGCTTCTTCCAGCCCAGCATTTCTCATGATGTACTCTGCATAGAAGTTAAATAAGTATGGTGACAATATACAGCCTTGACATACTCCTTTTCCTATTTGGAACCAGTCTGTTTTTCCATGTCCAGTTCTAACTGTTGCTTCTTGACCTGCATACAGATTTCTCAAGAGGCAGGTCAGGTGGTCTGGTATTCCCATCTCTTTCAAAATTTTCCACAGTTTACTGTGATACACACAGTCAAAGGCTTGGGCACAGTCAATAAAGCAGAAATAGGTGTTTTTCTGCGATTCTTTTGCTTTTTCCATGATCCAGCGGATGTTGGCAATTTGGTCTCTGTCTGGTTCCTCTGCCTTTTCTAAAACCAGCTTGAACATCAGGAAGTTCCCGGTTCACGTATTGCTGAAGCCTGGCTTGGAGAATTTTGAGCATTACTTTACTAGCGTGTGAGATGAGTGCAATTGTGCAGTAGTTTGAGCCTTCTTTGGCATTGCCTTTCTTTGGGATTGGAATGAAAACTGTCCTTTTCCAGTCCTGTAGTCACTGCTGAGTTTTCCAAATTTGCTGGCATAATGATTGCTGCAATTTTACAGCATCATTTGTTAGTATTTGAAATAACTCAACTGGAATTCCACCACCTCCACTAGCTTTGTCATGGTGGTGCTTCCTAAAGCCCACTTGACTTAGCATTCCAGGATGTCTGGCTCTGGGTGAGTGATCACACCATCATGGTTATCTGGGTGATGAAGGTATTTTTTGTACAGTTCTGTGTATTCTTGCCCCCTCTTCTTAATATCTTCTGCTTCTGCTAGGTCCATTCCATCTCTGTCCTTTATTGTGCCCATCTTTGCATGAAATATTCCCATGATATCTCTAATTTTCTTGACGAGATCTCAAGTCTTTCCCATTCTAATGTTTTCCTGTATTTCTTTGTGTTGATCACTGAGGAAGGCTTTCTTATCTCTCCTTGCTATTCTTTGAAACTCTGCTTTCACATGGGTACATTTTTCCTTTTCTCTATTGCTTTTTGCTTCTCTTCCTTACTCAGTTATTTGTAAGGCCTACTCAGACAACCATTTTGCCTTTTTGCATTTTTTTTTTTTTTCCCTTGGGGATGGTCATGATCACCGCTTCCAGTACAGTATCATGAACTTCAGTTCATAGTTCTTTAGGCACTCTCTCTATTAGATCTAATCCCTTGAATCTATTTGTCACTTCCAGTGTAGAATCTTAAAGAAATTTGATTCAGGTCATACCTGAATGGTCTAGTGGTTTTCCCTACTTTTTTCAATTTAATTCTGAATTTGGCAATAAGGAGTTCATGATCTGAGCCATGGTCAGCTCCCAGTCTTGTTTTTGCTGACTGTATAGAGCTTCTCCATCTTTGGCTGCAAATTTCACATCCCTGGAGCATCATTTGTTTTATTTTCCCTAAGTTATAGGTAAAGAAACATCCACAAAGAGTGTAGGTGGCTTACTAAAGCTCACATAGTTAAATAGTTAACTGAACCAGGATTTGAACCTATTTCATTCTGACTTTTATGCTTTTTTTTTCTATATTGTTACACTTTCGTCATCCTATTCATCTTTAGAACCTCAGTGCTACAGTGTATTTCCCATGTGAAGCCCTCCCTCATTCTCTCTCTCTACCTCACTCAGACGGGGTTATTCATTTTTATTAGAACTCTAAATAATGTTTTATTTTAGTACATTGTGTTTGACTATAGGGCCAAGGAATACCTGCATTTTTGTCTGTTAGGTCTTCTCAAGGAAGAATAAAGAAAATTTCCTCTTATTATCTGGGTCAGTATCTGATGGCCTCAGGTCAGAACTTTTGCCCAAAAAAAATAAAATAAAATAAAATAAAATAAAAATAAAATAAAATAAAGAACTTTTGCCCATAACTCTAAATGTATACATAGATATAGACAAATTTATAGATATAGATAAATCTTTCTATATACCCATCCATTCATCCTTTCATCTGTTTATCCTTCCATCCAAAGAGAGAGAGAGAGAGAGAGAGAGAGAGAAAGAGAGAGATACATTGCTATGAAGTTAAACTATCAAATATGTAGCAATTATTTTACATCATATAGCAGAATGTATAAAATAGTCAAACATTTCCACTGAAAACATTCAAAAAGTCCTTTAGGACCTTCTACCAAAAAAAGGCATAGTTTTTAAGTAGAGCAAAGTTCCATAGGAAGTATCCCTTATCCTGGAAAAATTTCCAAAATAGTGGGAGAAAACCACTATGTACAGGAAATTAACATTTTCAAAAATTATGTTATTAATGATCTGTTATATTTTGATTAAATGTAGGTAACACATTTTTACATTATATAAAAATTATATAGTGCTGTTTTTACTTTATTGCATAATACTTTTTGTAGAATTTCTATATAACTATTTAAAATATTAAAAGTACAAATAAATATTTATGCACATATTATACTCTGGGTTTCCATTTTAGTTAGAAACCTCAAACAACAATACCCAAATAGCAATATTTGTATTTGTTTAATTATAAGAACCTGTTTAGTGACACCAAATGTAGGAATGTATGTATATATTTTTAAGTTCTTGCCAATTTGTCTACTGAGTCTGCCAGAACAAAATACTCATAGATGTGGCAGTTTAAACAATAGAAATTGACTTTTTTCACAGTTCTGGGATCAGTTTTTGTTGGAAGCACTCTCCAACCACCTTGGAGGTGGTTACTTTTTCATTGTGGCCTCACATGGTGGAGAAAAAGAGCATATTAGCTCATGTCTTATTATGAGCACTGATTCTATCATGAGAACCCCACTCTTATTTATTCATCCAAACCTAACTATATCCCCAAAGTCCCATCTCCTAATACCATCATATTGGAGTTAGGCCTTCAATGTGTGAATTTTGGGGGACACAAACATAGCATCGACAATACTGCTTAATAATTTAAATGATGCTCTTTATAATTAATAAAAAAATGGTGTTACCTTTAAAATGATGTCTTATTTAATTTTAGCATTACTAATTAGTCATTAATACATGCAAGACATTATAAGCGTGATTCATGTAGTAGACTTGTCTATAGTTCATCAGGAAGGTGGCAATTAGTATATACCCATCCAGGGGAATCCATCTTATGATAGTGCTATTCTGTCCAGTGTTTATACGTAACACACTGAAAGAACCCCCAAATAAACTTAGAGAAGAGACTATTAAAGTTAAAGTGAATAAGACTGAAAAACTCAAGCTTGGTTACTCCCTAAAATTATAGCAACTTTTCTTATCTACGCTTCTTATTTCTTTTGAAGTCATGGTGTGCAAGTCTCTCAGTCATGTTTGACTCTTTGTGACCCCATGGACTATACAGTCCATGGTATTCTCCGGGCCAGAATACTGGAGTGATTAGCCATTCCCTTCTCCAGGGACCTTCCGTACCCAGGGATCAAACCCGAGTTTCCTACATTGCAGGCAGATTGGGAGACAGGAAATGAGTAATGTGTTTTCTGACTGAAGACTCTGCAAAGTTCAAGTATACAATAAAACTAATAACTGTAGAACATTGAAGAGAGAAAATATACTAGAAGTAATGTGAGTTTTGTTTTGTATCAGGAAATTTTAAGGAAAATAATAATATTGAAATTTTTAATATTGTACTTTAAAAGTTTTGAATTCTATGTATTACTTAAATAGAATACTTTGTGGAATTAGTGATAGTCAATTTAAATAAATGTGTTTTCAGTTAATTTGGTTTGGAGAATGGCATCTGGTGCACCTTTCGTATGATATAAATATTGGTATTGTATGTGGTGAAGAATCCACCTACCAATGCAGAAGACGCAAGATACTTGGGTTTAATCCCTGGGTTGGGAAGATCCCCTGGAGAAGGAAATGGCAACTCACTTCAGTATTCTTGCCTGAAAAATTCCACACACAGAGGAGCCTGGCAGACTACGATCCATGGGGTCACGAAAGAGTCAGACATGACTGAGAGAATGAGCACTCAGCATGCATTGTGTGTGTATAAACTTTTAGATAATATTTTAATTTCTGAAGAATAGTTCCACTTATTTAAAAGGACTTGCAAAATGTCATTTTTCTTGTATAGGTCATATTTTATTAAAGCTATGGATACCTTTTTCCCCTAAATCATAGGAAATTATTTCAGTATAATTCTTTTATTTTTTTTTTTTCACTAAGTAAATGGAACTGGGTTTTTGTTGTTGTTTTTGTTTCTGGATGAGAGGAAGAGGTTTAAGTAAGATTCTCTTGGATAAATTTATTCCTTTTTGAATCTTCATTATAGACTGAGATCAATAATAATCAATCAACAATCAAACTTTCAACAATAATACATTTTGTTGTTCAATAGCAAATTCATGTCCAACTCTTTGTGCCCTCAGGGACTGCAGCACACCAGGCTTCCCTGTCCTTCGCTATCTCCTGGAGTTTGCTCACACTTGTGCCCACTGAGTTGGTGATGTCATCCAACCATCTTATTAGAATCTTCCTGCAATACAAGAGACTTGGGACTTGGATTTCATTCTTGAGTCATAAATATCCCCTTGAGAAGAGAATGGCTACCCACTCCAGTGTTCTTGCCTAGAGAATTCTGTGGACAAGGAGCCTGGCCGGTTCAGGCCATGGGGTCACAAAGAGTCGGACATGATTGAGTGACTAACACTTTGGGACTTCCCTCGTGGCTCAGATAGTAAAGAATAACATACATTAGACATATGCAAATTAATAAATATATTTAAATGTCTTAATAGCTTGAAACATATTAAAGAGTTAATACTCATTTATTTATAATGTTTCATGATGGCTAGGAGGTAGTCTTCATAGAATACACAGAAAATCTTAGAAGGCTATCAGTTCAGTTCAGTTCAGTGACTCAGTCTTGTCCTACTTTTTGCAACCCCATGGACTGCAGCATGCCAGGCTTCCCTGTCCATCACCAACTCCTGGAGCTTGCTCAAACTCATGTCCGTCAAGTCAGTGATGCCATCCAACCATCTCATCCTCTGTCGTCCCCTTCTCCTCCTGCCTTCAATCTTTCCCAGCATCAGGGTCTTTTCCACTGATTCTGTTTCTCACATCAGGTGGCTAAAGTATTGGAGCTTCAGCTTCAGCATTAGTCCTTCCAATGAATATTCAGGAACGATTTCCTTTAGGATGGACTGGTTTGATCCCCTTGCTGTCCAAGGGACTCTCAAGAGTCTTCTCCAACACCACAGTTAAAAGCATCAATTCTTCAATGCTCGGCTTTCTTTATGGTCCAAGTCTCACATCCATACATATTCTCTACCAAATGTGAAAATCACGGGGAGGGAGGAGAGAGGGGTGTTCAGGATGGGGAACACGTGTATACCTGTGGCGGATTCATGTTGATGTATGGCAAAACCAATACAATATTGTAAAGTAATTAACCTCCAATTAAAATAAATAAATTTGGTCTTTTGATGAGAAAAAAAAAAACTTCTTTGGTCTAGGAAAAAAGAAAAATAGTCTGTGTTAGTAGGAAATTTATTATACATATATACCCCAATTACCTAATGCAACAAACGGCAAAAGGAATACAAAGAGCAAATTCAACAAGTATAAGGAAGGTGTTAAAATTCAATGCTTCTCTCTTCACCCCTTCCCCATACTACTGTCTCCCCTTAGTGGGATTATGTTTGTGTGTATTCCCAGGTGGCTCAGTGGTAAAGAATCCGCCTGCCAAGCAGGAGACTCCATTGGAACTCTGGGTCCGGAAGATCCCCTGGAGGAGGGAATGGCAACCCACTCCTGTAGTCTTACCTGGGAAATCCCATAGAGTAGGAGCCTGTCAGACTATAGTCCATAGGGTTGCAAAGAATCAGACAGGACCTAGTGTCTAAACAGCAGCAGCAACATTCTTCAGATAAACTTTCTTCTCATTTCCCGTGTACATGTTCAGTTCACAACTCATATGTTTAAAATATTCTATTAAAGGAACCACCTAGAGCAAGAGTATCATCTGTTATTATAAACTCCAAATTCCCATGAGACAGGATCTGCCTGTGCTTGCCTCAAATGGTCAACACAGACTGTCTTTTGTAGACAGTGAATACAGCTTCATAACTTCTAAATATAGTTAATAGGAAGTCAATTTTGTGTGCTAGAGCTTCTCTAAGCAAAAATACTGAGTAGCCATTCCCTTCTGCAGGGGATCTTCTGGACTCATACATTGTATGCTGATTCTTTACCATCTGAGCCATCAGAGAAACTCTAGAGATCGATGATACTAAAAAGGAGAGGGTTGGTATCATGACTTATAAAAATATTCTGACTATCTTTTTCACGGTTGGGAAAGATATCAGATAAACTCTAAACTTATTCCCTTACTCAATTAATGTGACCTTCCCTTATGCAAATAATGCAGAATTAGTGATGGCTGAAGTATCTTGAATAAGTCTGTATTTGCTTTAGGGAGAGTAGAGTAACATGTTTGTTATAAGGAGTTGAAGCCAGGCAAATCTCAATGTAATAATTTGTTGTGTTATGTAATTATTCCATGGCCAATTATACCATGGCCAAATTATTTGTTGTTCATTTCAGTTTCCTAAATATCAAAAATAAATGTAATAACAGTTGCATCATATATTTATTCAGTAGATAGCAAAGAAGATAAAATACAACTTTTTTTTGCACAATACTTGCACATAGAAAGTGCTCACCATATATTGAGGTGGTATTGGCGTAAGGAGAAGTTCTGTTAGAAAAGCAGCTGGTAGAAATATCCACTGATCAAGTGAAAGGCACTGGCTGCTTTAAATAAGTAATTGACAAATGATTTAAACATCCAGCTCATAGTAGAATGCATGTTAATTATTTGGAGTGAGATACAAAACACAATGAGTAGAAAGAAGAGTTAGGACAGTAGAGAGATCAGGAAATAGGTGATGTATCAGTTTTCTATTGCTTTTGTAACAAATTACCATTAACTTAGTGGCTTAAAAACACAAATTCATCATATTAAAATATGGAAGTCACAAGTTGGAAATGGGCTAAAATTAAGCAGGGCTCCCAGGGAAAATCTTTTTCCTGCCATCTTGTATCTTCTAAGCTCTACACTTTCTTTGGTTCATAGAAAGTCTTTCCAGACTTCCCTGCATGCCTCTTTCACTTTAAGGATGCCTGTGATTATATTGGTCCCACCTGGATAATCTAGGTTAATCTCTCCATCTCAAAGTCAACAGATTTGTAATCTTAATTCACCCTTGCCATGTAACATGTTCAGCAATAAGGATGTGAACATCCTTGAGGAGCCATTATTCTGCCTACCACTGATATGTAAAAGAGTTTGAAAGTATTTTAAAAGTTAGAATTTACAAGCTTTGTGCTTAGGTCAAAGCACAAAGTAACTGATAGGCAAACTGTTAGACAAAGTAACTGATTGGCTTTTCATCTCAAGATATAACAGGCACATTATGACAGGCACATTCCTAACCATTAATAAGAAATTAACCATCTGCAACAGAGGCTTTTCAAACACTGGTGTCATTTATAATCATATGTAATAATTGGGATATTGGACCATACTAAAAGACAGATTGAATGGATAATTAGGTGAATTAGATGACAATAACAGAAGCAAGGTTAAGCAGTATTTTAAAATTTTAAAAGATTAAGAACAATTGCATATATGAAAGTTGTGGAAAGTAAGACTTCAAGTATTTTTAATCTAGAAAAGTGACTATCCTGCTAAATACCTCACTGAATTTTCAATAACAAGCTTGCTTTTTTCTTTCAAAAATGTAAAAGCTATTTAATTTTGCCATCTGTTCTCAAGATGATTAAGTATAAATTAATTGTAGGCAATAATTTTTAGAATGCATTGAATGCCAAGATATTCTAAATGCTGCACAGAGAGAATTATTTTTCCAAATAATAAAGCAAACTATTTTAAAAAGTGAAGTAATATACAAACTCTGCAACTTTAATATATAATTCTCAATTCTTTTCTTCCAAGAATCTTGGGAAATTTGTATCCAGAATTTTATCTAAATTTCTGATAATTATATGTTTTTGTTTAAATAGAAGCTCACTTACAGCTCTGGCTTACTGTCAAATTTACCACCTTTTAGTATAGTTGTTAACATTTAAATGGTAAATCCTAACTTTTCTAAAACTAGGCAGAAAGAGAAAAATAATGTGGCAATATTAAAATAGAAAGTAAGACATGGACACATTGCTATATTTAAAATGGGTAACCAGAAAGGTCCTACTGTATAGCAAAGGGAACCCTGCTCAATGTTATATGGCAGCCTGGATGGGAGGGGAGCTTGGGGGAGAATGGATACATGTTATGTATATATGACTGAGTCCCTTAGCTGTTCACCTGAAACTATTACAACATTGTTAATTGGCTATACTCCAATATAAAATAAAAGTTTAAAAAATAAAATTATAGAAAGAAAAGAAAGATGTTCAGGTTTGCAGGTGAGTATTTTTAAAGAAATGTAAAGTTGAAGGACACAACTGAATTACTTCCAATGAAGAAACAAACCTAAAGTGAAAAAGAAAAAATTCAACTAAAATGTAAGTAACTTATCACATTCTTCTAAGTGATTTAGCAGAACCAATGAGATACTAGTTCTAATAAACACAAATTCCAGTGTGTGGAAATAGGTCATAAAAATTAACAAATGTGAGACTGATACATGATATATAAAGAATTTTAATGTGATATACTTTAGTAGGTCAGGAAGTTCACTGTATATTGGATGGTTTAATGTCAAGGAACCAAACCTGAGTCTGCTCACCAGAGCATGATAAAGCCAATCTACTGACACAGGATTGTACTGAAAGAAAGTACAACATTCATTGTGCCCAATGTGGGGCCAAGTAAGGAGAATGGCTACTTTTTGCTCAAAAGAGCTGACTTCCCTGACAGTTTCAGGGTGTGTGAGTGTATGCTCAGTCCTATTTGACTCTTTGCAACCTCATGAACTGTAGTTTACCAGGCTCCTCTGTCCCTGGGATTTTCCAGGCAAGAATACTCTTGTGGGTGGCCATTTCCAATTCAAGGGGATCTTCCTGACCCAGGGATTTGAACTTGAATCTCTTGTGTCTCCTGTACTGGCAGGTAGATTCTTTACTATTGCACCACCTGGAGATGATTTCAGGGAAGGGTTTTTAAAGGCAGGATGAGGGAGAGGGTCTCAGGCTCCTTGGTCATCTCAACTGCCTCCTTCTGACTGCTGGTGGTGAGGTCATCAGGAGCCAACATCATCAGCCTTCTCATTCCAGCCCATATGGGGTTTTGTGGTCAGCACTCAATTAACTTCTTCCAGCGGGTGAGGGTATTAGTATATGCAAAACAACTCAAGGATATCCTTCAGAATATTATCTATAGTTCTGGAGGAGGAACTAAAAGCCCTTGGCTTTGTTTTATGGCTAAGCTTTTCTTATTTTGTCTTGCTTGTTTTCCTTTGTTTCTGGATTTTCTCATTTCTCTGATTAAATTTGCCCTTTAGAACTTAGGGAAGGCCTGGGAACCTAAAACTTTTTTACGGGTAAGAGGAGGCAGTTATGTGGGTCTGTCTGTCCTCGGGAACGCTCTGCAGCGTCCTGTTCAGTTCACTTATTTCTAGTTCTTATCTCTAGTTCTTTAAGCAGCAAAGGAAATCTTAAACTATTTCTCTATTTGTAATTTTTCTATTGGTATCTCTCTGTGTATGCCATTCCCTCATTTCTGAAACAGTGAGGAGAACAAATATAAAAATGATGGTGAAAGACAGCTGACTAACATACGTGGAGTAAGTTGAGTTCTTTGGCTTTATTTGTATACTTACATGTCGTAACATTAATTTCCTATATTTTAGTCGACCTTACCTCTTAAAAGGATTTTTACATATCTAACTTGATTTCTGTATCTATGCTTCCTTATATCCATGGCTCTACAAACTACTTAGAACAAATAAAATTATGTGTGCAATATTTTTGGAAGGTACAGGAAGAAGTGAAAGATTCCTAACATCTTTTAAATAGGTAGTACTATATTCTTACCAAAGATTTTCATGTTAATTATATTATTTGGTCATATAAAAATGTACTAAGTTATATAGGTATATAAAAATGTATATAGGTGTTTAAAATTATGATAAAGAATTTTTGTGACTAGACATGATAGCAGCCTTGTTCCTAAAAGTGTTTCATATTAAGAACTCTTGTCAAATTGACTCTGTGAATGGAGCCCTAGACTATAAACTGTCCTTAAAATAATCTCAAAAAGAGTTTGTTTGTCACCAGATTTACTCTATATAAGCATTGGAACACTGGAGAGAGGATAAGTTCTTGACAGCCTAGATGTACTATTTAAGAGATTGGAAGAATTTGAAAAAATGTGCTAATGTGATTGAAAAACAAACAAAAACCATGCTTTGGGAACTAGTTCAATTATTTTTCGTTTGTACTGTACCCTGATTAGGAAAATTCACATTGGCAGCTTAAAGTAAAAGAGCTAGGGTGTTGACTTGGAGAAACTATTATTCTTACAATGTTTAAACAAAATCTATAAGAATAAAAACAACACAAAGAACACTCTAAATTATAGAAAATATATTTCTATAAAATGTAATTTCAGATTCTTTGAATATTTATTTTGCTAATGCAAAAAATGGATTTTTTTCAGTAACATGACAAATTTGTCAGCTTGTCACTTAGAGCAAATGTTCTTTTAAAATGGACATTTTCAGTAAGCATTTTAATGTAACTACAGACAGACATACAGACAGGAGCATACATACACCTCAAATATACAGTTTGAAAGTTTCCATTCTGTATTGATTAATACAAATAAATTTTGACTTAAGAGGTCTCAGGCATATAACTTTTACTGACTTTCATTTGAGTTCTTAACACATGAAATGTGCATGGTAATGATGATAAAATATTTGCATAGCAACTCTGAGCTTAAAGGATACTAAATACTTTCATAAACACAATTTCATTTATTTTAATGTAGAGAGCAAATATTATCAGAAAGCAAACTGAAAGAAGTTCAAAAAACATGTTCATCAAGTTTATTTCAAGATTTATTTCAATGATTTCTGAATATTCTTGTTTAACTTATCTTTTATTATTCTAGTGAATACAGATTTAGAGTTTGTTCTAGAATCTAAGTACACTATCACAGAATAAAATGAGATAAAATTTTATAAAATATTGGACTTAAATTTGTGAACTCTATTGAAAGTGAAGTTACTGAAGGAAAATACAAGGTACTGTGTTTAAGTAGAATATTTTCTTGCTGAAAAATTGCATGGAATGCTTCAACATAGAATAAAAAATGAAATTAATTTCTATGTTTAATTTATTGTCTAAGGAAATTTAATTGCTTAGGTAGATTAATACTGATAATTGAGGATATTTAAGAACATCTTATTTTTTATGACATTTGTACCTAGATTTAAAAATAGTAAAATAGTAGTCTGTCTCTTAATCTTTCTTTTTAAACCCTAAAAAACCACCAGGAAATGAGATTGAAAAGCTAAAATTTTAAAGCTGGTTGATAATAGGTTACTAGATATCAAATGTTACATTGTTCTTTATTACATTTATTTGGCTACACCATCAATCAAAGACACATGTTAGGTTATGATGATGTCACTTTCAATAACATGCTTGACAGTAATAATTTTTATACATTGACATGACATCCAGTTTAAATACTGTCTGCTTTTCTAGGCTGTCACTAGAAGAATTTCATGGTTCATAAATTACATTTACCATAGTAATGCTCTAGTTAAAAGTTATCTTATGTATATGTTTTTGTGTAACTTCCTAAGTGCTAATGTTTTGCACCTGTTTTTCTGTGCACATAGGATTTGATAAGGCTACACATAAAAAAAGTGGTGATCATATAGTAGAAAATTGAAACAGTAACAATCAAAATGAAGTCTCAATAATTGAGTTCTTGTATCCCTGGTAAAGAAATTAGTGTAAATTGGTGAGAAAAGATGAGAAGCCAAATCAATTGAAACTATGATGTTGGTGGATAATCAATGTGTGCAATAATTTATTATTGTTCATAAGTGAAAATCATTTCTCTTTTTGAGATTTCTTCCTTTTATTTTTTTTTTCAGTTACAATTTACCTTTCTGGGTTTACACTTTGAGTAGTCTAATTTTTTCTCTTGATTTTTTTCCCCTACATTGAACTCTAAACTTTTCCTATTGAAATGTGTTGTATGAATTCTGGGAGTAAAAATTAATGCTAGTTTTTCAGTGTGACTTTGTGCAACATATTTCACACACTGCAGAATATCCAAACTTGGATATTTCTGACTTTAATTATTTTGTATATTCTTGATACTTAATGAAATTACATTTCAATATGAATTAAAGTGGAAAAAGAGACCCTCCGATATCTACCATTATGAGTAATGCACAATATTTAGAAATCATTTATATGATTAAATATAGAAAGTTTATTTTGCTTTGTGTAAAATATTATGAACAATCAGTCAGTTCAGTCACTCAGTCGTGTCCAACTCTGTGACCCCACGAACTGCAGCACACCAGGCTTACCTATCCATCACCAACTCCCAGAATCCACACAAACCCATGTCCATCAAGTCAGTGATGCCATCCAACCATTTCATCCTCTGTCATCCCCTTCTCCTCCTGCCCTCAATCTTTCCCAGCATCAGGATCTTTTCAAATGAGTTAGCACTTCTTATTAGGTGGCCAAAGTATTGGAGTTTCAGCTTCAACATCAGTCCTTCTAATGAACACCCAGGACTGATCTCCTTTAGGATGGACTAGTTGGACCTCCTTGCAGTTCAAGGGACTCTCAAGTGTCTTCTCCAACACCACAGTTCAAAAGCATCAATTCTGTGGTGCTCAGCTTTCTTCACAGTCCAACTCTCACATCCATACATGACCACTGGAAAAACCATAGCCTTGACTAGACGGACCTTTGTTGGCAAAGTAATGTCTCTGCTTTTTAATATGCTGTCTAGGTTGGTCATAACTTTCCTTCCAAGGAGTAAGCATCTTTTAATTTCATGGCTGCAATCACCATCTGCAGTGATTTTGGACTTTATTTTCTTGGGCTCCAAAAATATGCTTACTCTTTGGAAGAAAAGTTATGACCAACCTTGACAGCATGTTAAAAAGCAGAGACATTACTTTGTCAACAAAGGGCCATCTAGTCAAGGCTATGGTTTTTCCAGTAGTCATGTATGGATGTGAGAGTTGGACTGTAAAGAAAGTTGAGCACTGAAGAATTGATGCTTTTGAACTGTGGTGTTGGAGAAGACTCTTGAGAGTTCCTTGGACTGCAAGGAGATCCAATCAGTCCATCCTAAAGGAAATCAGTCCTGAATGATCATGTGAAGGATTGATGTTGAAGCTGAAACTCCAATACTTTGACGATCTTATGTGAAGAACTGACTCACTGGAAAAGACCCTGATGCTGGGAAAGGTTGAAGGCAGGAAGAGAAGGGGACGACAGAGGATAAGATGGTTGGATGGCATCACCAACTGAACGGACATGAGTTTGAGTAAACTCTGAGATTTGGTGATAGGGAGGCCTGGCGTGCTGTCCATGGGTCACAGAGTTGGACATGACTGAGCGACTGAACTGAAAAATATTATCATTTCTGAAAAAAAATTAAGGTCTAAAATTGAGTCATGTGACTTAATGTCATATTGCAATTACCTGTCAAGGTATAATGACATTTCATAATATGAAAATGTATTCAAGTTACCACCTTTGAAAATAGAGGCACAGTGTTGACTATTTTCCCTCTTCAGTTATCTTTTTCTCTTATTTTATAGGACAGTGACCTAAATTCAATATCAATATATATTTCCAAGTTCCTTCCTCCTCAAGTATACTAAGCATCAATCATTTAGACTAAGCATGGTAGTAACTATGAATAGCATCTATTAATTATTCACCTACATCTTCTTACTTGAAAATTCACAGCTTTGGTTAAGACTTACCTAAACAGGTGTGAAGTTGTATGTTCCCTCCCCCATATTACATGTTTATACATTCTAAAGCAATCTTTCCTATATGTATACATTTGGACATTTGGTTTTAAAACAGTGAATTCCTGAAGAAGACTCTTGGTTTGTACTGTAGGTTAGTAGTTTGAGTTGGAATGTCTATTAGACAGAGTTGGAATAGAGTATGAGGCCATGGTAAAATAGTATCTCCACCATTGTTTCAAATTGTCAATCAGAACTCTCTTAATGAGCTGCTGGCTGTGCAAGATCCTTGCACAATACCAAGTGTAATTTAAACATACTCTACTGTTTTTTTATTTTTACTATGGCTCCTCCTGTATGATTTTTTGGTCCCAAATGATTCAATAATAATTTATAATTAAGTTGTGGAATCCCTTTTAAAGTGTAAAAATTCTATTATTTAACAGTTTTACTAGCGAAGATGACAAAAAGAAAGGTGGGTTAAATCCTCCCTTTGCTTCAGGTTTTTTTTTTCTAATGTATGTATAATCTGCTTTTGATGGTTGGATTCTTTATGTTAAGAGAGACAATGACATTTAACAAATTCCTCCTGGTCCCTTTAATAATTTTTTTCTGATTTTCTATGACCCTTTCACTGGTACTCAGTACCAAGAACCCTGATTTGGTCATCATTCACTTCTCTGAATAAGTGTTCATCTTAGATGTGTGATTCCTATATACGGTTTGTTTCAATAGAAAGGAATGCTAGAGATAATATTTATTTCTGGCTTAATATTCTTATAACTAATTATCTGAAAAGTGAGAGAAAAAAATCAGAAAGCTACTTTGTAAGGCATGTAGTATTTCATTCTTAGCATGTCACTCCTGTTAGGTTCTTTCTATAAGGGATGTGCTGAAATAACCAAGCCATGTCTTTAAATATTAAGGAAGGAGATAAGCAAAAAAAATGGTGATGTTAAAGCAAGTAATTGGGGCAGACTTTATTTTTATTTACACTGATTCTAGATTTTTGTTTAATTTGTTTAAATTACAAAGCATAAATGATTTTGTATTTCTTTGCTTTTGTGGAAATAAAGACCAACCAAATGTGAATAAGTGAAGTCTATTTTGCAGAACTTTTACAAGAGAGTCATCATCACTTGTGCTTTGGCAGGAACTCAAAGGCAGGCAGTAGAATGAAAACACTTTCTAGTTGGAAAAACAAGGAGGGGGTGGTTAGGAATGCCCTGACTGGAGGCTTTCTTAACACAGGAAAGCTACAAGTAGGATAACTAGAATCAGGGCATCCAGAGTGATTTGTTGTTGCTGTTTAGCCACTCAGTTGTGTCTGATTCTTTCCAGCCTCATGGACTATAACCCACCAGGCTCCTCTATCCATGGGATTCTCCACTCAAGAATACTGGAGCGGGTTGCCATGCCCTCCTCCAGGGGATTTTCCCAACCCAGGGATCGAACCCGTGTCTCCTGCATCTCACGCATTGGCAGGTGGATTCTTTACCACTAGAGCCAACAAGCAACCCCAGTGTGATGGGCTATATATTTATATTTGATTTTCTCTGGTTGGTCCTCTGTTGGAAGCAGGGACAAAAGTTAGGGAAGCTGAAAATTATTATCTAAGTTCTGGCCATTTTAAGCTGATTGTAACAGGAGCTGCTGTTTAGCTTCCTGGAATGTATGCTAGAGATAGTGAATGTTCTGACTTTGTACATGTCTTTCTTGAGGCTACTATGTTGGATTCCTGGCCTGGTTACTCTAAATAATGCTTTGGGTTTCTGGGCTGCTTGCTGTGTAGATCATGTGTCAAGAGTTCTCTCTTTTTGCACGGTCTGGTCATTGTCAGTCTCTCACATTTAAGTGACAAACTTAGGATGTTATTGTTTAAAAAGGTTTTATTAGTTTTAGCTTGATAAGCAAAATAATAGTTTTAAAAACTAGAACTATGTGATAAAATCTAAAATACATTTGATATTTATATTATTTATTATATCTGATTTATCATATATAAATATTTGTTACCACTTGAATATCTTTCTTCACATTCCTCTATTATCTAAAATAAGCTTTCTTAAGAATCAACTAATTTTTTATTTGGTTTGTAAAAAATATTGACCTTAAATGGGAAAATTTCTAGTCAGTTGATTATTTATAAAAGGAAGTTACTATTCATTGATGAATACATATGTATTTTAGGTTGCTGTTAGTCTCTTATTTCTGAGAGCTGTTTTAAAACTCCAAATTCTGCAGAGAATAAAATGAGCCCATAAAAATAATTTCTGCCATTTATTGAATTTATTCTGTACATTAGGTGGTTTACTCCCTTTACATATATTTTTCAGTGACACTCTCAAAAGAGCAGTATACTTATGTTTATTTATTCACATCAGGAAAGCTGACCCAGGGAGTGTTTAAATTCTAATAGGTTGTGAAAAGAAAATTTTGCATCTTACTCCGTTATGTTTCACAGTCCCTCAAATGATACAGCTCAGTCTTGT
Organism: Oryx dammah; assembly: GCF_014754425.2. NCBI lineage: Eukaryota > Metazoa > Chordata > Mammalia > Artiodactyla > Bovidae > Oryx > Oryx dammah. The sequence continues at coordinate 139,986,799 of NW_024070186.1, forward strand.
CTACATACTGTTTATCTATAAATTGTATGTCTCCTAATGTGAAACTATACCTTAAATACAACATTCAATGTGAGAGCAACAGAAATCACACTGATCTGGGATTAAACTTGATCTTTTCTGCGTCATTGAATGACTAATGCGCTACTACAAGGTAATATAGAATCATTTGACTTTGAAATGAAAAGGAAAAAATACGGGAACATTTCTAATTTTTGAAAACCCATTTTAGTATTTAAATATAATTTAAACACATTTTTAAGTAACATAGAAATATCAGAAACAGCCTAAGTAGTTAGATAAAATATTGCACATCTGTATATCAAGTTATTATGTATTAACTGAACATAAACAATTAACTTTAGTAATGATGTACAGTAGGAGTTTTGTTAAATAAGTATTTTTGATCAATAAGAGGAGTTATTTTTAAATTCACCTGCAATTTAAATATTGACTATATGACTAAATATCACCTAAAATGTTGTGACAGTATTTTAACATTATTTTCAGTGGTGAATATAAATATTTTAAATTAAATGAATCTTTCTTTTTTTAATGTTGTAATGATTAAGAATGTTTAATTATTAAGACCTAAAGTGAATCTTTTTTTGGGGGGGGGGCAGAAAGCCACTTAAGAAACAAATAGATCCTGTTGGTCTCTTTGTAGTTTTCATCACTCTTGTATAGCAGATGAGTGTTCAACAAAAACTCAGCTTATCATCCTGACAAATGGCATACAATTCTATATAGAAACATTTTATTTAATCGCTATCATTTTATAGAAAAATATATAAATTAACATTGTCATTTAAAAGGTCTTTAAGTGTATATTCACATTAGTTCTTTTTTGTTTTCATTTGAGCTAAAAATACATAGAGTTCTTTTTTCTTAGATACCTTCAGGTTATATATAGCATTAGAAATTTTAACAGAATCCTTCAGATTTTGTGTCACAGTGCATTTCAACATTCAGCTTCTGCCTCTGGATTCTACTAATAAAAATATTTTAATTCCAGGTATATTTTACATGTACAGTGACTACATTACCACCCACAAATGAAAGATTCCCAAGAATATTTTGTATTTTATTTTCCTGAGAGCTAGAAGCCTGGTTGGGCTTTCCTGTCACCTTGTATTCTATATTTTAGATGTTTGAAAAAACACTCAATTTCATATATTCTCTTTATAAAATGAGTTCAGAAAAGACAATTACTAAAATCGTGGCATATGACAATTGTCTTGTAATTTATGTATGCCTTATTGCCCATTACAATGCTTCCCTGATAGCTCAGCTTGTAAAGAATCCACCTGCAATGCGGGAGACCCCATTTCGATTCCTGGTTGGGAAGATCTGCTGGAGAAGGAATAGGCTACCCACTCCAGTATTCTGGGACTTTCCTTGTGGCTCAGCCAGTAAAGAATCTGCCTGCAATGTGGAAGACCTGGGTTTGATCCCTGGGCTGGGAAAATCTCTTGGAGAAGGGAAAGGCTACCCACTCCAATATTCTGACCTCGAGAATTCCATGGACTGTATAGCTCATTACGATAAGTGTCTCAAAAATGGTATCCAAATCATATGCCTCCTATGCCTCTTTTTATTTCCTGTGTTTTAGGGACTGGCACAGTGACTTATATGGGTTGAATGGCTTTTAATTGAATATCTAAATCTATGCAGATACCTGATTTTTTTAATTTAATTGTGTTGTAGGATAACATTCCATTTTACTCTAGTCACTTGGTCTTTCTCCTGTTTTGAGGCCTACTTTTTCTCAGCATTTTTATAATACATCTTTGCCTATTATAATTCTAGATTTTGATGTCTCCCAGGGTTCTGTCCTTAATAGTCTTTGAATTTGAAAGCTCCTGAAACTATATTTCCAGTCCCAGTCTACCTATAACACTCTCCTTGGAATTATGTATTTATGTACATACATACATATATTAATATTAATACATTGATTGCATACATATATACAAACATTCATATATATGTGTGTGTCAGCAAATATAGTACACATATTTAATGCCTGAATGCACACATTCTCTCCAGTTGGAGTTTATAGTCTCATTGATTGAGTCACCCTTTTATTTGCACATGGCTATTGAGTACCTACCACAAGACAGCATGACAATCATCATTATATTAATATGGTCAAAAGAAAACATAATCTTTGATTTCCCCCACTTGCAACATATCTTTTTTTTTTTTGCTGTCTTCTCCATTTCAATAAATTATTTCATTATTCTTGCTTTGAATATATAATTTTTGAGATATGCTTAGGTGTGAATATTTTCAGTCATTCTCATTCTTTCAGAGGCTATAATCCTAAACTGTGATCATTTCTCCTCTAGAAAACTCCAACTTTATCCTCAAGCTAATCTCACTACTTCTACTCTTGTTCTCCTCCACTCCTGCTTCCACAGAGCAATCACAGTAACGTTTCAAAGTGTCAGCACCAGATTCTTCATAATGACTTACAAATTTGGCTTCTGTATCTTATCTGGGTACACGTCTGTACTTTCTCCCTGATAGACATTGCCTAGTTATAATGGCAAATAGCAAAAATGCAATGTAGTTTTCTCTTCCAGGCCATTTTTCAATTTAATTGTAATTTTAGGGTTGTATTTGTCCTTCAGTTTAAAAGGCTTCTCTCAAGTGTTCCAATGCCCAACACTTTCTCTTCATTTATGTGCCATTTCAAATATCATGTCTCCAGGATGGACTTCATATGATCCTAGGCAAAGGATTCACCCAGTTACTTCTTCCTTTGCATGACTATATTCTATTCTCTTCCTTGATTTGGTCACTGTAAGGGGTTATCCTATTTGTTTATTTGTTTTATTAAATTAGAGATAGCATATTCCTTTATGGCAAACTTAATTCATGAAATACTATCACCACCTCGAGTCTCGGTGTGTCACAAAGCCAGGCAGGAAAGTAAGAGTTTCCTTACCTCCCACTCACTACCCTTGATCCCACCTAAAGGTTAGGGATTTTATAGCAACTTCAGTATTCAGATATGAAGAGTAAGATTGTGTAAGCTTGTTACCCTGAGATGATAATGGAACCCATGTTAAAGCACAGAGTTACTAACAACCAAAGGTCCTCTGGAATTTCACGTCACTATACAATTTTGGGTGGATAGATGCCAACAAGTATGAGCCTGGAAAAGTGGGTCACTTTTGTACAAAAGGGAAAGAGGGAGAGATGACATCCTGAATTGACTGAGTTACCAAAGGAGGGAAGATTTATTTATGAATTACTGATATATATTTGATGCGTTTGGATTTATAATATAAATATATCCAATATAGAAAAAAGTAAAGCCTTTCCAGAACTAAGTTTAAATTCATTATAGGCAAATAAACAGTAAAAACAATAATGATACAACTGAGAACACATGAACCTCTAAAACCAACAGAAACTGTTGTATCTTACTCTCGGTGATACTGAAGCACAGTGATCACACAAGGAGCAATTTCTAATAGGATAAGACTAAATGCAAATACTTTTATTATTATTATCTTGTTCATGCTGTTATTTGATCATGCTATTATTATTATTTGATCATAACATGCGAGATTTTACTTCCCCAACCAATGATCGAACCCATGCCTCTGCATTGGGAGCATGGAATCTTAACCACTGGACTTCCAGGGAAGCATCAAAATGAACATACTTTTTAATAAGCACAAAATACATAAAATATCAACTTGGATTGTTTATCCTACTAGAATCTGTTTTATCCATAGAAGATAGTTACAAAGTATGACATATCAGGGTATACTAATAAAAAATGTCTTTGGTTACATTAAAATGTAAGTGAAAAACATTTTCTGAACAAATGCTACACTAAGGTATTTTGGCTTAAATATTTTTTTTTGCTCTTTAGAATTTAATTCATATGGAAGTTGTATTTCCAAAATGCAAACAGTGATAGAAAAATATGCAGGAATCATATGAAAAGATAGAAGTTTCAATGCTATACATAGAACTAACATGCTATGGAATAATGTGTGTAACTCTGAGTAAAGATAGAATATATATATAAAGAACTTTTAAATAACATTACCCAAAGGGGGAAAATGCTAGAAATATTTTGAAGCAGAGATAATTTTCTGGCCTTTAGTGTTTTCTTTCTTTTTTTCCCCTTTCTTTCTGAGGACATTTCAGACAAATGGGAGGCTGAGAATGTCGATGAACATGTTGATGTTTGTCTCACTGAAGCAGAGTTCAAGGCAGATCGAGAGGAGGAGTTAACCAGGGGGGTATCTTAATATGAACCTTGCCATTAATTTAAATGAATAGTCCAGAACCTTTATCACACTCATAATTCACTTTTGTATGGGATATATTTAGTCATCTCTCCTAGAGAAATGATATTGCACCATACAAGATTAATACAGCCTGGGCCCTGGTGGCCATTATGTTGCCACAGGTTTATGGTTTTCCTACAGCATTTTGATTTATGACACCCTTCCTTTTAATAGAGGTTCATTATTTGTACATTAAGGTTGTAACTTACTCCATCATATGGGGACTTCCATTAATCAGGCCTCTATATAGTTCAGGCTGACGTTACTGTCCTTTTTGACAGGATTGCTCAAGCAGAGCAATTTGTTAAATGTTCAAGTCCTCAGAGGCTTAAGATTCACTTCACCAGCTGGAGAAACATTTTCATTTTGATGCAGAATGACTCTTATGTGTCATTTTGTATGTCATTTAATCTAGGTGATTGACTCTTCAATTTAAGTAACTCACTGCTATTTATTTTGATTTTATAGGGCTTGGCTTTAGGAAAAAAAAAGATCCAAAATACAAAACTATACTCCATCCTAGTCTTAGCCTGTCTCTTGATAGAGTAGAGAGGAGACAAAAACAGAACACTCTGTAGGCCATGGCCTTTGGTTCATAATGCTGATATCTTTTCCGCAGATGTTATTTTTATCAGAGAAACAGGAGAAGGACTTTATTTTATCCGAGAAAAAAAGACCAGTTTAGGATCACATTCAATATTTATGAGCATTTACATTTGAAAATCCCACATAATTCTAATCCATTGCAGGTTTATGGAAACTATGTTTCTGTGACTTTACATTTTATTCCAGAACTCCACACTTCAAAAGGAAAAGATCAATTCTAATGAAGTTTATTTGCTAAGGAATATTAATAATGAAATGCTGGAGAAGTAATACCACTGAGCAAACCCTCCTCAGTGATTTGAGATTTAGGGAGATTTTACTTAAGTTATAAATTTACATAGTCAATTCAGGGAGTAAAATGCTTCATGTCAACATACGAAGAATAAAATGATAATAAGATGTCTTGTTTTAAGATTTGTAAGTCCCCATGAAACTAGGTGTGTAGAAGTTTCCAGAGGTTAAAGCCAGAGCAACCAAAACTATAAGAAATTGGAAAGTTGACTCTTTTTGCACCTTAGTAAATTTACAGCTTCATTATTATTATTATTATTATTTTATTTAGTCTCTAAGCTAAGTCATGTTTGACACTTTGTGACCCCATAGACTGCAGCTCACCGGCTTTCCTGTCCTTCACTATCTCCCAAAGCTTGCTCAAATGCATGTCCATTGAGTCAGTTATGCCATCCAACCATCTCATCCTCTGTCAACCCCTTCTGCTTCTGGTCTCAATCCTTCCTAGCATCAAAGTCTTTTCCAATGAGTCACTCTATAACAGGTAGTACCATTTACTTTAAAAATTGAGCATAAGTATGCCATTCAGAAGTCTTGGTTCTATTATTTTATTCACGTTTGAAATGAAATTTGAGTTGCATACTTTGCTCAAAGAAGATGAATAATTCTTTGAAGAGCCATTTTGTTACCACACAATTGTTTATATATATACCAATATTTTATTTTTATCATTATATTTCTGCTTCTATCTGTACATTAATAAATTTAGATAAAGCATATTGTAATGTTTTGATTTTTTTCATACCAAGAAAAATTTTCAATAAGTACCACATACCAAGAGGGAGGAAGGGAGAAGAGAGGGAGACAGAGGTAGAGAAAGAGGAGGGACAGAGAGAGAGAGACAGAAAAACAGAGGCAATTACAGTGACATAGAGACCAACAAACTGAGACTGAGATGGAGAGAGAGAAGGATTAGTACTTAAAAAAAAAAAAAAAAAAAAAACAGGATAAGCGGCTTCTCTATGAATAAGTGACAAAAGAGATACATCCTAACTGTGATTTATGTTCTTAGAATCATGTTGATGGTACAGCTGAACTGAGATGGCCATATGGTCTGTTTACTTAAGGATTGTAGAGGCTGTTGTTTATGCTGTATGACAAACTTCCTCAAGCTTAGTGGCTTGAAAACTAACAGCATACACTTAGGTCAGAATTCCAGGTACAGCTGAACTAGGTTCTGCACTTCAGGGTCTCCCTAGTCTGCCACCCAGTTGGTTTGGAACAGCAGCCTCCTCAGTGACTGGATGGGGAAGAGCCACTCCCAGGCCTCTGAAGGATGTGGGCAGTGTTCATTTCCTTGCAGCTGTAGGTCTCAAGCTTCATTTTCTTGCTGTTCATGGTTCCTTGAAATCATATAGCTTCAGGGTCTTTTTTTGGGGGGGTTTGTGTTTGCTTTGTATCTGGATTCTTAGTATAAATATTTTTAATTCCTCTGTTTTTGTATTAAATATATATATAAGTAACTTGTTTCTTTTTGTTGTCCAGCAATATTCCATTGCATAATATTGCCATAATTTATCTTCTTTCCAATCAGAAGGTCTTTTTATAATTCCTGGTTTGAGATTATCATGAAAAGTGCTGCTAACATTTCTTATAAAAATATTTGTGAAAACCTAGATTGTCCTTTTTACTGGGTTGATACTCTAGGGAAGTAGGGATTGACTGGCAAAATGCTAAATGTTTATTTTTATAGGAAGCAACTATATTGCTTTTCAAAGTGGTTGTATTATCTTCCATTCCCATCAGCAATGTGGTTACTTTGTAACCATCTGCATTTGCTATATTTAGAGATTTCAGAACACTAAATCTCACTACTCCTTTAATGTCTATAAGATTTGGATTTGCATATTTAAAGGCCTATTATTGAACAAATATACAATTCAGAAACATATCTTCATGATGAAATAACCATAATTATTCTTATAATTATGAAATATCCCTTTTCATAAAATAAAAGACATTTACAGATGTAATTAAGATCCAAATCTATTGATTTTGAGTTAATTAAAAGGGCAATTATCCTCACTAGGTTTGGATTAATCAAAGGAATTGAGAGACCTTCCAGAAGTTAGAAATTCTATGTTGCTGGCTTTGAAGAAGTAAGCACCTGTGAAGTAAATAGTCATGTTGCAGAAGTCATTCTGCAATAGTGTAAAATTATATGACATTCTACAGAACTCAGAATTATAAAGACTAGAGTCATGGAGTTGCTCCTGGCTAGAGATGTGGGGTGGGGTATGGGTAAACAGCAAATGGCTGACAGTCTATATTTCAATTCTGGTGATGGTAAATGACTGTGTTCATATATCAGAATTCATTGGCGTGTCCCCTTGAAAAAAGTTCATTTTACTACAAATTACCTCTCAATATATCTGATGTAAAAATTAAATAAAATATTTTAGAAGACTATTTTTTCACCTTGTTTTTCTGGATCCTAGTTTTTGACATGTACTTTTAGTAGTCATTGCTTTAAACATAACCTGTATGTTAAACTGTGAAATGTATGGAAAATTAGAAGATAATCCTTTGTCTTTATAGATATCACTATATAATTCATAAGTAACAAACCTCATTCATTCAATACATTTAAATATGATTCTTACTATTGAATTATACATTTTTCATCTTTTGTTTATCATGAGCCCTTTCTGTTCATTTTAATTTTATATTAAGTGTAGAGTGCTTCAAAAAAGAAACAGTATTCTAACATTTACTACAAATACGTTAACATTTCTACAAACCAGTCAAAACATATTTCTTGCTGTTTGGTTACACTATATAAAATCAATCATCTAATTCACCTTTTTGTGCTGTGCAGTTGAGGAAATTCAGAAAGGGACATTGTTATTTGTGCTAGAGTTTGGGATAAGTCTTGGAGACTGAAAAATATGTATCAATGCCCAGTTCACATGTTTTCATGATATGGGCTTTCTCACCAAACTGCAGTTCATGTAATGCCTCTGTCCCTTAGCTTTTTCATCTGTGTTCTAGCACTTTGATCATAGTTAATCTCTACTCAAAATCTTCCATTGCTAGTCATATAAAGACCATACCCCACAGCTCACAATTTTAAGCAGTGTACAGTTAGACCTCAACTCTCATTTCAAACCTGTCAGTTCCTCTAATCCCTCTGTTAGCTAATCTCCTATTTATGGTCCCCACATACACACTGTATGATTTTCCTCATTTATTTCTGCCACTCCCTCTGCTCTTTTCTGACCAATTATTGTCTTCAAATCTGACTCATGCTTTAAGGAACACTGAAATCCTATTTTCTTTGAAACCATCACTTTGTATTATTGTGCTTCTGTTCAAAAGATGGGTACAATAATCAGAGGTAGATTTACCATGAGGCCAATAATGTGTTGTACCTCAGTAATAAATAGGAATCATTTGCATCAGCTCCTTCCAAGTGGCTGGGCAGGGCCTTAGCAGTGTATTCACTGGTAATAGGCATTGTAAAAATTGTGAACATTAGATATCAACAAAATTTGCTAACTTAGTTGTCTGTTTTCACTTGAACTCCCACCCTTTACATTTTATACCTTTAACACTGCTGTGAAGTAGTAGGTGTGGGCATTTTGGGAATAGAATAAGAGGAAGTTGGACCAATGTGTATGCACTTTCATGTTTAGTTAAATTATGCTAGTTGTCTAGGTTCTATTACTATTTTTGAGGTGAACTTCTCTGGCACTTGACATGAAGGTTCAGGGCCAAAAGTTGTATGAGATTGTGTCTTACATGATAAATTGAGATGCAACAACATGTTTTAAGTGCATGAAGCTAGAGGTCAATCTGTGGGAAACTTCTTTCAAATTATTTGTCTTATATATATGAATATAACTCAATAGAAATTATTCTCAAATTTGGCAGCAATCCCAAATTTATTACGTCATTAGCAATAATAGACTGAGAAAAGAAATCTAGAAATCTGTCAATTTAAAAAAATCAATCATAACAATTCTAAGATTAATTTTTAAAATTTTTCTCTGCACAAAATGCTATTTCAGAGTCTGTATGAAATAAAAAAGGATCTAAGACTATGTAGCCAAAAATATATAAAATATAAGCTATGTGTTAGGCAGTCATTTAAGACAAAGAAGGATGTGATTCTGTATTTTATGATTTCTATCAATTATTTTTTAAATGTGCAATTTTTTATGACTCCTTATCTCTCAAAGTAAATATTTGTGCTATAATGTAATTTTGTATTCTTAATCTTGTATTTTTTTTTTAAAGTTCTACTGCAAAGTATGTAAGCTTCAGGTCCTATCCCACAAAGCCTGGATCCACCATTATCTCATCAACTAGGTAAAATATCTACATCCAATCTTCCACATTTAGGATTTAACTCTTGTTCAGTCACTCAGTCATGTCTGACTCTTTGTGACCCCATGGACTACAGCATGCCAGGCTTCCCTGTCCTTTACCAACTCCCAGAGCTTGCTCAAACTCAAATCCATTGACTCAGTGATGTCATCCAACCTTCTCACCTCTGTTGTCCCCTTCTCCTCCCGCCTTCAATCTTTCCCAGCATCAGAGTCTTTTCTAATGAGTAAGTTCCTCCTATCAAGTGGCCAAAGTATTGGAGTTTCAGCTTCAGCATCAGTTCTTCCAATGAATATTCAGGATTGATTTCCTTTAGAATTGACTGGTTTGATCTCCTTGTAGTCCAAGGGACTCTTAAGGGTCTTCTCCAACACCACAGTTCAAAAATATCAATTCTTCTGTGCTGAGTCTTCTTTATGGTCCAACTCTCTAGGATTTAATGAACAAAGATATTTGCATATTTAGATCTAGGTAATTATTCACCAAGAATCTACTAAACATCAAACATATGCTAGAGATTCTCACATATTTCCCCATTCAGTCCTATAAGGAATCTATTATAATTCCAATTTCATAACACATAAACCAAGGCTCAGTGTGTTGAATTGTTCATTCTGAATAAGAATAACCCATGGAAGAGGTGGCAAACCAAATGATGATATGTAACACTTTAAAATCTAAACAAAAAAAGTTATATTTTTGGCTATAGCCTGCCAAAATCTTAGTTTGGGATTGAATCTGTAGCCCCTGGAGTGGAATGAGAGAGTCTTAAACACTAGACTGTTAGGGAAGTCCCATGTGTAACATTTTTGAGAGCTCAGTATATCCTGGCTAGTAAACTACAATCAAATCACATTTTTACTTTCTTATAGAAGACACAGATTTTTAAACAAACAAACACACTGAAATCACAATTACTCTAATAGACCCATCCAACAGGCATAGTGGTGGGAGAAAGTCTAGAGTAACAATTTCTACTTAGGGGTTAGGGTTAAGAAATGTGTTACAGTGTTGGATTTATTTACAGTAGTCTTGAAGGATGTGTAAGACTTCAGTGGTCATGGAACTAGTAATGGGTGGGCCCAAGGAAAGAAAAATAAGTTTTTTTTTGTTTTTTTTTTTAAAGACATGTGGTGTTTTTCTGACATGTTTAACACACTGAAATCAGAAGATAAAACATTGAGAACTAATAGGGATGAAGAAACAGAGATGAACAACAACTTTGAGGAGAATGGGCTAGTCAAAGAAAATGGAGAGAAAGAATTTCTGGTCAAGAAAATCAGTTATTAAATTATGAGCCAGCATAGAAAATGAAAATTCCATATTTAAGTGTCATAGAAAATGTATGAAGCCAAACATGAAGAACAGTTGTCAATGTGGTTCCATATTGTTATGGACTAAATTGTGCGACCCTCAAAATCTATAAGTTAAAGCTCTTACCCCATTGTTACTATATTTGGAAATAAGGCCTTTGAAAAGGCTATTGTTATTCAGATGCCAAGTCATATCCAATTCTTTGTGACCCCATGGACTGCAGCATGCCAGGCTTCCCTGTCCTTCACTATCCCCTGGAGTTTGCTCAAACTCATGTCCGTTGAGTTGGTGATGCCATCCAAACATCTCACCCTCTGTCACCTGCTTCTATTCCTGCCCTAGATCTTTCCCACCATCAGAGTCTTTTCCAATGAGTCAGCTCTTCACTTCAGGTGGCCAAATTATTGGAGCTTCAGCTTCAACATCAGGCCTTCCAATAAATATTCAGGTTTGATTTTCCTTAGGATTGACTAGTTTGATCTCCTTGCTGTCCAAGGGATTCTCAAGAGTCTTCTCCAGCTAAATCTGGTCCTAAGGGTAGGACCTTAATCCAGTAAAGCTGGTGTTACGGGGAGAGGGAGAGACAACAGGAGGGTATCCACACAGAGGAAAGGCCATGTGAGACACAGCAGGAAGGAGTCTGTCTTTAATGCAAGAAGAGATACCTCTCTCAAAACCAGCCATGCCAACACCTTGATTTTTGGGAAAAAAGTAATTTCCATTGTTTAAGCCACTCAGTCTATGGTGCTCTGTTCTGGCAACCCTAGCTGACTAATACATACACATATGGTGACCATTAGTTTTTCTTTATTTCTGCATTCTGTAATTCTGTTTATGTTTTTAAGATGCACAGTCTACCCCACGCTACAATATGGCTTTTACAATTCTGTACATTTCATTTGGGGCTTCCCTCATAGCTCAGTCGGATCTGCCTGCAATGCAGGAGACCCAGGTTTGATCCCTAGATTGGGAAGATCCCCTGGAGAAGAGAATAGAAACTCATTATTCTTGCCTGTAGAATCCTAGGGACAGAGGATCCTGTCAGAGGTCACGAGTCAGGCACAATTTAGTAAATAAACCAACACCCTACATTTCACTGGCATCCTAAGTAGGAATAGGACAGGAGGAAGGAAAATAAGGAATGGTGAAAGGCAAATTTCAGCTGAGCCTTTTCTTGTTTTAACGAAGAGAAAATACATCTCTGACCTCCCCATTCCCCACACTTAACTAAGTCCATTACTCCATTCAGACAACCCAAGCTAAAAGAGAACCTGAAGAGTTTACCTGAGTTCCATGAAGGCAGGGACTTTAATTTGTTTCCTACTGTGTCCTCATGCCCAGGTCCTGTCTGGCAGGTAGTAGGCATGCAATAAATATAAGTAGATGAATGAATAAACGGGATATCTCACCTCCTGGATGATACAAAATGATCTCCAAGGAAGAATGAAATTTGTATGTCTTTAACAGTAGGCCATGTGTTTTTCTATCTCCCCCTTTCATTTTAAACAGCACCATTTATATATTTCTGACCATCATGCATGCCTAGATATTCATGGTGGAAGATAACAAGAAGATTGCTGACTGCCAATCTCTCACTTGTTTTATGGAAGATAAAGTCAAGTTCTCCAGAAATGATGTGATCACAGAAACATAACTAGCTAATGGCAGCCCTGGGAGAGGACTCCCACTAGAGTGTGTAGACCCCATATCATTCTAAGAATAGGAAAAATGTGTAGGGCACTCTAATCCAAATAGCAGTATGCCTCTCATTTCTTCTCGTCTACTTAACTGGAAAATTGAATTTCCTTATCTTTAGCTTTCCAAGTGTCCTTGATTCCCTCCCTGGCTTCCCAGAGCATTGCTGTGTTGTAATCAGGTGAGAAGGCTGCTTCACATTTATAGCCTTTCTCAGCTACATATGTATCTTTTTTTATATACAGCTCTTGATATTTTCAGTTTTGAGCTGTCAGCAGTGTTAGGGAAACCTCGGAGGTATCATTGATAATTACTTGCTGATTTTGACATGTTCCCTTCAGCCCTAATATTTTAAAAATATCTGAACGGAACTGTGATTTCTCTATTATCCCACAGGAAATGTCACAAACTAGATTTATGATACTGTTCATTTCCTCTGTTATTACTTATGTAAAGCCTGGTGTAAAGACCTGTTGGGTGACTTCTGGCAGTAAATTTCTAATTACAATTTGGATTGTAGCAAAAGTATCAGTTACACTTCTACGAAAACAGATGTTTAAAAAAATTTTGAATGATCAAATAAGGTTTCCTATACTTAAGTCATAAACAGAGTGTGAATTTACACTCATTTTATTCCACAATTATAGATTTAGCAGTAGTATTGATATGTATTTTTAGACCCTCCTCCTGAAGAAAGGAGAGAAATTGTTTTAAGACTTTTGAGACACTCAGAAGCCTCTTAATGAAGGGAGGAAAAAACATGTATTTTTTAGCCTATTTCTTTTGTCACTTCTAGCATTAGTAGATATTAATTTGAGTGAACAAGTTTTATCTGTTGCATTGTCCCCACCCCTCCCATCACATTGTAGCATATACAATACCAATAAAAACAGTGTTTAATGGATGGAAAAGGATACCAAGGACGATATGGCCTTAAAAAGCCATTCAGTATTATTACAAAAGAATCAGTTCAGTTCAGTTTAGTTGCTCAGTCATGTCTGATTTTTGCGATCCTGTGGCCTGCAGCATGCCAGGCTTCCCTGTGCATCACCAGCTCCTCGGGGTTGCTAAAAACTGATGTCCACAAGTCGGTGTTGCCAACCAACTATCTCATCCTCTATCGTCCCCTTCTCCTACTTCCTTTAATCTTTCTCAGCATAGGGGTCTTTTCCAGTGAGTCAGTTCTTTGCATCAGATGGCATCAAAATATTGGTGTTTCAGCTTCAACATCAGTCCTTCCAAGAGAATAGATGATCCTATAAATTGACACGCTGTAAGCCAGAGAAGTTATGACTCATGTCACCTTTCTAATCAAATCAGAGGTTTCTAAACCCCAGAGTAAAATGTCTTTCTCCCTATAAATAATGTTCTTTAAGGTTAAGTTCATTAATGCTCATTGAAGTAAGTTCAGTAAGGTAACATCTTTCCGAGCATCTCTCATAGAAGTATATTTATATGTTCTGTTCAGTTTAGTTGCTCAGTCATGTCCGACTCTTTCTTACCCTAAACACTGCAGCAAGCCAGGCCTTCCTGTCCATCACCAACTCCCGGAGTTTACTCAAACTCATGTCCATTGAGTCAGTGTTGCCAGCCAACCATCTCATCCTGTGTTGTCCCCTACTCCTCCTGCCTTAAATCTTTCCCAGCATCAGGGTGTTTTCTAATGAGTCAGTTCTTCACATCAGGTGGCCAAGATATTGGAGGTTCAGCTTCAGCATCAGTCCTTCCAATAAATATTCAGAACTGATTTCCTTTCGGATGGATTGGTTGGATCTCCTTGCAGTCCAAGGGACTCTCAAGAGTCTTCTCCAATACCACAATTCAAAAACATCAATTCTTTGCTGTTCAGCTTTCTTTATAGTCCAACTCTCACATCCATACATGACTACTGGAAAGACCACAGCTTTGACTAGATGAATTTTTTGTTGGCAAAGCAATGTCTCTGCTTTTTAATATACTGTCTAGGTTGGTCATAATTTTTCTTCTGTTTATTAGCCATCTGTATGTCTTGACCTCCCCATTCTGTCTTGACATACAGATGGCTAACAAACACATAAAAAGATGCTCAACATCACTCATTATCAGAGAAATGCAAATCAAAACCACAATGAGGTACCGTTTCATGCCAGTGAGAATGGCTGTGATCCAAAAGTCTACAAGCAATAAATGCTGGAGAGGGTGTGGAGAAAAGGGACCCCTCTTACACTGTTGGTGGGAATGCAAACTAGTACAGCCACTATGGAGAACAGTGTGGAGATTCCTTAAAAAACTGGAAATAGAACTGCCTTATGACCCAGCAATCCAACTGCTGGGCATACTCACCAAGGAAACCAGAATTGAAAGAGACATGTGTACCCCAATGTTCATCACAGCACTGTTTATAATAGCCAGGACATGGAAGCAACCTAGATGTCCATCAGCAGATGAATGGATAAGAAAGCAGTGGTACATATACACAATGGAGTATTACTCAGCCACTAAAAAGAATACATTTGAATCAGTTCTAACGAGGTGGATGAAACTGGAGCCTATTATACAGAGTGAAGTAAGCCAGAAAGAAAAACACCAATACAGTATACTGATGCAAATATATGGAATTTAGAAAGATGGTAATGATAACACTGTATAGGAGACAACAAAAGAGACACAGATGTATAGAACAGTCTTTTGGACTCTGTGGGAGAGGGAGAGGGTGGGATGATTTGGGAGAATGGCATTGAAACATGTATAATATCATGTATGAAATGAATCGCCAGTCCAGGTTCAATGCATGATACTGGATGCTTGGGGCTGGTGCACTGAGATGACCCAGGGGATGGTACGGGGAGGGAGGAGGGACAGGGGATTCAGGATGGGGAACACATGTATACCTGTGGTGGATTCATGTTGATGTATGGTAAAACCAATACAATATTGTAAAGTAATTAATCTCCAATTAAAATAAATACATTATATTAAAAAAATTTAAAAATAAATAAGAAATTTTTTTTTTTCTTCTGAGGAGCAAGTGTCTTTTAATTTCATGGCTCTAGTCACCATCTGCTGTGATTTTGGAGCTCCAAAAAATAGTATGTCACTGTTTCCATTGTTTCTCCATCTATTTCCTATGAAGTGATGGGACCAGATGCCATGATCTTTGTTTTCTGAATGTAGAGTTTTAAGCCAACTTTTTCACTCTCCTCTTTCACTTTATCAAGAGGCACTTTAGTTCCTTATTTTTTCTGCCGTAGTGGTGGTATCATTTGCATATCTGAGTTTATTGATATTTCTCCAGGCAATCTTATTTCCAGCTTGTGCTTCATCCAGGCCAGCAGTTCTCATGATGTACTCTGCATCCAAGTTTTATTTGTAGACATAGGTAAAGGTAAAGGTTTAGTTGCTAAGTCGTGTCCGACTCCTGCAGCTCCATGGTCTGTAGCCTGCCAGGTTCCTTTGTCCATGAGATTCCCCAGGCAAGAATACTGGAGTGGGTTTCCATTTCCTTCTCCAGGGGATCTTCCTGACCCAGAGATTGAGCCCGGGTATCCTGCACTGCAGTTTCATATTAGACATCACAGAGAAGAAACCACCACACATGCAGCACCCTATACCAAGTAGCATGGAAAGAAAAGGAAAAAAAAAAAGTAATAGTGCAGCAATGATTTAAAAAAACAAACAAACAAACAAAAAAGCCTGTGTATTTTCCTGGAAGGTAATGCTGTGCCCTGATTCAGTGATTATAGAGCACCTGGAATTAGTTTAGAAAGACTTGAATTTCACTTAGCTGGGAATGAATGAGTATTATGCCAGGAATTAGGAACTGGACACTTCATTTGATAAGGAAATATAGCCTTTTCAAAGATAGGAAGTGAACAAAGAGGAAGAAATATACACCTTCCCTTTGGGAAACATAAAGTCATGCTTTCTCTCTCTCTCTCTTTTTTTTTTTTTCCCAGAGAAACATTCAAAGCAAATATCAGTAGAGAGAGGTAAGAATTTAATAGTCTTCTTTTACAGATCATAATTTTAGTAGAAAACACATTTCCTCTGTGTCTGATCCTAATTCCAGAAGTTTAATGCCAATAAGTATTTATCTGAGGGATTATTTAGTCCACTTCTCAGGTACAACCACTCATCTCTCCATGACCAATGTTCTCAAGTAGTATGACCCCAGAAGTCCATGCTGGAGAAGACTTGAGTTTACAATGTTTGTATGTCTAAGCAATATAAGTGGTTTAAATTCATATCTTAAGTGATTTGAGCTGTAAGCCTTGAAATCCTGTGGGTGCCAATGTGTACGTGTGTTTCTATGTGTGTGGTGTTGATAAACATTCAAGTGAGCATAGATGTTAAGTCTCATAATACTGAAACTAGAAGTAGAAGGATTGATTGAAATCTCCAAAATAAATCATACAACAGAACCTGGTTGAAAGCATTAAAAAATTATGATCTGAAATCTCTGTGAATATATGTCACTGAGGAAAAACTAAGCTTTTGTTTGGCTCTCATATCAAATTACTTTCATTATTAAAATATTTGCATTATTTTATATACATATTTGCTCATAAATAGTAAACAAAACAGGATATAACAGGGTTTGATTTACTAGTCTTTAAAAATGCAGTAGTATTTCTACATAATTATTAGAAAATAGTCCTAAGTTGTAAAATTTTTCACAGTATGCAAAATGTATATAATTAAGGAAAAGTGTTATTGTTTTGTAGTATGCAACATTTAGTACTTGATATTATTAAATGATGGCTTTTAGCAGTTGTGGTGGTGGTTTATACACTAAGTTGTAGCCAACACTTGTGACCCCATGGACTATAGTTCGTTTTAAAACTGTATGAGAAATTTCAACTCATTTTTTTTCTTATGGGTTAAAAACACATGGAAATGCTTCCTAGTAAATTTTCTTTTGTGCTTCAACATGAAAGTAAAAAACAAAAATAAATTATACATTTTAGAAGTCAGTGTTATTCAGACTTGCAGAGTCAAAAGGACCAATGAAATAGATTTTATTATCATTTCAATCAGTTTCTGCCAGCTCTATTTCTAAACTGATATGATAGAAATATTGAAAACTGTAGTATGATATAGATCTCTAAGACAGACAGTCTTCTAATACTTTGGGTCATGTGCTCATGATCTAAGGGAAAAGAAGTAGTTGACACTGAATGGGGCTGCTTATTTTGCTAGGGCTGCCATAAAAATGTACTACAGCCTGAATGTCATACATTTCTGTTGTTTATCCCCTCACAATTCTGGATGCTAGAAGACCAAGATCAAGATGTTGGCAGTGCTGATTTCTTCTGAGGCATCTTTCTTTGGCTGGTAGTTGACAATTTTCTCTGTGTCTTCACATTGTTTTCACTATGGTCAGGCATCTACCTGACCTACTTTCCAAATATAAAGATACCAGTTGACACAACTCATCCTGAATTGGGGTCTACCTAATGATTTCATTTTGGACTTCCCACGTGGCTCAATGTAAAGAATCCAGCTGCCAATACAGAATTAGATCCCTGTGTCAGGAAGATGCCCTGGAGAAGGAAATGGCAACCCACTCCGGTATTCTTGCCTGGGAAATCCCATGGATGGAGGAGAATGGCGGGCTACAGTCTATGGGATCGCAAAAGACTTGAATACAACTTAGCAACTAACCAACAACAAATGATCTCATTTAACCTTAATTGCCTATATTAAAACACTTTCTCCTTATGAAGTCATATTCTGAAGAACTGGAAGTTCATCTTCAACATGTAGTTTTTTGGGGGGCACAGTTTAGCCCATTGGGAAATGACTGTCAGGTTCAATTTGACCAAGAAACTTCATAGAACAGAAAGATTCACATGGATTTACCAATGTGCTATGGTAAAAAATCCCTTTGCCTTCAGACATTTTAGCAAAGCTCATAAAAATCAGAAATGCTAGATGGGTTTGGATTTCTTCTTGGCAATTCATACCATTTTATATTTAGATTGAATAGAAGCTACTTAAAATGGCCAGCTCCTGAGTTTGCAGGAATAACTAACATACTAGTTAAAACAAAATTTTGGTAAATAAGTTGTGAGTTGTGATTTACTGATGTAATGTTAGGAAGTCTACCATCGCACTTATTTTTATATTTATCTTTCCTCTTTTGGCTACATTTTCAAATGTAATAATTTCATCTCTACAAAATGGCTCTTACTTGTGTATACATTTTCCCTCAATATTAAAATAAAAAGTTAATATTTTAATCTTCAAAAAATAAATATATTAATGTATCAAAACATTTTTATAATGATTTCATCAAAATAATATGCATACATTTAAGTATCATAAATTAGGTCCTTTTATGTAGTAAATAATATTCAGAGATAGAGAAAAGCTATATTTATCATATATATCAATTCAGTTTAGTTCAGTTGTTCAGTCGTGTCAGACTCTTTGTGATCCCATGAACCGCAGCATGCCAGGCCTCCCCGTCCATCACCAACTCCTGGAGTTCACTCAGACTCACGTCCATCGAGTCAGTGATGCCAGAGGTGGCCAAAGTACTGGAGTTTCAGCTTTAGCATCATTCCTTCCAAAGAACACCCAGGACAGATCTCCTTTAGAATGGACTGGTTGGATCTCCTTGCAGTCCAAGGGACTCTCAAGAGTCTTCTCCAACACCACAGTTCAAAAGCATCAATTCTTTGGTGCTCAGCTTTCTTTATAGTCCAACTCTCACATCCATACATGACCACTGGAAAAACCATATCATACATGTAGTAATATATAAAATAAATAACTAATAAGGACCTATTGCATAGCACAAAGAACTCTAGTCGATACTCTCTAATGTCCTACATGGGAAAAGAATCTAAAAAGTTTGGATATATTTATCTGTATAACAGGTTCACTTTGTTGTATACCTGAAACTGATGCAACATTGTAAGTCAACTGTATTCCAATAAAAATGTTAAAAAGTCATATTTCCTTCATACATATGCATATAAACAAGAACTAAATCTTATTTGATACCCATATTTTTCATTACAGCTGCTGCTGCTGCTAAGTCACTTCAGTCATGTCCAACTCTGTGCGACCCCATGCGGCAGCCCATCAAGTTCCTCCGTCCCTGAGATCCTCCAGGCAAGAACACTGGAGTGGGTTTCCATTTCCTTTTCCAGTGCACGAAAGTGAAAAGTGAAAGTGAAGTAGCTCAGTCATGTCTGACTCTTAGTGACCTCATGGACTGCAGGCTACCAGGCTCCTCCTCCATGGGATTTTCCAGGCAGGAGTACTGGAGTGGGGTACTGCCTAATCTGACCAAACATAATAATTTTATAGAATAACTATATTAGTAAACTTATATAAAAAGAAATACAAATTTAATTTATGTAAAGGTTAAAAAGTGTTGCTGGCCTTAGCTGAATAATACTATAGTCATTTTTATGCCCTTTCCTTATATCTTGCATTCACTGAACCATGGCTCACTATTCTTTTAATCCTTACTTCCTATAGCAATTATAATTTTCAAGACTTGAGAAGCACAGATTTTTAATATATAATATGTAATTTTAAGTGATAATGGTAGCATTTATTAAGATCACCATGAAGTCTTTGGACTTTTTAAAACGAATATGCCATAGGAGATTTGCCCTCTATATAAACAACTGCTCTCCGCACCATGGGGTGATGATAAAATGTTTGAAAGGATGAAAATGATAAGAGAATGTTTTCTGTTCATTAAACTGCATGTTGTAAAACTATTTTCCACAATCCTTTTTACATTAATTGCTGAAGATAAAAGAATATTAAATTTTCTCAAATGAGTTAAAGTTTTCAACTTGTTTAATTTAAGTGGACATCAGAATATAAGAATATTTGTCTAGTGTAGCCTGCTGTTGCCAACTTTACCTAATCCTTGGCAATAAAATGCAGAAAGAAAGTGAATGTAATCAAGGATAAATTCATCCCAAGAATTACTATTAACTCTGGAATGGCTGAACTTTAATACAGTAACAGTGAGCCTGTTTTGTGGATGTATGCAAAAGAAAAATCTATGTCATATTTAAATATTGGATTTTCACTTCCTTTTAAAAGATTTATATGGAACAAACACAATAATCCAAAAAGCTAAGTAAAATGATGCTAGGTCTATGGCTATATTCACAGCAATTCAACTCTTGTTTTTAGTCCATAGATAATTTAAGATTATCAAAAACTTGGCTGAGGTGCATTTAATTTAACTGTCACTATTATTATTATTATATTATTAGTCAGGCATCATGGAAGAAAATACAGACTTTTTTCAAGCAGCATATACCCAACATAATGAAAGAAAATATGCACTTTTTAAAAACTGTATATCCAACAATTTAAAGTTTTAGAAATTATTTATTGGGATTTGCCACAGCCCTGATAATTGGAGAGCAATTATATATAGAAATATTGTTAGACTAGGGTGAATTTCAAAAATTGATACCTGGACTGGTTTACCCTTCTGAATTGAACATATAGGAAACCAGGAAACATATTTGAAACAAAAGTTTTCAGTGTTAGACAATAAGCAGTACAAGTCAGTAATCTTTGAGATAAGAGGAAAAAGCAAGATGATTTACTTCCTGGGGAGAATGTCCATGTGTTAGCAAAAGGAGGGAGGACATAGAGGCCAGAATTCATGCTGAGTTGAGAGGCTGGCAATCACACATCTAGAGACTCTAGACTAAAGAGACTAGAAACTCTGGACAAAACAAATGAGAGAAGGTAGTGGAATCAAAAGGAAGCTGAATAGAGAGGAGATCCAGAGATTTGCAGATCCAGTTAGGAGAGAAGAGTGTTAAACCAGCAGCTGTAGATATAATACAAATGTTTCTGTAGGTAGAAAAAAGAGCCTCACTGACTTAGTGATAAAAAATTAGAAAACATGAAAGAAAAATCCAAATCATATTCCTGGAAAAGAAACATAAAATGTCATACTAAAAGTATACTAAATGAGAATAGCAGCAAATTAGTAAAAATAAGTTCAGTTCAGTTCAGTCACTTACACGTGTCCAACTCTTTGAAACCCAATGGACTACAGCATGCCAGGCCTCCCTGTCTATACCAACTCCCAGAGTTTACTCAAATTCATGTCCATTGAATGGATGATGCCATCCAACAATCTCATCCTCTGTCTTCCCCTTCTCCTCCTGCCTTCAATCTTTCCCAGCATCAGGGTCTTTTCCAATGAGTCAGTTCTTTGCATCAGGTGGCCTAAGTATTGGAGTTTCAGCTGCAACATCAGTCCTTCCAAAGAATATTCAGGGATGATTACGTTTAGGATGGACTGGTTGGATCTCCTTGCAGTCCAAGGGACTCTCAAGAGTCTTCTCCAACACCACACTTCAAAAGCATCAATTCTTCAGTGCTCAAATTCCTATATAGTCCAAATCTCACATCCACGCATGACTATTCGAAAAATCATATCCTTAACTAGACAGACCTTTGTTGGCAAAATAATGTCTCCACTCTTTAATATGCTGTCTAGGAAGGTCATAACTTTCCTTCCAAGGAGCAAGCGTTTTTTAATTTCATGGCTGCAGTCACCATCTACAGTGATTTTGGAGTCTCCCCAAAAATAAAGTCTGTCACTATTTCCATGATTTCTCCATTTATTTTCCATGAAGTGATGGGACCAGTTGCCATGATTGTAGTTTTCTGAATGTTGAGCTTAAGCCAATTTTTCACTCTCCTCTTTCACTTTCATCAAAAGAGAGGCTCTTTAGTTCTTCTCTTTCTGCCATAAGGGTGGTGTCAACTGCATATCTGAAGCTAATGATGTATCTCCCGGAAATCTTGATTCCATCTTGTGCTTCATCCAGCCCAGAGTTTCTAATGTTGTACTCTGCATAAAAGTTAAGTAAGCAGGGTGACAGTATACAGCCTTGATGTACTCCGTTCCCAATTTGGAACCAGTCTGTTGTTACATGTACAGTTCTAACTGTTCCTTCCTGATCTGCATACAAATTTCACAAGAGGCAGGTCAGATGGTCTGAAGAATTTTCTTCAGTTTGTGGTGATCCACACAGTCAAAGGCTTTGGCATAGTCAATAAAGCAGAAATAGATGTTTTTTTTCTGGAAATCTCTTGCTTTTTCGATGATCCAACGGATGTTGGCAATTTGATCTCTGGTTCCTCTGCCTTTCCCAAATCCAGCTTGAACATCTGGAATTTCATGGTTCACATACTTCTGAAGCCTGGTTTGGAGAATTTTGAGCATTGCTTTGCTAGTGTATGAGATGAGTACAATTGTGGGATAGTTTGAGCATGCTTTGGCAATTCCTTTCTTTCGGACTGGAGTCAAAACTGACTTTTTCCTGTCCTGTGGCCACTGCTGAGTTTTCCAAATTTGCTGGCATATTGAGTGAAGCACTTTCACAACATTATCTTTTAGAGTTTGAAATAGCTCAACTGGAATTTCATCACCTCCACTAGCTTTGTTTGTAGTGGTGTTTCCTAAGGCCCACTTGTCTTCATATTCCAGGATGTCTGGTTCTAGGTGAGTGATCACACCATCGTGGTTATCTGGGCTGTGATGATCTCTCTTGTATAGTTCTTCTGTGTATTCTCGCCACCTCTTCTTAATATCTTCTACTTCTGTTAGGTCCATACCATTTTTGTCCTTTATCGAGCCCATCTTTGCATGGAATGTTCCCTTGGTATCTCTAATTTTCTTGAAGAGATCTCTAGTCTTTCCCATCCTATTGTTTTCCTCTATTTCTTTGTGCTGATCACTGAGGAAAACTTTATCTCTCCTTGCTATTCTTTGTAACTCTGCATTCAAATGCGTATAACTTTCCTTTGTTTTTCACTTCTCTTCTTTTCACAGATATTTGTAAGGCCTCCTCAGACAGCCATTTTGCTTTTTTGCATTTCTTTTTCTCGGGGTCGTCTTGATCCCTGTCTCCTCTACAGTGTCATGAACTTCCATCCATAGTTTATCAGGCACTCTGTCTATCAGCTCTAATCCCTTGAATCTATTTCTCACTTCCACTGTATAATCATAAGTGGTTTGATTTAGGTCATACTTGAATGGTCTAGTGGTTTTCCTTACTTTCTTCAATTTAAGTCTGAACTTGGCAATAAGGAATTCATGATTTTAGTTCAGTTAATTGGAAAACAGCTATAGGAACTATCCAAGTTAAATAGTAAAACATGAAATAAGAAGAAAGTATCACAGAACCTGAGTCACTTAATCTTAGGAAGAGAAGAAAAATAGGAAAAAAATGGAAAAAAAAAAACAGTTATGATGGCTGAAAATTTTGGAAATAATGGAAAAAATATAAACTTGTATAAGTTTAGTTCAGTTGCTCAGTCGTGTCAGACTCTTTGCATCCCCTGGGCTGCAGCACAGCAGGCTTCCCTGTCCATCACCAACTCCTGGAGCTTGTTCAAATTCAAGTCCATCGAGTCAGTGGTGCCATCCAATCATCTCATCCTCTGTCATTCCTTATCCTCCTGAGTTCAATCTTTCCCAGCATCAGGCTCTTTTCCAATGAGTCAGTACTTTGCATCAGGTGGCCAAGTATTGGAGTTTCAGTTTCAGCATCAGTCCTTCCAGTGAATCTTCAGGACTGATTTCCTTTAGGATTGACTGGTGGCATCTCCTTGATGTCCAAGGGACTCTCAAGAATCTTCTCCAACACTACAGTTCAAAAGCATCAATTGTTCAACACTCAGGTTTCTTTATAGTCCAAATCTCACATCCATACATGACTACAGGAAAAACCATAGCTTTGACTAGATGGACCTTTTTGGCTAAGTAATGTCTCTGCTTTTTAATATGCTATCTAGGTCGGTCATAACTTTTCTCCAAGGAGCAAGTCTTTTTTTAATTTCATGGCTGCAGTCACCATCTGCAATGATTTTGGAGACAAAGAAAATAAAGTCTGTCACTGTTTTCTTTGTTTCTCCATCTATTTGCCATGAAGTGATGGGATTGGATGCCATGATCTTACTTTTTTGAATGTTGAATTTTAAGCAAAATTTTTCACTCTCCTCTTTCACTTTCATCAGGAAGCTCTTTAGTTACTCTTCACTTTCTGCCATAAGGGTGGTGTCATCTGCATATCTGAGGTCATTGATATTTCTTCTGGCAATCTTAATTCCAGCTTATGCTTCTTACAGCCCTACATTTCGCATGATGTACACTGCATATCAGTTAAGTAAGCAGGGTGACAATATACAGCTGTGACATACTCCTTTCCCAATTTGGAACCAACCTGTTTTTCCATATCCACTTCTAACTCTTGCTTCTGGAGCTGCATATAGATTTCTCAAGAGGCAGGTAACGTGGTCTGGTATCCCCATCTCTGAAGAATTTTCCAGTTTGTGATACACACAGTCAAAGGTTTTGGCATAGTCAATAAAGCAAAAGTCGATATTTTTTCTGGAACTCACTTGCTTTTTTGATGATCCATTGGATGTTGACAATTTGATCTCTGGTTCCTCTTCCTTTTCTAAATCCTCTTCACAGTTGATGAACTGGATTCTAATTATGATTTGATTTTTTGAAGTTCACAGTTCACATACTCTTGTAGCTTGGCTTGGGCATGCTTGGAGAATTTTGAGCCTTTCTTTGCTAGCATGTGAGAAGAGTGCAATTGTGCAGAAGCTTGAGCAATCTCTGGCATTGCCTTTCTTTGTGATTCAACTAAACCCAATATAAACCCATATACATTAGATCAATTAACCTCAAGTAGAATAGTGTAAAGAAAACCACACAAATTCTTTCAGGATGTAATTTTAGAAAGCAAATAATGTTTTAAAATGTTAAATACAGCCAGAAAAAAAAATCTTCCTATTGTTAACCCATTTTTATAGAGTTGTATATACCATTTATCTGTTTTGGATCTTGACTCCTTATCAGACATATCAATTGCAAACATTTTATACCCATTTATTAGATTGTCTTTTTATCAATGGTTTACTTTGTTGTGCAAAAGCTTTTAAGTCTAATTTGTTTCCATATGTTTATTTTTGCTTGTTTCCTTTGCTATTGTTATGTGTATTTGTTTCTATTAAGTTCATTGGACACTGCTATAATACTGCCTGAGACAAAGTAGATGCTTAGAAATTTTCCTACAATGAATCAATGAAGGCTTTCTTTTAAAAAAATTCAAATCATAATTAGAATAATAGTCACATTTGGAATAGTCTTTTTTTAAAATTTTTTAAGTAACAGAGGTATTTTATTAAAAGGCAGTGTAAGACCGTGTTGTACTAACCTTTACAAAGAGACTTTGCTTTATTTGGCTTCCCTGCTGGTTCAGATGGTAAAAACATCTGCCTGCAATCTGGGAGACCCAGGTTCAATCCCTGCGTTTGGAAGATCCCCTGGAGAAGGAAATGGCAACCCATTCCAATACTCTTGCCTGGAAAATTCCATGAATGGAGGAGCCTGGTGGGCTACAGTCCATGGGGTCTCAAAGAGTCAGACATGACTGAACTAATTCACTTTCTTTCACTTTTTAATTAAATATTTAATATATAATTATATATTTAATATAATTATTTAATAACATTTTTATTAAACGTTCTGTGAGGGAGAAAAGAGTCATGTTTCACAGTCATGTTTACCTATGTATACTAGTTCCCCTTACATTGTCCATTTGGAGCTCTTCCATCAAGAATTAGTCTGTTTCTTCATCCGTTGAGTATGGGCTTACATTGGGTTTTCCCATGGCCAGTAGACCAACATAATCATGCTAGCATGTCACTTGTAAGCCTTGACCTCTATATCAGTAAAAACTTCCTCTCAATTCACCAGCACCCTGAAACCAGCCAGTGAGTAAGTTGGGCTAGCCTGCTGTAGGACGTGACCATGTGGAAAAGCCATGAGTCTTCCCATATGGCTGTTCTAGACATCTTCCCCTGGTTGATCTAAGAGCTGATCTCTGACCACAGATCCAGTCAAAGCCAGCCCTACTCACTGATCAGCATGATTATCCAGTCCTACACTAGACTTGTCAGAATTAATACAGGTTTGTTGATTTATGTCACTGTGTTTGGGGATTTTAAAAAATAATACTAAGAATGATAATGAGTAATAATTATAATGAAGTCTATCTTGAATAAACACAAGTAAACCTAGGGATAATTAACTACAATTATATTCTGGTTTCAAAGTGGTATTTCATTTGTTGACAGCCAATTCAAATTTGAAAATAATTAAAAGCAAGAAAATGCCTAATATCTGTTTTGTAAGCACTTCAGGAGTGTAGTACATGGTGTTTAGTGTTTTAAAAATCATGGAAACTAGTACAAATTATCTTCTCAACACTGTTTACTTCTTTTCCTTTTCCACTGCATTTTGCCTCTCATCTACCTACAGCTTCTTTCTCAAAGCCTGTCAAAACTGCCTAAAATCTTTGCTTATCAATAAATACATACAGTTGGCAATAAGCTACCCATGAGTAGAAAATAGCTCCATTTCTTTGGTTTTATGACCTCAAGAAATCTTCACAAAAGTAGTGGTGTGTCTTTTTAAATATACTTTTAAATGTGCTTCCTTTTATAAAAACAGAGCACAATGGGGACGTGGGTTATGTATTGAGACAACAGGTGAGTTTCAGTTCTTGCCAGTAAAACTGAAGATTCCTTTTGATGATAAAAGAAACCTACAGAATCTTACAAAACAGTGAGAGTTTTCTTATTCTTTGCCAACATAATTTCCCAGGACATTTTTTTTTCTTTATTAACATAAGTATATTTTTGAACAGTTCCATTTAAGATGTATTACTTCTGTAACCATAACTACACACAACAATGGAATATGTCAAATTGACCTTAACTGACACTGGACATTGTTATTAACTTTACCAGTGGCTAAAGGGTTTAACCTGATAAATTATTAATGCTCAGTGCAAAAGGATTTCAGAGAATGACCATCCGAATACACACACACACACACACACACACACACATGCAAATCTGCTTCAGTTCATCAGCTAGGTTAGGAATACAGTCTATTCAATTGTACAGGTTGTCTTGGCTCATAAACACCAAGATGCAATCATAAATCATTTCTTAAAAGTATTAATTCAGTATTACAAACTACCAAGCTTACAAACAGTTCATGAACTTTAAGAATACATGAACTTTTATTTTAAAAAGCATGTCTTTCTGCAAAGCATAGTGATAAATGATGCACTAAAAAAGTTAGATCAGAATGCTGGAAAGGACTAGTCCCAGATCCATATAAGATCATTAAGACTATTTCTGAGGAAAATTCATGCACTTGAGACATTGAGAAATATTTCTAACATCTCTGTCTTACTGAAAATGCCCTGTCAACATGACAGGCTCAGGTCCTTTCACAGTTTCAGTGACATGTTTTCATTGTTGCAACAGCAAGAGGAAAATGATAAATGTACCTAAATATTTGGGACTATTATGCTTAAAATATCAATAATTACATTAATAATTTCAGATATACATTTATAAAATATCTTTATTACTATGGCCCCATTTCTTTACATAATATATCATATAAACATAGTTGAAGAAATAAGAATGACTAGACATTTGGTTAAAAAATCTTTTTTGATTTAAAAAGTTTATAAACTATACTTTTACAAAGATAAAATTCTGCTTTTTTGCTCAAATTTTGAGCCACTTATTGAGTAGCATTAAACCAGAAGATTATAATCTCTGATAAAACAACCTCTGATGATATAAAAAGAAATCAAAACAAAATCAATAATAGCTGAAATATTGCAGCTTACTGCATGCCTTCCACTTACAGTAAATGTTTCAATCCTCACAATAATGGGGATAGTTCAGTACCTATCTATTTTCATAAAGGAAAGTGTAAGGACAGCTAGGATTCCAGAAATGAAAACCCCACTATTAAAAATAATAACCTCACCTGTGGCAGATTCTTGTTGATGTATGGCAAAACCAATACAATATTGTAAAGTAATTAACCTCCAATTAAAATAAATAAATTCATATTTTAAAAAATACATTATATAAAAATAAAAATAAAATAAATAAATTTATATTAAAATAATAAAAAATAAAATAAAATGCTTAGAGAAAAGTATAGGGAAGTGTCATAGTAGAATAAGGTTTTTTGAATGTGAAACAATCACACAAATTAAAATTTAAAATATTGATAAATTTTTCATTATATTTAAAAGTTTATATTTATATAAATACACTATGCTGCTGCTGCTAAGTCAGTTCAGTCATGTCCAACTCTGCTCTACCCCATAGATGGCAGCCCGCCAGGCTTCTTTGTCCCTGGGATTCTCCAGGCAAGAATACTGGAGTGGGTTGCCATTTCCTTCTCCAATAAATACACTATAAAAATACACTCACCTTTAAATGAGGACTTTTCTTTCAAGCTTAGTAAGTTGTTTCCTCCTCTAATGACCCTTTAACTTTTTTATACCTGATCCTCTGTTCATCAGGTATAAAATGGAAATAGGGAAAGAATCCACCACTTGGTTATATCATAAAGATTAAATTAAATATAAAATGATCATAAAAAATTAACATTCTGTATATCATAACTTTTTAACATTAGCATTGTATCATTTTTGATGTAGGACCTTTAGATCATGAAACTTGAAATATATTAAATAATCAAATTTCCCAGGTTTTCTTAATTTTCAGGAAGCTCAAACAAAAATATATGTTTCAATTTCAGTCGTGTGTGCATGTGTGCATTTTTTTTTAATATTAAGGGTTTCTTGTGTAAATAACTGTGCCCACCACTTTTATCTTGTTATTTGTTATTTAATCTCAATTTTATGATGTCGTGCTTTTATTATTTCTGTGTCTCATCCTAGGGCAACTTCATATTGCCTATGGAAATAAGCCCATAAATCAGGAAGAATTTGGTTTTGGCTGCTAAAATTCAAGACTCAATTGTAGTGAATTCAAACAAAAAAAAACCCCAGGAATTTGTTCTCTCTTTCTTAAGAGATTATTGAAGGCTTCTTCATCCTGCCTGTCCCATCATTGTTAGCCTGTGACTTCTCTGTGGAAGGTTAAATAGTGTATAGTGGAGTAGCTGACTTCTATCCTGAAATTCAAGTGATTGTGAATGAAACAGGGGAAGGAAAGGATCGAGAGGCAAGAGGTCATTATCTATGAGCTGATGCAGCCCTCTTTTCAGAGGTTTCCTGGGAATTAACTGAAAGCATCTTTGTTTTTCCTGTTCCCCCCCCCCCAGTGGTCATCTACAGTTGCAGAGTTTGAAAACTGAAATATTTTTACTAAATACACTGACACCTCATATAAATTCATGGCTTTGTTCCTAAGGCAAAAAAAAAAAAAAGTGAAAACAATTAGGCTACAAGATCTATGAAAAGTATAGAAAAAATGAGAGAGGGAGGCTCTTTGCTTAGAAGCAAAATGTGTGCAATACAGACAGTTTTTCTATAAAAAGACTCATGAAGCTGTCTATTTAGGAGACTTTCATAAAAAGTGGCAGACAGATGCTTCTCACACCAATTCTTCTTTTTATTCCTTTGATGATTTTTGAAACCTGTGGCAGGCAGGAATTCAAGAAGTAACATTGTGCATTTATGCATCTCTAAGTAATGGTGTAAATAGTGATGCTATTTTGAGGTTGAGTAATCAGATAGAAATTTCACTTTTTGTGTTTTAGATATATATCTTCAGTTGTACCCTATGAATTCTAGATTTATTCAACTATGTAAAACTTGAATTTTATTTTTTAAAAGACTTTTTGATGTGGACCATTTTTAAAGTTTTTTTATTAATTTAATACAATATTACTTCTGTTTTATGTTTTGGTTTTGTTTTTGACTACCAGGCATGTGGAATCTTATCTCCTTGTTGTTGTGGTTGTTGTTCAAGTTGATTAGTTGTGCCCAACTCTTTGTGACCCCATAGACTGCAGCATATAAAGCTCCTCTGTCTTCCGCTATCTCCCAGAGTTTGCTCAAATTCACGACTGTTGAGTCAGTGATACTATCTAACCATCTTATCCTCTGATACCCACTTCTCCTTTTGCCTTTGATCTTTCCCAGCATCAGGGTTTGTTTTTTTTTTGTTTGTTTGTTTGTTTGTTTGTTTGTTTTACTATAGCTCCCCAACCAGGAATCAGACACATACCCCTTGCACTGGAAAGCAAAGTCTTAACCACTGGATCAGCAGGGAAGTCCTGACTTTCACATTTAAAATGGAGTCATATCGCAGTATGTGTGCTGGTAGCTCAGATGCTGTGTGCCCCTTGGTCCATACATTCTGAT
The DNA here is from genome assembly GCF_014754425.2 of Oryx dammah. Lineage (NCBI taxonomy): Eukaryota > Metazoa > Chordata > Mammalia > Artiodactyla > Bovidae > Oryx > Oryx dammah. The sequence continues at coordinate 140,017,568 of NW_024070186.1, forward strand.
TAACTGCTACTCATCTAGGTATTCTACATCAAGTTGTGATGAAAGAATGTTCTAGCACTTTGAATTCAGTTTGTTTTGTCCATCAGTAATTTGCTGTTCTTAACAGATTTCAACTGTGAAAAACTCTTAAACAGTCTCCTTATCAAGAAAACTTGTACTTTTGTTAATTTTCATTAAACTCAGGCTCAGAAGTATTCTCACAAAGCTTCCTGAACGTTCTTGGCATAGTCTTCAAACCCATGCCAAATGATGTATTCAGTGACCCATCAGCAGACGATAATTTTTAGTTTGTTGTTATACTGAATGTGACAGTATTACCGATCTATTATTTAAGAGCTATTATAGTTGTTACTGGAAAATGAAATTACTCTGTACTTCCTGTCCTCTTGAAAAGAGAAGGAATATGAAAATGGCTATAGGTTAAGCATATCCTCTGTCTGCTGTTTATTAATTCACTCAGTCATCACTTACTGATTCCAAAGTGCCGACTGATCATCTATATTGTAAGGATGTGATATTGAATAAGAGAAGTCCCCTACTCTCTGAGGCTTATATTCTAGCTGTGGGAAGACTACAGTATAAGTAAGCAAATATTTGGGCAAGATCATTTGGATGAATGACAAGTGCCATGAGAAAATAACACAGAATTGACATGGACTTCTTGAGGAGTTCAGGAAAAGCCTCATAAGAGTTTTGAAATAGCATCTGATGAAAAAGCAGAAGCTAAACATGTGAAGGTTAAAGTAGAGTGTTCCAGGCAGAGAAAATAAGAAAGGACCTAAAGCCTTGACGGTTTCAGTGTGTAAAAACAAGACCAGGATAGCTGCAGATGCAAGAATAAACTGGAGAGAAATCCAAAGTTAAAACAGAATGATTTTAAGATGTCAAAGTGAAAGTGGAAGTTACTGAGAAATGTTAGCAAGATGTCGATATAAACTGACGTATATTCTGACCACTGGTGATTAGTAAATTTAAACATTGGCCACACCTTTAAGTAGTGAAGGGAGAAGATGCATAGTGCATCCTCTAGAAAGGAGTTTATAGCCTGGGCTACGATCATCTTCTGTATAGGAGGTTGGATTTTCCAAAATTGAATAAACACATAGTTGATTTCAGGCTCTACTACAAAGCCACAGTCATCAAGACAGTATGGTATTGGCACAAAGACAGAAATATAGATCAATGGAACAAAATAGAAAGCCCAGAGATAAATCCACACACATATGGACACCTTATCTTTGACAAAGGAGGCAAGAATATACAATGGAGTAAAGACAATCTCTTTAACAAGTGGTGCTGGGAAAACTGGTCAACCACTTGTAAAAGAATGAAACTAGATCACTTTCTAACACCGCACACAAAGATAAACTCAAAATGGATTAAAGATCTAAATGTAAGACCAGAAACTATAAAACTCTTAGAGGAGAACATAGGCAAAACACTCTCCAACATAAACCACAGCAGGATCCTCTATGATCCACCTCCCAGAATTCTGGAAATAAAAGCAAAAATAAACAAATGGGATCTAATTAAAATTAAAAGCTTCTGCACAACAAAGGAAAACATAAGCAAAGTGAAAAGACAGCCTTCCGAATGGGAGAAAATAATAGCAAATGAAGCAACTGACAAACAACTAATCTCAAAAATATACAAGCAACTCCTGAAACTCAATTCCAGAAAAATAAACGACCCAATCAAAAAATGGGCCAAAGAACTAAATAGACATTTTTCCAAAGAAGACATACGGATGGCTAACAAACACATGAAAAGATGCTCAACATCACTCATTATTAGAGAAATGCAAATCAAAACCACAATGAGGTACCACTTCACACCAGTCAGAATGTCTGCGATCCAAAAATCTACAAGCAATAAATGCTGGAGAGGGTGTGGAGAGAAGGGAACCCTCCTACACTGTTGGTGGGAATGCAAACTGGTACAGCCACTATGGAGAACAGTGTGGAGATTCCTTAAAAAATTGCAAATAGAACTGCCTTATGACCCAGCAATCCCACTGTTGGGCATACACACAGAGGAAACCAGAATTGAAAGAGACACATGTACCCCAATGTTCATCACAGCACTGTTTATAATAGCCAGGACATGGAAACAACCTAGATGTCCATCAGCAGATGAATGGATAAGAAAGCAGTGGTACATATACACAATGGAGTATTACTCAGCCGTTAAAAAGAATACATTTGAATCAGTTCTGATGAGATGGATGAAACTGGAGCCGATTATACAGAGTGAAGTGAGCCAGAAAGAAAAACACCAATACAGTATACTAACACATATATATGGAATTTAGAAAGATGGCAATGATGACCCTGTATGCAGGACAGCAAAAAAGACACAGATGTGTATAGCGGACTTTTGGACTCAGAGGGAGAGGGAGAGGGTGTGATGATTTGGGAGAATGGCATTGAAACATGTATAATATCATGTAAGAATCGAATTGCCAGTCTATGTCTGATGCAGGATATGGCACGCTTGGGGCTGGTGCGCGGGGATGACCCAGAGAGATGTTGGGGGGAGGGGGGTTCATGTTTGGGAACGCATGTACACCTGTTTTGGATTCATGTCAATCTATGCCAAAACCAATACAGAATTGTAAAGTAAAAATTAAAAATAAATAAATAAATAAATAAAACAATGTCACAGAAAGCATAGCTCTGAGAAAGGAAAAGTGACGTTAGAAACTGGGGATAACTTTGAGAAGAATATAAACCCCCACAAAGTTTTACCTTTCCATGTATTTTCCTTTGTACTTTTTTTATATATAATTTTATTATTCTGGGGCTGTGCTGGGTCTTGTTGATGTGTAAGCTTTCTGTGAGTTGCAGCAATGGGGGGCTACACTTAGTTGTGATAAGTGGGCTTCTCATTGAGCTGGCTTCTGTTGTTGCAGATCATGGGCTCTAGGGCCCATGTGCTTCAGTAGATGTAGTACTTGAGCTCAGTAGTTGTGGCTTCCAAGCTCTAGAGCACAGGCTCAATAGTTCTGGTGCCCAGACCTAGTTGTTCCACCACGTAGGATCTTCCCAGATCAAGGATTGAACCGTGTCTCCTGCATTGGCAAGCAGATTCTTTACCACTGAGTCACCAGGGAAGTCCTGTACTTAAAAAAAGAAGCTATTTCACATGATCGAACAGTTTCCTTTGGAGTTTGTTGTTGTTGTTCAGTTCCTAAGTCATATCCGACTGTTTGTGACCGCATGGACTGCAGCATTGTCAGGCTCCCCTGTCCTTCACTATCTCTTGGAGTTAATAAAAAATTCAACAAAACTTGATATGTCTTTCTCATAATAGTATGAGATAAGAAAAAAGCAATGGAAAGGAAGTATGGCCTTCCTTCTGTTTATTAACCAGGCTTGGGGAAAGAATTGTACCCCATTATTTAATGTATTCAAAAGTTAAAGTGAGAGACACAGAGAGTAGTGAGAAGTTGTGCATGAAAGGCCTAGAGAGGAACAAGAGGAACACTTGAGTCTGAGGCAACCTCTGAATGGAATCTCAAGGAGGACATTGATAAAAATCTCCTTTTTCCCTTTTGGTACTATGTATGAAAATTAAAAAAGAAAGTTAGTTGCACAGTCGTCCGACTCTGCAATTCCATGGACTGCAGCCTGTCCTGCTCCTCTGTCCATGGAATTCTCCAGGCAAGAATCCTGGAGTGGGTTGCCATTTCCTTCTCCAGGGGATCTTCCCGACCTGGGGATTGAACCCAGGTCTCCCACATTGCAGGTGGATTCTTTACCAGCTGAACCACAAGGAAAGCCCCAATATTATGTATAAAACGTAACTAATGAGAACCTAAACAGCTCAGGGAACCATACTCAGTGCTTCTCAGTGATGTAAATGGGAAGGAAATCCAGAAAAGAGAGGATACATGTATAAGCATAGCTGACTAGGTTTGCTGTATAGTAGAAACTAACACTGTAAAGCGACTATACTCCAATACAAATTCATGGAAAATAAATTTTAAAAACGTCTCTTTCCCTAGACCACTTATAAAACAACAGAGCTAGTACAAGTACATGGGATTTTCCCACTGTATGTTAGTAGTGCTATTTATTCAATCCTTATCATTCTATTCAGCTTTCATTCAACATAGAAACTGAGGGTTTACTTTACACCAGGCAGTGAAATAGATCCTAGGTTAGAGAGATATACAAGATTACAACTCTGAACTAATGGAGCTCACATGATCCTGAGAAAGTAACTAAAACAGTAAATTTTGCAACCATGTATGATACACATACTAATAGAAGAGTATTAGATGAAATTCTCCAGTGAGAATGTAGAAGAAAACATTTACATTGACTGAGTTACAATAAAGAAAACTTCATGAGATATATTTTGATAATTGAGTAGAGAAGTACCAGATAAAATTTTGAAGGAAGGGTATTACAACTATGTGTGTGTGAAGTCGCTCAGTCGTGTCTGACTCTTTGCGACCCCGTGGTCTGTAGCCCACCAGGCTCCTCTGTCCATGGGATTCTCCAGGCAAGAATACTGGAGTGGCTTCAGCAAAGGGACCGGCCACCACAGCACACACCATGCGTAAAGAAACAAAACAAAATTGGTATGGCAAGCTACAGGGTGAACATCAGGGAGTGCTAATATGTGATGATAGCCCATGAATAACTCATAAATCATCTGGAATTCTAGTGTAAAGAGTCAGATTTTAGACCAAATATTATGGACAGAGGGGATAGAGTTTAGCAGATAACCAATATTTGAAAGATCACTTTCAGAGAAATGTGCTAAGCATTAGAGCTTTAAGTCAGAAAACATACAGCTGGTGTGCCATAAAAACTCCTTCAGTGGAATAAGCACACAAGATCATATAATCTTGTCCAACCACTCTTTCTCCTCTTTTACGTTTCATATCCTCACTGTCTTTCCTGGCCATTGTGAAGGAAAAATGAAATAATACCAGCGCCAATCAGGTAAGTGACCAATAAGTATTGGTAAAGATGCACTGGGGCAAAGGTATATTATCCTAAATTTCATTACCTCTCTAAGATATTTCTGTTTGACAGCCATTCATGTCTTTGGGCTTCCTAGGTGACGCCAGTGGGGCTCACAGACCCAGAATCTAGTCATTTCATTAGCAGGATCCAAGTTCACTGACGGGTTCATTTCAAGCCATGTTGATCAGACTTTGGGGGAATAGCTGGCTTTCAAGTTGGGTTAGATGTAGGCAGGTGAAGAGAGGTCATTCCAATTAGGTAGAAATCATTAGGAGGGTCCGGAGAAGGCAATGGCACCCCGCTCCAGTGCGCTTGCCTGGAAGATCTCATGGGTGGAGGAGGCTGGTGAGCTGCAGTCCATGGGGTCACTAAGAGTCGGACACGATTGAGCGACTTCACTTTCACTTTTCACTTTCATGCATTGGAGAAGGAAATGGCAACCCACTCCAGTGTTCTTGCATGGAGAATCCCAGGGATGGGGGAGCCTGGTGGGCTGCCGTCTATGGGGTCGCACAGAGTCGGACATGACTGAAGTGATTTAGCAGCAGATGGCGCTAGCGGTAAAGAACTTGCCTGCCAATGCAGGCGATGAAAGAGACTCTGCTTTGATCATGTTTGGGAACGCATGTACACCCGTGGTGGATTCATGTCAATGTATTGCAAAACCAATACAGAATTGTAAAGTAAAATAAAAAATAAATAAATTTAAAAAAAAAAGAAAGATCCCCTGGAGAAGGAAATGGCAACCCACTCCAGTATTCTTGCTTAGAAAATCCCATGGACAGAAGAGCCTGGTGGGTTATGGTCTATAGGGTTGCAAAGAGTCGGACTCCATTGAAACAACTTAGCAGCCGAGGCACCGTGTCTGTATAAAGACATTTATCTATATACCTATATACTTATTTTTTAGCTCCCTCATGTCATTGTCCAATAATTAGGATTTCCCATATTTGAACTTATTTCACAATAAATTAAACTTGGAATTATTTTTCTGAAGGTATATATCTTAACCTTTCGTTGTTCAGTCACAAAGTCATGTCTGACTCTTTTGTGACCCCATGGAATCTGGTAGCCCACCAGATTCCTCTGTCCATGGGATATCCTAGTGGGTTGTCATTTCCTTCTCCAGGTGATCTTCCCAATCAAGGAGTCTAATCCTGCATTGCAGGTAGATTCTTTACCACTGAGCCATCAAGGAAGCTCCATCTTAACCTTACTATCCCTTGAATGTTTCTGTCCTACGATACTTAAAAAATAAATAAATAAAATGTGTTCCTTAATTCTGTTTCAATTCACTGTCTGGAAACATAGTTGTTGTGTTGCCTAACCGCCACCCTTACCCCTACCCCGATTCTGCTCTTGAATTCTCAGCTCTATTAATTCCTGGAAAGTTTTGTTCAGATTACATCATGCAGTTTTACTGGATGCGTAGGAGTCAGATAAAGGAGCTCAGCCGTGCATGTCAATTGCTCCGTTTTTTACAACAGAGGATCTTTCCCGATTAGCAGATGTCAGATTGTTTCAGCTCCCTTGCCACTGCCAAGTTCTGTAAATTAGCTACCAAAAAAAAAAAAAAATGTTCTTAGATTGGTGTCTGATTACTTCCTTTCACTATTGCTATATACTAATTAATACTTTGCTTTAATCTGATCAGTTTACTCTGAAAGTGAACGTGTTCAGTCATGTTCTACTGTTTACTGATGTCTAATTACTTATACTTCATTGCATTTTTGGCCTGAAACCTGATTTATAGAAAACCTGTTTTTTGTTTTTGTGGTTTTCAATATATAATTCTTTAAGGGTAAAAAGCTAATACTTTTGAAAGGAAAATGTTTGTCTTTTCCTGATGTCTCCATTCTTCATACAGTAGTCACATATTCATTGCTTTTTCTGCTTGGTCTGTTGTAATCAGTGCATTTGAAGTGCATTTTAGGTCAGGAAGGCTTTGTTATGAGCAGAGAGGCTCTTCACCAATCCAGAATTCAGTTTGGAAAAGGTCACTGTTCAGGGTGATTTAGTCCCAAGATTTGTGTTCATGATGGATTAAGAGAGCAAATAACCATGGTAAGGCAGCCAGCTCTTTAGTTTGTATCCCTTCTGTTTCTTCAGAGTGTCTATGTTAAGCTGAAAGTTTACAGACCTGACTTATAATTCTCTCTGTGTGAAGTGTGGTTTCTGGGGAGAAGACCTCCCAGACCAAGAGCTGAAGTGAGGAGATGGCCTTGTGAAAACATGATTTAAAAAAAGAAATGTATATTTGGTCTTTGTTCCCACTGCTGGGTAAGCTCCCCAAACCCTTGGTATTTCCAAAGAGAAGAGAGCAAAAAATTTAACCTAAAGATAGGGGCTTACCGCCTGAGGAGCTAGCCATGTGATTAGAGGTTGGAACTTATAGACCCATTCCTCAAACTTGGGGAAGGCGAGATGAGCTGAAGATAGAGTAAATGGCCAATGATTTTTATCAATCATGCTTATGTAATGGTGCCTTCTTAAAACCCCAAAGTTCAGTGTTCCAACAGCTTCCACATTGGTGAACAGTGGATATTTGGGGAGAGTGATGAGCTTGGAGAGCACAGGAAAGCCTCATGCCTTTTCCCCATATACCTCCCTAAGCTTCTCTCCCATCTGTCTGTTCCTGAGCTAAATTCTTTTATAATGAACTGGTGATCTAGAGTTTCTGAGTCCTGTGAGCTGCTCTTGCAAATTATTCACACCCAAGAAGGGGGTTATTGGAACCTCTAATTTGTACTAGGTGGGTCAGATGCAAAGGTGACAACCTGGGCTTGCAACTAACATAAGAAATGGGGAGGAAATCCTGTGGGACTGAGCCCTTCACTTATGGAATCTGGTGTTAGTTCCAGATGCAATGTCAGAACTGAGTTGAATTGTGTTGTGGTTTTGATGCTCAGTCATGTCTGACTCCTTGCGACCCCCACGGACTGAAGCACACCATGCTTCCCTGTTCATCACCAACTCCCGGAGCTTGCTCAGACTCATGTCCATCGAGTAGGTGATGCCATCCAACCATCTCATCCTGTCATTCCCTTCTCCTGCCTTCAATCTTTCCCAGCATCAAGGTCTTTTCCACTGAGTCAGTTCTTCGCATCAAGTGGCCAAAATATTGGAGCTTCAGCTTCGGCCTCTGTCCTTTTAATGAACAAGAGACACAGATGTATAGAACAGTCTTTTGGACTCTGTGGGAGAGGGAGAGGGTGGGGTGATTTGGGAGAATGGCATGGAAACATTTATAATATCATATATAAAACAAATCGCCAGTCCAGGTTTGATGCATGATACTGGATGCTTGGGGCTGGTGCAATGAGACGACCCAGAGGGATGGTATGGGGAGGGAGGAGGGAGGGGGATTCAGGATGGGGAACACATGTATACCTGTGGCGGATTCATGTTGATGTATGGCAAAACCAATACAATATTGTAAAGTAATTAACCTCCAATTAAAATAAATAAATTTATAGTAAAAATTGAATATTCAGGACTGATTTCCTTTAGGATGGACTGGTTGGATAGCCTTGCTGAATCATAGGACACCCAACTGGTGTCAGAGAACTGGATGGGAAAATCCTCTTATCCCCACATTGGAAATGGTACAAGAACCATATTAACATGCTCCCTGTGGTTTTCAGCACCAATGAGAAGCAATAAGAAACCAAGCCATTCGACAGTAGTTGTTCAGACCTGACTGCACTGAGAAGGGGGAGACTTCAAGTTCACTAAACAGGGACATTTGCAGCACTTGCCAGCTAAGTTCCATTTGGTTGACAATATTGAACTTTACCAGATTCCTTTGATCCCCCAAAATAGAAATAGTCCAGAAATTAGCCTAGCTCTTCTGTGTTCCCTGACTGCAAAAAAACACCCTTTGGTATGTATTTAAACAAATCCTCGTTAATGGTTCTATCATACCACCTCTTCTCCTGTTCACCCACATCTGGTTTTTCTAGTCTTGTTTACTCCTCCCTATAAAACAAAAGCCCTTTTCTGATGCCATTTGATAAATTTGTGCATCTCCTGGCAGATTATCAACACTTCAGTAATCCCTCTGTCCCAGTTGCAAGGATTCCCCTGCTTTTATTATAGCAGTCTTCCTCCGTTAATCTTCTTTCCCCCTCAGGAACCCCGGACTTCTTATCAACCTGCCTAGGAATTGACTCTCTCAGAACCTAGAAGGATAGAAGGAACATGTTTCTGCCCTTACAGTGTACAGGAAAATCTTTGAACTTGAAAATTACTTTTTTTTTTTTTTTTACCCCCAAGCCTCTGTTTCTTATTTTACAAAGTTTTCCCTGAATTCCTTAACATAACATTTTATATATTTAATTTATTATACTAACTTGTTTTCAAAAAATTTTTGAAGATTTAAATGCCTTCTGCTGCTGAGACAACTGCCTATTACCAAGAAAAATGGGGAACAACAATGTCCCCTGTGAAAATAAGTTTATTCATTTAAAGAAAAAGAGCTAACGTATCCTGATATATGTTGCTCCGATTCCAACATCTCTTTCTTAAGATCTTATACCCAATATAATCTGGCCATATTATTTTTGTAGATAGTAATTTGATTTTGTGTATCTAATTTTGTGATTTTTTTTTTTTGCTCATTTTCTTTTAGCAAATGCTCCCTGCTACATAATAATGAAATTATTTCTAAATTTGTACTTTTTTTATACAAACAAAAATCAGGACACATTTTTGTTTCACTAATTAGAAGATTTTTAGGACTGTATATGAGACTTCCTAGAATTTCTTAGAATTACTAGAATTCCATTTTCCAAAAAAAATTAAAATACATATTCTGACAGTTTAATGTATTCAGAACACTATTTACTCACCTAAGTTCTTTCTAAACCCTATAAATTGCTCTTCGTCTAGATAAGTGTTCTTGATGATTATTTATGAATAATGTGTATAAAATGAGATGCAGTAGCAGTGCTAAGCAACTTACTTTACAGTAGGTTAAACTCTAATGAGTATATATATTTAAAAGTCCAGTTCTGTCAGGCATACATTATACAGGTACAAATGTCAGGCATGAGATAATTCATGCTGGTAATTATATTAAAAGAGCAGGAAACAGAACATTGTGTTACAGAAATTGTCAGGGGAAGCTTGATTTTTAATAGATTTCATAGAAATATGAAATGACTTGGAATATTTAAAATCTTCACAGGCAAAGGAAACAAAGTGGGTGGTAAAAAGGTAGAGTGTTCTGATTGTAGAAACCTGGAGATATCACGTAGTGAGGAGGCACACTGGAGACCAAATTCTTCTTCAGAAGCACTTGAAAATGTGCCTATAAGGGTATAGAAATGACTCAATGAAGAGTAAAAGAATGAGAGTAGAAGAGGACCATATGTCCTTACTAGCAAAATGAGAGCAGCTGAGGAATATTTGCACAAAGTAGAAGCCATACAGTATATGCCCAGTAAATTGCAGGTTTCATTGTCATACATGATCATGTTCATCAATTAATTTTATGCAATGGAGAGTTTGAAGAAAAAAAAAAAAAAACTTTTCCATGCATGGCCTATTACTAAGGGATATATAAAGCCATGAAGCACAAACAGCATAGCTCAACTCTGATCTTTTTTGAAGAGGATTTTTTCTCTATCTATTAATCTTTCTTAGATATATTCACCTGGAGAGGAAAAATGCTTTTTGTTCTATCACAAAAGAGGCCAGCCTTTGAAATCCCATCTTTGTTCTTCACAATATAGGCTTATATAATGTACAAAGAGCTCTCTCTGAAGTCCATAAACTAAAGAATGCCTTGCAGTACACAAGTTATCTGTTTAACTAAGAGAGATTTCTTCACCTCCTCTATCCTGATTTAGGGAGTTTCAGCATACCACAAAACTAAGATCTAATCACTGCAACAATTGACTGAGGATTCCCACGGAGAGTTTAGAACAGAAACCAGCACTGCACAATTTTATATTAAGACAGGCCCCCAAAGCACATTGGAAATTGTTTAAAGATCATTTGTTTATTTTTTCTCTTCAAAAAATACTAAAAATTAGATTTTCAGTGAATGATATGCACCATTGTCAGAGATAATCTGTTTATAAGTTATGTGTTGGCATAAATATTTTTAAATGATTTAGAAAATGCATATTTCTTCAAATAGTTGTACTACATGTATTAAAAACAGTGATCAAAATTAATTCTGTATGTCAAACTGTACATTTTTTCCCTCTAATCGTGAACAGAAGTTTTGACTTGTGAGAAAGATACACTTTTACTGTAAACCTAAGGTAAAAATATCACATATCTCCAATTTAAAGCATTTTGTCCTCTGTAAACATTATCCTTTCTGGATTTTTTTTTTTTTAAACTTGACCTTTGTTTGAAAGATATCCTTCAATTATTAACACTTCTTTCATGGCCTGCAATACTTATTCAGAATTGCAAGCCTCTTTTTTAAAGAAAGTTGAGGAAAAATAATCTCCCAGAAGTATATGGGATTTTCAGAAAATGTGAACAGTTAAAGTGTCCAAATAGAAAAGACCCATTCTTCAGTGTTACCTGTATTTCAGAACACTGCATTTGAAATAGCATCCATATAGGGAAATAAGTGAGTAATGTGCTAGGCTGGTGACTTGAGTTCATTTACCAGCCTCTTCTACTATTTTCAGGGGGAAAACTGCATACAGAGTGAAGTATGCACTGGAGCAGGGCTTGGGACCCCCTACTTTCAGATGTCCAGTAAAAAGCACATGACCTTGATTATTTTTTTTAGGACATAGCTTTTGTAAAATAAAGTAATTGAATCAGATGATATCACTGCTTTTGCTTAAAAATTTTTTTTTCTATGACTCTGTCATTCATTCAACAATAAAAGTAAATACCCATGAAAATAGGAATGAGGATAGAGTGACATCAAAAAAACCCACAGTTGGCCTAAGTGTACAGATACTTACTGTATATAGGGGATTTTCTGCAAATGTGTTACATAATAGTCACATAAAAGTAGCCATTACATACTTTTTTGCTGTTGTTGTTGTTGTTTTAATTCTACCCATTTCAATGATTTGTTGTTGTTTAGTCCCTAAGTCATGTCCGACTCTTTTGCCACCCGATAGACTGTAGCCCACCAGGCTCCTCTGTACATGGAATTCTCTAGGCAAGAACACTGGAGTGGGTAGCCATTCCATTCTCCAAGGGATCTTCTTGACCCAGCGATTGAACTTGGGTCTCCTGCATTACAGACAGATTTCTTTACTATCTGAGCCACCAGGGAAGCCCATAGTAAAGTGAAGGTAGGTTTATTTAGAGAGGTATACATTCCATAGGTAGAATGTGGTCCCTCTCAGAAGACAAGAGTGGCCCCAGGAAGTGGGGTCATGTCAGAAAGTGAGAGCAGTGGTGGGAGAAACATACTTCACAGGCAGAGTGTAAGCCATCTAGCAGAGTGACAGCTACTCTGGAGTATGAAGTGGCTAGTTTTTATGGGCCGGGTAATTTCATAGCCTAATGAATGGGAGGAGTAGTCCAGCTGTTTTGGGGAAGGGAAGAGAATTTCCAGGAGGTGGACCACCATCCAATTTTTGGCCTTTTATGGTTGGCCTTGGAACTATCATGACACCTGTCGCTGTATCATTTAACATGTTAATGTGTTACAGTGGGTGTATAAAAAGGCTCAAGGTCTTCTGGGACCTTGAGAGGTCTTCAGATCTTCTACCATCTTGAGTTTGATGGATTCTAACCAGTTTTGTTGTATCCTCAAAGGCTGTGTCACCCTTTTGAAAGTTGTATCCTGTCCCCTTTCCTCCTGTCTCTCTATGAAATGTGTATTTAAAGATTTACATATAAATGGTATACTATACTTCCCTGGTGGTCCATTGGTTAAGATTCCACACTGCCAATGCAGGAGGTACAGGTTAGACCCTGGTCAGGAGACAAAGACCTCAAGATCTGTACAATGTGTCCAAAAAGATGAAAAGATATATATATCAGCACAATAAAGTAAGAAAATTAAAAAAAAAAAAATAAGTGCAAATATTATCTGGTGTTTGTGACTCAGATGACATTAGATTTATTTTTCTGCTTTATTTACTTTAATATCCATATATACCTGGGATCTGGAAAGAGTTTTGAAGAGAGGGGAAATAGTTAATGGAATCAACTCACTGAATTACAGAAAAAAAAAATTACAGGAGTGGAAAACATACTCTTTAGTTAAACATCAGTTGTCTAAATGTATAATAATTTCAAGTACTTGAAAGGTGAAAATAATATGCCATCCTTCACATGGGCTTTCCTGGTGGCTCAGAGGGTAAAAAGTCTGCCTGCAATGTGGGAGACCCGGGTTTGATCCCTGGGTCGGGAAGATCCACCGGAAAAGGAAATGGCAACCCACTCCAGTATTTTTGCCTGGAGAATTCCCATGAATGGAGGAGCCTGCTGGGCTACAGTCCATAGGGTCGCAAAGAGTTGGACATGACTGAACGACTTCACTTTCTTTACTTTCACATGCAAATTTGGCACTACCAGCCCATCATGTGTTAAACTTGTACTTAAAATTCTTTTTATCAGTGATGAGAATAGCTTTTATAAATTTTAAACACTCTTCCTTTCTTCAATCCCACTTATGACCAATAGGACTTATATAATAAGACAGATTAATTATGGGCTTATAGACAGAAAGAAAGCTAATGTGTTGAACTTTAATAGAGACTTAGCCCTTGATTTTATGCTACTGAAAGTTCCTGCCAATGGAGGAGACATAATGAGATGTGGTTTGATCCCTGGGTCAGGAAGATCACCTGGAGGAGGGCATGGGAACACACTCCAGTATACTTGTGTGGAGAATCCTCATGGACAGAGGAGCCTGGCGGGCTACACTCCATAGGGTCACAAAGAGTCAGACATCACTGAAGTGACTTAGCATGTCTCCTGATACGAATCACTTCCTTGAATTATCTGAAACACCAACAGAATGTCCAACAATTCAACTCAATTCTGACACCATCTACCTGGACTTAGCATCAGACCCCAACAGTTAAAGGGATTCAAATCCCTCACTTCAGCCATCATAACAGGTCCTGCACCATCCTTACTTCTGACTTAATGGCTATAAGTCAGGAGGTTCCCACAACCCCTCCTTGGATGAGGGGAAGTACTTGCTAGACTACTACTACAGTTGACTATACTGTAGACCAGTGCATGGTCCAACTCTAACATTCCTTCCAAAGATGTAATCATTTGGGCATAAATGAGAATAAGAAGGAATAATAGCCAAGGATAAAGAAATAGATGTTTCTGATTCGTAGCTCTTTATTTAGTCTTGAGGCTGGGCAAGTACAGAGCTTGCAGATGTGATGGGTACAATCCATCAGTTAGTAAAAGCTAAAATGTTGTGGTAAGCAGCAAGCAAGGCAGCCCACTGAGTTTTTACCTCTTTCAGTCAAAGTGATGGCCATCTACACATGATGCTGTCCATTTATCTTTGGAATATTATCCATAAACCAGGCACCTCTTTGTTGGTCAATTGTGTGCTATTTATAGAACTCTGTGCATGTGAAAATAAAAACCAGAAACTCTTCACAAAGTTACAAATTCAGTCCTGAGGAAAGAGCTCCCTACCCTGGGGTGTCTTGACAGATTACCCTAGTATCAAGATCTTATGCACAGTCATTCCTGAGTATCCATAGAAGATTGGTTCCAGGATACCTACAGATGCCAAAATGAGAACACTCCAGTCTCTGATATAAAATGATGGTAGTATTTGCATGGAAATTATGAATATCCTTCTGTATGCTTTGAGTCATCTCTAGATTGCTTGTAATACCTAATATGATATAAATGTGTATTTATAGTTGTCATATGACAAATTCAAATTTGGTTTTTGAAACATTCTGGTGTTTATAAAATGTTTCCATCCATGCTTGGTTGAATCTGTGGATGTGGCACCTGAAGAAAAGGAGAGCCAACACTGGGCCAAAGCCCCAATCATTGCAGAGAAGCATTCTCAGATTTTCCTGTTTAAGTCCTAATATGCACTCCCAGATGGCTCAGTGGTAAATAATTCACCTGACAGTTTAGAGGATGCAAGAGACTTGGGTTCAGTCCCTGGGTAAGGAAAATTCCCTGGAGAAAAAAGAACTCCAGCATTCTTGCCTGGAAAATCCCATGGACAGAGGAGCCTTTCAGGCTACAGTCCATGGATTGGACTGTAGTCCACAAAAGAGTTAGACACAATGGAGAACAGCACATACACTCAACATATGAGTACCTTAAGAGAATTTGTCTCTACCATCTCTCCAGTTTTTATTCTGTAATATTTGGACTCAGCCCGTCTTATTGGTTCTCATTTATCATTAGTATTGCTTGAAGGGTAGGTTTACATGGCTTGTATTTTACAATACTAGATAGGGTATGTCCCTAATCAGACAGAGTGTCTGTTCTGATAATTCGTTTGAGAAAGCTGTGCATGTTCAGTCACTTCAGTTGTGTCTGACTCTTTGTGACCCTATAGACCATAGCCTGCCTGGCTTCTCTGTCTGTGGGATTCTCTAGGTAAGAATAGCAGAGTGGGTTGCCATGCTCTTCTTCAGGGGATCTTCCCAATCCAAGATCGAACCTACATCTCCTGAGTCACTGCAGATGGATTCTTTATGGCTGAGGCACCAGAGAAGCCTGTTGAGAAAGCTGTAGCCACTTCAAATAAAGCCTGTTCAAATTTACCACCTCTTCTAGTTTTTACCTTAATCTCATCAACCCTTGTATTCCTAACTGTAGCCTTCATCTAGCATTTATTAGCAGTTTCTTGTTTCAGAACACTAGGTAGAGCACGCATTTCACAGTCAGACATAATATCCATAGACATCCATCCTCACAGAACATTTAGGCAAAGCAGATGCAACCTCTTCACACAGAAACTGTTTAAGCATTGTAATTTTCTTTGAACCTTCCACCTTAATCCTATCAGCTCTTTTACTTCTGTATTTGTTAAATCTGATTGAAGCCCGTGTCAGTGCTGGTCCCACGAGTTTTGGTACCAAAATGCAAGTGGCTCCTATGTCAAGAAATCCCAGAAACTTTTCTTTCCACCCCTTGAAAATTATGTCCACTCAAGTATAAAAGGCTTTGCATCTCCAGCAGGGTTTTTTGCTGAGACACCCACGTCCTTTTGTCAATCATTATCTTGATTAATCTGTCCAATTATGGCATCAAGTATTTCCAGGTTCAGTTTCTCATTGAAATATTTGCCTCTTCATTTTGTTTTAATTCCTCCAAACATGAGCATGTAGACTTGTTCCAGTTCTTTTTTAATGCTGGAAAGCCAGCAGGGATTTTCTTTGGTCCACTCTTGGTCCACTTAATACACTACTATTGAATGTTGTCTTCAACAGTGGTCTATTAAGACTTTTGTTTCAGCAATATCAATGTCCATTTTATTCATCCCATTTTAAATAAATTATCTAAGAAGTCCCACCCTTTTGGAATGGCTGTTTTGACTCTCTTCTTCTTCTTTTTTTTTCACTCCTGGCAGTGTTTCCTTTACTCACCCCATTTCTTAGTAACCTTTTAAAAGTTTCTACCCTTCCAGGATAAGTACCTCAACTCTCACCACGTGAAATCTGTGCTTGGTCTAGCATCAAGGTTTGACTCAGCATTTTCTTACATTTTACCTGTTACAGGTAATAATAGCCAACAATGGATTGTATGTTTAGCGTACTTCTTTTTATTTTGCATTTCTTTTAGTTATCCAGTGAGTGAAGTCTTTGCAAGTCTTGTCTACAACCATTTTGAAATATCACTGGTAAATTTTACTTTTAGTGAGTGATCACAATGCAGCTGAATTTTCATAAGATGGTTACTAGGTAGCCATCCAGGGATGGGATTTCTCATCATCTATCTTCATATTCTTTCTCTTTATAAACCACATGTTACTCTGAGCCAAGGCTGTTCTAGAAAATTAAATTTGTTTACTAACACCAAAAGAGAGGTTTTTTTTTTTTTTTTTTCCTGGTTCTTGACACTAAATACATGGTGTTTTTTCTAGCACCACTTATTTAATTTTCTAAACCCAGTGTGTTCAACAATTCAGATCAATTCTGACACTCTCTACCTGGAGTTAGCATCAGATCTCACAAGATAAGGAGCTCAGTCCAAGACTGCCTCAGTTCCAGATTCCAATCAGGAGTCGTGGGCCATTCATACCTCTGACCCAGCGACTGTATATGAGGTTCAACCTCCTCAGGTTCACAAAACTCAGGAAAACATTTTACTTGCATTTTCCAGTGTTATTAAGGATAGACCTCAGAAGTAGCCAAAATGAAAGTGATTCAAAGGGAAAATTAAGGAAAGAGGGGTCATGAGGCTTCTGTGCCCTCTCCAAGGACATCATCCTTTTGGTCCCTCAGTGTGTTCATGAACCTGGAGGCTTTCAAACCCTATCATTTAGATATTTTTATGAAGATATCATTGGCTGTTGGTGATTATCTCAGTCTCTAGCTTCTCCTTTCCACCAATTTGGAGGTGGGGTTGAAAACCTCAAGCTTCTAATCAAGACATGATCTTTCTGGCAACCAGCCCCCTACCTGAAGCTATCTAGAGGCCCAGTTACCAAGGGTTGCCTTGTTAGAATAAAAGGGCAGGTTGTCCAGTGGATAATACTTGGGCTCCCAATGCAGGGAGTATGGGTTTGATCCCTGATCAAGAGTTTAGATCCCACATGTCTTGGAGTCAAAAAACTGAAACATAGCAAAGAAAAAAAATAAATTCAATAAAGACTTAAAAAAGCCTCTATCATAGATAGCACTCAGGAAATTCAGTTTTTTAGGAGCTCTGTTTTTAGGAGACAGGAAAGGAGAGACACAGATCAAATACCTTTTTATGATATCACAACTACATACCAAGCCATCAAATTAGCTTATCACAAACAAAGTGCAATACTCAGGCACAAATAAATGTACTTATACAAACACACACACATACACACACACACATACACACATATAGTATACTGTTATAACTCCTGACCAAGTATTCACAATTGCCTATTTCTTCTCCTCTGCTTTGTCTTGACTAAACTTTATTCTGGCTTCTCTTTCCCCACAGGTCCCTGAACTTTGGCTTATCCTCCTCCCTGGGGAAAAGTCTAAGATGCAGAATATGCACCACCACCCCGCCCCCCACCATCAGCTTATCCCTAGATCAACAGACCCAGCAGACACATTCCTGTCAAATCTCTCTATACAAAAAGGTTGCACAAGCTCACCCTACATAGTTAAGGTGCATGTGCCAGGAATGATTTCAGTGAGCTGAGACTCTTACATCTTCCTGTACAAGAAAGGCACTAAATTCATTAAGTTGAGAGGTCTGGTTTCTTTAACTGACATTAGTCATTTGATGTTCCAATCATCTGTTTGTTTTGTGGGTTTTTTTTTTTTTTGGTTGTTGTTATTTATGCAAAAACTCCTGTATATCCTGGCTCTTCCCAGCACGCTAGACCTCCCTGTCCATCACCAACTCTTGGAGTTCACTCAAACTCAAGTCCATCAAGTCCGTGATGCCATCCAGCCATCTCATCCTCTGTTTTCCCCTCTTCTTCCTGCCCCCAGTCCCTCCCAGCATCAGAGACTTTTCCAATGAGTCAGCTCTTCACATGAGGTGGCCAAAGTATTGGAGTTTCAGCTTTAGCATCATTCCCTCCAAAGAACACCCAGTGCTAATCTCCTTTAAAATGGACTAGTTGGATCTCCTTGCAGTCCAAGGGATTCTCAAGAGTCTTCTCCAACACCACAGTTCAAAAGCATCAGTTCTTCAGCACTCAGCTTTCTTCACAGTCCAACTCTCACATCCATACATGACTACTGGAAAAACCATAGCCTTGATTAGATGGACCTTTGTTGGCAAAGTAATGTCTCTGCTTTTGAATATGCTATCTAGGTTGGTCATAACTTTCCTTCCAAGGAGTAAGCGTCTTTTAATTACATATCTGCAATCACCATCTACAGTGATTTTGGAGCCCCCCAAAAATAAAGTCTGACACTGTTTCCACTGTTTCCCCATCTATTTCCCATGAAGTGATGGGACCAGATGCCATGATCTTAGTTTTCTGAATGTTGAGCTTTAAGCCAACTTTTCCACTCTCCTCTTTCACTTTCATCAAGAGACTTTTTATTTATTTTTGTAATTTATTTATTTATTTTTTTAAAATATAAATTTATTTATTTTAATTGGAGGTTAATTACTTTACAATATTGTATTCGTTTTGCCATACATCAAGAGATTTTAGTTCCTCTTCACTTTCTTCCATAACGGGTAACTCCTCAATATATCCGTGTAATAAACTATAATTCTCACCTTTTAGATTTTGAATTTTTTTAGGTTACCAAATCACATCTATTATAATGTTACCCACTCTTTGTCCAACTTCTTCTTAAAAGTTTATACTAAGCTCTGCTTACTTCTCTCTCTGAAAGAAAAAAAAAAATTGTGTTTGATTTTGAGACACTTGCACATTTCTGAGCTCCTAGCTTTCTCCTATCTCATTAGTCTTTTTGAATGAGATCTCTCCTTATCTAATCCTGGATTTGTTTTTATTTGAAGCAGAGAATTTATAACACTACTATTATATCAGATGTCAATATCTGAATGAAGCCTTCCCAGATAGAATGAAAGGAATTAAAAAATTCTGTCATGAACTTGGGCAATGTAAAGTACATCATCTGGATAATTTAATTAATTATAAAAGTGAAAAAAAGTGCTTTTTTAAAGGTGATTTTTATAAACTCAGTTCTAATGTGAAGGAAAGGTAAAAACACATAATTTTAAAAGTAACATTTAACTACATACCAAGAAAAAATGTCTTAAATTTGTTTTAGTTTATTTTTGTAAAATTACATTATTTTTATTTAAGTTGTGTCTCATTTATTTAAGGGCTTCCCCTGTGGCTCAACTGGTAAAGAATCTGCCTGCAATACAGAAGACCTGGGTTCAATCCCTGGGTTGGGAAGATCCCCTGGAGAAGGGAAAGGCTACCCATTCCAGTAATTCTGGCCTGGGTAGCTCTTATCTGGCATTTGTTTAAATCTAACTAGGGACTATACAGCTCAATGTTTAAGAAAAAGTACTCAGCTACTTTAGTTTTCATTAGAATAAAAATATTAACACTTCACAAATTTGTCTGTCATCTTTGTTGAAGATCCTTTTAGTCTTATCTTTTTATTCCACTTTTACTCTTTCTAGTCTTCTCTAGTCTTCTCATTCTAATTTTACTCTATGCACTCCCAAAGCAAGCACCTTTTTTCTTTCTTTTTTCTTTTTTTTTTTTTAATATGAGCTATCTGAAATCAATATACCCTGTAGTTAAAGGGCTATAGACCAAGGGAAGCTAGTGATTCTCCACTTAAAAATAATAGTTCTAAGCAATTTTCCCATACAGCCATAAGATTACAGAGATAACATTGCTTTTTTCATAAAAGATGTGATTTGACCCCTGAAGGTGTGTGTAATAAAGCAATATAGTGGAAAAGAATATTGACTTTTTAGATGAATTTAGTTGTGTAAATAAATTTTACTATTTCATATGAAATAATATCCCTCTGCTTACTAAATTAGTATTAGTAATTTGATTGCTTAAACATTAAATATGCCAGCTAAAGCAATATATTTTCTGATAATAAGTGTTTATTGTAGGATAGCGAGAAACTTTAAATGAATCTTAAAAATGCAAAATCAGTAAAAAAAAAAAAAAACAACTTACTTTTTCTAGTGTTTTGCTTTTGTCAGTTTTTTTTCTTTAATTTTTGGCCAAGCAAAAATGTTCCACTAGATGAGATATCTATATTGTCACTTTTTGACTTTGTTAAGTCGTTATGGATTATTTGTATCAAACCAATTATTTCATAATACTAGAAAAACCTGAATGTTCATTGTTAATGAGCAAATAATTATAAAAACAGTATATTCATTCATGTGTGTTTAATCCCATTGACCTCATTGCCTAGAAAAATAAGAAACATAAACAATGAACAAAAATAAAATGTTATAAAAGTTAAACGTTATCAGTTAATAAATTCAAGCATAAAACAAATATGCCAAAAATCAACCTATGAGAAGGCCAATAATTTCCTCACTATTTCTAAGTAGACTTTTTGTCATGTGGAACTTTTCCAGCTCTTTTGCATTCATGATTTCAAAACTACTAATAATTCACATATTATTGCTAAATAAGTATTTATTTTATTTTTAAATTATGACCAGACATAAATTTAAGGTATAATAGCTGTCTTGTGTCTCTTTTCTTGTTTTTCAAAACAATACTAGATATGTGAAAAGGCACTGAAGCTTCTTAGTTATGGTTTAGTCATGAAGTTATTCCCAACTCTAGTTAAATTGAGTGAAACTCTTCAAAAATGTATTAGTGAGTCTGTGAATCATGAATCGTTTATAGAAATTAGACACCTTGGATTGACCTTCATTCTAAATTTATGACTTAGTTTAATAATAAGAGCAATTATTCTGTGTGTGAAGTTATACTATTATCAACCATCTGTACTGCTAATAAATAGTAAAATATGTAAAGATATATGCATACTTATTATCATTACAGTCTTATTTAGTACCTTAGTTATGGAAGCAAACTTTGTGTTTATATGCTTTTATATATTTCTAGTTGTCTGAAATGAACATGTATTGCTTGTGAAATTAGGAAGAATACAGGAAATGTTATTTAAAATGACAAATATATATAAATAAAGAAATTGGGAGCCTGTGAGAAGCCACTAGAGAGACCCCTGGTAAATGAGGTAAAAATCTTCCAACTTCACTGTGCATTCACTGACTGTGAGAAGGATGCTGTTTTTAAGAACCAGAGAAGTACCTTTAATAAAATGCCAAAGAATGCTCAAACTACCCCACTATTGCACTCATCTCACACACTAGTACAGTAATGCTCAAAATTCTTTAAGCCAGCTTTCAGCAATACGTGAACTGTGAACTTCCAGATGTTCAAGCTGGTTTTACAAAAGGCAGAGGAACCAGAGATCAAATTGAAAACATCCATTGGATCATTGAAAAAACAAGAGAGTTCCAGAAAAACATCTATTTCTGCTATATTGATTATGCCAAAGCCTTTGACTGTGTGGATCACAATAAACTGTGGAAAATGCTGAAAGAGATGGGAATACCAGACCACCTGACCTGCCTCTTGAGAAACCTGTATGCAGGCAACAGTTAGAACTGGACATGAAACAACAGACTGTTTCCAAATAGGAAAAGGAGTATGTCAAGGCTGTATATTGTCACCCTGCTTATTTAACTTATATGCAGTGTACATTGTGAGAAGCTTTGGGCTGGAGGAAACACAAGCTGGAATCAGGATTT
Source organism: Oryx dammah (assembly GCF_014754425.2). Lineage (NCBI taxonomy): Eukaryota > Metazoa > Chordata > Mammalia > Artiodactyla > Bovidae > Oryx > Oryx dammah. The sequence continues at coordinate 140,039,902 of NW_024070186.1, forward strand.
CCAGGAGAAAAATCAATAACCTCAGCTATGCAGATGACACCACCCTTATGGCAAAATTGAAGAGGAACTAAAGAGCCTCTTGATGAAAGTGAAAGAGGAGAGTGAAAAAGTTGGCTTAAAGCTCAGCATTCAGAAAACTAAGATCATGGCATCTGGTCCCATCACTTCATGGCAAATAGATGGGGAAACAGTGGAAACAGTGTCAGACTTTATTTTTTAGGCTCCAAAATCACTGCAGATGTTGATTGCAGCCATGAAATTAAAAGACACTTGCTCCTTGGAAGGAAAGTTATGACCAACCTAGATAGCATATTTGGAGAAGGCAATGGCACCCCACTCCAGTACTCTTGCCTGGAAAATCCCATGGATGGAGGAGCCTGGTAGGCTGCAGTCCATGGGGTTGCGAAGAGTCAGACACAACTGAGCGACTTCACTTTGACTTTACACTTTCATACATTGGGGAAGGAAATGGCAACCCACTCCAGTATTCTTGCCTGGAGAATCCCAGGGATGGGGGAGCCTGGTGGGCTGCCATCTATGGGGTCGCACAGAGTTGGACACGACTGAAGCGACTTAGCAGCAGCAGCAGCAGATAGCATATTAAAAAGCAGAGACATTACTTTGTCAACAAAGGTCCCTCTAGTCAAGGCTATGGTTTTTCCAGTGGTCATATATGGATGTGAGAGTTGGAATATAAAGAAAGCTGAGCACTGAAGAATTGATGCTTTTGAGCTCTGGTGTTGAAGAAGACTCTTGCAAGTCCCTTGGAGACTCTGCAAGGAGATCCAACCAGTCCATCCTGAAGGAGATCAGTCCTGTGTGTTCATTGGAAGGATTGATGTTGAAGCTCAAACAACTCCAATAATTTGGCCACCTGATGAGAACAGCTGACTCATTTGAAAAGACCCTGATTGTGGGAGGGATTGAGGGCAGGAGGAGAAGGGGACAACAGAGGATGAGATGGTTGGCTCGCATCACCGACTCAATGGACATGGGTTTGAGTGAACTCCGGGAGTTGGTGATGGACAGGGAGGCCTGGTGTGCTGTGGTTCATGGGGTCGCAAAGAGTCGGACACAACTGAGTGACTAAACTGAACTGAAGTACACCTGCCAGTACAAATTATAAACACCAGGTTAGTATTTCTATTGACTCTGATCCACTAACTGAACTTACAAAGTAGATAATATGTTTATTAATATTACTGAATGTTAAAGATAAGAATGGAGATAGATTGATCTTTTTACATATCTAATTTTGATTGAAGTAAAAGTACAGATAGCCAAGTAATAATGTAAAAACAAAATTTCCAAATAAAAAAACATGGGATCAACTTTGTAGCCTTATGACTTGCAGTATTCATTCCAAAATATTCATATGAGATAAAATGCACATTAAAATACGTTAAGGTCACTAAATATTTCTGGATTTGGTTCTATGGCTCAGCCAGTAAAAAATCTACCTGCAATGTGGGAGACCTGGATTCAATCCCTGGGTTGGGAAACTCCCTGGAGGAGGGCTTGGCAACCCACTCCAATATTCTTGCCTAGTGAATCCCAATGGACTGAGGAGTCTTGTGGGCTACAGTCCATGGAGTCTCAAAGAGTCAGACATGATTGAGTGACTAAGCACTCTAAGACTTAGTCTGAAGTAGTATTCACATAAATGAATCTCCAAAATATAAGTAAAGAAACATGAAGGAATTTCCTTGTAGATATAGATATATTACACTCTCACTAATAAACTAAACAAAATGGTGCCTATTTTGTTCAGTTAATTCATTGTTAAGTTATCAATCAGTTATCTCCAGTTAATTCAAAGTCTTACAGAAAGATAGTATCTATCCTTCATTTTGCAGAGAAAGCTTGAGCTTAAACCAGCTCTCTGATTAGATCATTTAAAGTATGTAATAGAATATGGAGACAGATTTTTTTTTTTTTCATTTAACCTAAATTCTGGACTCAACAATGCTCTCTCATGTTGCTATAATGTCAGGATGAGCAATGAACTTGGTTTAACTAGGAATTGTTTTCAAGTAAAAGTTAGACTCTTGGTACTCAAAGATAGTCCATTAGCAAGAATGTCAGCAGCAGCTGGAAGATTATTAAAAACTCAAAATTTTACATTGAAACTTATTAAAATTACTGTTCCCTGAAATTATGGACTTGGAATTCACATTTTAATAAGATCTTCATATCCTATGTTCACATATCAAAAGTTGAGGAGCACCAGGTTATGTGACTCTCATAAGGGATGCCTTTAAAAGAATCCTGTTGTCAAATATGTAATTGAAAAGAATATGCTTTAAAGTCTTCCCCAATCCTAGACTCAATTGGATTTTCTGAAAAGATAAATGAAACAAATCTTAAAATTCCACCTCTCTTATCTGAGGGAAAATAAATTGTGTAACTTACTTGTTTTTCTTTGTTGGTATTTTGTCTAAAAAAAATCAAATTAAAAAGTATAAAATGAAATTTTCATTTTCTGTCACTTCCAAAGTGTAAATGAAATCTTCAGAAAAGGCAACAAAAACCACTTGAATAACATACAATCAGTTTAGGCAGATACACTTTGCCTTTAATATCAAAAATATAAATCAACCACATTTTCTAACATGCAGTGACTTTCAGAATTCAATGAATTTTTGTCAATGTCGGCTCACAGTGAACACTCTCATACCTCTTCCTGTTGCTCCATTCCCCAAGCTATTATCCTTCTTCAAACCACAATCATTTATCATCTGAATTTCCACAGTATGTCCTAACTAGTTTCTGAATTTTTTACCTTTGTTCCCTGGGATCCACTGTGGATGTTGTAACCATCATAAAATTTTTGAAGTAGAGAACAGATTGTTACCATTTCGCTTAAAACCTTTACAGTGCTGTCAATTTTCAGAAGATGCTCAAACTTTCTGAAGCCTATAGTGACTATTCCTAGTCATTATAACCCAGTTCTACTTTTGCTGCCTTTCTGCATCCATCTCCTTGCGTACCGTATGCCAGGCATATTGATTTCTTGCCACTTTGCCAAGTAGCTTCTCAGCTTTGGCTTGGGGTAGTTAACACTTTCCTTACCTTAATCGATATATAACACACACTTTCACTTCTTCTTATCCTAAGTGCCACTTCACTTAATTTGATGGGATGGGAAGCCAGCCCATCCCAGTATCTCAGAAATACAGTATCTCAGAAATACAGTATCTCAGAAATACAGCTTCTGTGGATTCCATAGTGCCGTGTGCTTCTCTACCTCTGCACATATTAGAGTAAATCACTCAGTTACTTATAGCAGGTTTTAAAAATATTATTTCAAGTTTCTTACAGCAAATTACCTCTAAGAAATAAACTGATTTTTTTGCTAAAAAGCAGTGTTTAATATAGATGATTATAAGACCAAAAACAAATAGAAATTAAATAAACTACATTGATAAAAAATGCATAGGAACTTGGAGGCTGGGTTAAACACCAAAAGAGGGGAAACTGCTAAAATGAAAATAACCTAAGAATCAATGTCTGGAGCTAGAATTTATGTGGAAACTTGATTTTGAGAAATATTTGATTTGCTGGGTGATTGAAATAATTGATACAGGACAATTATTAATAAAGAACAATGTTCTTTTAAGCAATAATAATAATAATAATAAGATTTAAAGTGTTTACTTATAAAGTGTGTGGTGCAAAAGATTTTTGCTGTTTCCAAACTTCTATTACATTTTATCTACTGATGAGAACTGTGTTTAACAGCTGAATTGGCAAGGGACTAATAAGTGAGATATAACAGTGAAAGCTTGGAAACAGAAATGAGAACAAGAACTTAAGAAAGAGGGAACTCTTATAATACTTGGAAAAATGTATGGAGTCTTCTATAAGACATATCTTAGGAAACATGAACAAATTTCATTAAATCTCAAAAGACAATTTAACCTCAGTTGATAATCTAATTTAGTGATAGTTGTATTCCTCAATAGATTTGTTTTCTATTGTAATTTTAGTTAACATTTAGTACCTTTCTTGGATTCAGAAAACTATACAGTGAAAACTGTAAAATAAATAAGTGATCACAGATACATTTAAAGAGAATTTGATTTTAAGAGAATGCTTTGTTCCCAAACCCTATCATTACTAAGATTGGTGACATCAAAACTTTCAGCTTTAAAAAAAAAGTACCTAAACATTTTGCCCATGAAAAATGAAAATGCTTATTATATTTAGAAAAAATGTATCTAAGTTATTAATGGGTTTTGTTCTTATAGTTCTGATACTATATGTTTCAGTGTTACCTGAAAGGTAGTAATGACAACCAAGAAGTTAAGCTCCTACAGGAAAAGAATTTTATAACTTCTTCACTGCTATATTCTCTGTACCCAGAAGAATGCTAGGTAAAGTACAGTGATTTATTTAAAATTATTAAATGAATGTATGAAAAAATTGAACTTCCTAGCTCAACAAGTTGTAGATTTCTTCACTAAATCACTAGGAGGAATGTGAAGAAATTTTAGAAAATCTAAAAGAACTGGGATGTTTTCAGATAGAAGAAAACAAAAATATAAAAATACAATGGAGAGTAGCTCTCACTTTCCCATTCTTTATTATGTATTATATCACAGTAGTTGGCATTGAGGTTTTTGAGGAAGCAAAAGCATGGAGGAAATACTCAGAGTGTAAGTCCTGGCACTGCAAAGGGTAAAATTTTCAGTCAAAAACCAAACACATCATGAAATCTACATTACTGGAGAGGATATCTCTTGACTTGGGGACCCCAAGTAGTTAAATTTAAAAAAAAATCCATTGAATGTATGTAATGTTAATGAGTGGGCTTGTCTGGTGGCTCAGCAGTGAAAAAAAATTCTGCCTGGCAATACAGAAGTCGCAGGTGTCAGATTTCATCCCTGGACTGGGAGGACCCCCTGGACAGGAAAATGGCAACCCACTCAAGTATACCTGCCTGGGAAATATCATGGACAGAGGAGCCTGATGGGCTACAGTCTATTGGATCACAAAATGTCGGACATGACAGAGAAGCTAAACAAGAACATTAATATTAATGAACATCTGCAAGGCTGTGATTTTCTAGAATTCTCAATATCTATGTGCAATCAATAGTATTAATTGGATTTTGATGTATTTAATTTTAATTAATGTTGAAAGAGTAAAGAGGAGAGTGCCAGCTATCTATATTTTGATAGCTGGGAACTAAGCCATCTACATAATAGGTGGTGTCCAGTGCAGGCTTCTTTTCAAAATTGTTAGAAATTTCAGCACATCAACAGGAGTACGTTAAACCAAGTATGGAGCTCTTGTACATACAGGCCTGTGACAATGGTCCTGGTTGGGAGTAATGCTAAGTGCAATGGGATATGCTAAAATGGTGATTTATGCTTTAGTATCTTTGACACAGAAGCGATTTACATGAGAATCTAGATGAGTAATAGTTCAGTGTTATATTTTGTCTTCACGTTAACTTCCTTCAATACTGAATTCAACTGCATCTTTTTCCTTTTGGAAATGGGAAAATTAGAGACAGTGGTAGACACTATTTTATAATTTATTCTCTGATTGAAATTAACTTGAACACCAAAATAATGAGGCAAAGATAATTAACATTTACTTACTAATGCTACAGCTACATAGACAAATTAATCATAAAGTGAAATCTTCATTATCATCATAAATTCATGTGTAATTAATGAAATAATTAATAAAATGAAGTAACTTGTCAAAGGATCACATAATCAGTAGGTGACTAACAATCAACACACAAAATTTGTTTAATATGAGGAAGGAGATGCTTCTCTGATTCTTTCTATATCAGATTAGTCTAGCCTCCTCTCTCTTTTTTTCCTATCAGGCCCCAAGAGAACAGAAGTTGTTAATATGATTGATTATAGCCTTGGGAATTAACTTTATATTAAAAAGCTCAAAGCTCTATGATTCTCTCCCCCCATCTCTTTCTCTGTTTCAGTATTATATAAATTCAGACTCGATGATATACATTCATGTTGGGAGACCCCATTTACGCTTTAAACATAAATCTCCTTGTACTGAGCTCTGCATTGGTATACTGACTTCTTGTGAAGCATTATTTGCTATTGTTATCTCAGCTGAGAGAATGGAATGATTGGCAGGGTAGTGTTTATGTCCTTGGGAATCTTTAGTCAAGCATCCAGTCTCAGCCTTTACTTTCAATATCTTAGAGGTACAGTAGCCAAATAACTTCTCAAGTTGGCATGATTTGTACTCAAATCAGGGTCTGAAACTTACTGGTGATGTCTGGCAAGTCGTCACTTAACCCCTCTATGTCTGTTATCATATTTATAAAGTAGGTGCCATCAATTCCATAGTTTCATATTCTGGATTAAATGAGGTAATGAATGTACAGTGCCTAAGTGTAAAGTTCACTCTGCTTGACACAGACAGTGACAACAGTAATATTTGGGAGATGTTCTGTATTAATCAGAGTTCTCCAGAGAAACAAAACCAAGAGGGTACATATATATATATACTTATATATTATAGGATATATATGTATTATAGGATATATATTTAATACTATATAGTATATGTTATATATAATTTTATGTGTTTATATAAATATATACAATGTGTATATATGTGTAAATATATGTATACAAAATAAAATTTTTTGCTCAAAGAATTGTTCGATATAAATCTACCACAATAGTAACTGAGAAGACACATGCATTATTTAGCTAATGGTATTTTATTTTATAAAGAAATGAGATTTAAGAAAAATCTCCCATTAAGTACTTAGTATAAAGAAGATCAAAAAACAAATATTCAAAAATGAAACCCTAATTTTATATTTGTCAAATCTTAGTAGATGCTCTTAAGGAGCCTCACCTAACTGATAAACTTACTTAGGCAGTTAGAAGTACATTTTACAGATAATTAATTTTGAAATACCCATCATGACTGACTTCTACTTGAAAGCAGATTTTCGCCTACTATCTTTCTCCTATATAGACATAATGGCCAATTTATAACACCTGTTCTTATATAATTTTAGTTCCAGAGAGTCTGTCTAGGGTTTGTAGGGCTGAACTTTGAATCTCAAACTGCAAATGTCTAACTACTTAGCTAATTTCAAATTTATTTTTAGAGGCAAAAAATAATATATGTTGTATAACCTCATGTACTTCTGTGTCCTATGTACCTTTAAAATGAACCAGCCATCTGTCTAAAGGAGAATTCAAGTCAAGGTCTTAAAATTTCAGGACTCCTTGTCAATAATACCACCTATATATGTCATCTAGAAAACACATCAGTTACCTTCATTTACCAAGGCAGAATAATGACATATGAAACTTTTGGAAATAATTTAGCCATGAGTTAGTTGTGACTTTGTATTTTCTAATGCTTGCTTGACACATTTAATATCGTAAAGAACTGTATTTCTTTCAGCCTTCATAGTTGTAGCCCTTAACAAAATTAGATTATTAAAAATCAGTGTACACATATTATTTACTTTACTCTCCATAGAAACAAATTCATTGAGTGATGATTAATGTCACATTTTGAGCTTTTATAGAGAAAAAAGAAATTAGAATATTTGACATATTTTGTCATATCTGACCAATAATAGCTTTTATGAATGCCGGGTTGATAAAATTCTTCCAGAAATGATTTTTAATTGAAAAGGTTTAGCTTTTCTAATTTAACTGACTATGCTAATCAGGCAAGTCAAACTCTGAATTGGAGAACTTGTAGTATATACCCTTTTTATCAGGATTCTCAAAGCTAACTTTAATTATCATGCTATACAATTTTCAAATAATTTTTTCTAATTAGCTTTTTCTCCCCAAATATATATATTTAATTAACTTCCCCTTGCCTCCAAAAGAGGGTCTCCTGGTGGCTCAGTGTTAAAGAATCCACCTGCCAAGCAGGAGATAGGGGTTTGATCCCTGAATCATGAAGATCCCCCGGAGAAGGAAATGACAACCCATTCCAATATTCTCTTCTGGGAAATACCATGGACAGAGGAGCCTAGTGGACTACAGTCCATGAGGTTGAAAGAGTTGTACAGGACTGACTAAACAACAACCTCTCCAAATATGTTTGAGCCTGAAATGGTTAATTTTATTGTCAATGTTGCTGGGTGAAGAGATGCCCAGATATAGCTGGTAAACTATTTCTGGATGATTTCTGGATATGTCTCTGAGGGTGTTTCTGGAAGAGATTAGCCTGCATTTCACTGTGTGTGTGTGTGTGCACATGCACTCAGTCACGTCCGACTCTTTGCCACCCCCTGTACTGCAGTCCACGAGGCTCAGAGTCCAGGGAATTTTCCAAACAAGAATACTGGAGTAGGTTGCCATTCCCTTCTCCAGGGGATCTTTCCAACCCAAGGATCAACACCATGTCTTCTGCATAGCAGGCTGCCTCTTTACCACTGAGCCACCTGAGAAGTCTTTTGATTAGTAGGCTAGAGTAAAGGAATTCCCCCTCCCTTTTGTAAGCAGTATGATCCAAGCCTTTGAGGGTCAGAATAGAACAAAAGCTGATAAAAAGGAGAATTCGCTCTCTTTCTACTTGAACTGGGATGTCCATGTTTTCCTGCCCTCAGATATCAGCTACCCTACTTCATAAGCCTTCAGATTCCCACAACTTAAGCCAGTGGTCCCTTGATTTCCAGACCTTAGGATTTTGCCTGTATTGTACATTAGCTTTTCTAGTTCTCAGCTTGCAGAGAGCAGACTGTGGGACTTCTGGATCTTAATAACTGCATGAAATGATTCCTATAATAAAAATAAAAAGTCTCCTTTCTTTGGTAAATTTATTTTCATGTATGGAGGTGTCTTTGGTTGGCAGGGTTGTTTTGTTTTTCTCACAATATTTTTGTCTATACTATATGTAAAAAGTTATTCTACAGTACATGGAATTGCCAGTTGTATCCAGTGAATGTAAAGTAGACGGAATTCCTGGAGTGTTTTGTTTTTTTCTATTCTGGATATAATTGTGTTAACCCTACTAAATTTCTGTTCTTCCCAAGTTTAATCATAAGAATTACTAAATTTTCTTTCTAAGTTAACATTGAGGGTTTGCTACTTAGAATCAAAGACCTCAGACTAATTTACCATAATTAAGTTATTGTATACCCACTATGTGGAAAAAGTAATACTAAGAAAGGAAAATAAAATACAAGGAAGGAAATTAATACAAGGAAAATGAAAACTTAATCCTACCCATGAAGAGTTTGATCAGGTATAGGAAGGAGAAAGCAAATTCCCAATTAAAAGTAAATTTGGAAATATTTACAATTGAGGAAAACACAAATTGCTATGGAATCACAGAGATTTCTGTGAAGATGGGTTTCCTGAGCTAACAAATTTTGTGCCATTCTTTTCAACTTCTTCAACTTTTAAAATCCAATGTATTACCCTATTTTGTCCATTTCTTTCTATGTCCTGAGTCCTTTGAACTTTGTTTCATGGTCTTACTTTTCTTGAGGGTGTGGATTTTATAGTATTTAAGAGCATGGGCTCAGGAGTCAGATTGCTAGACTTCAAATCACATCTCTATCAACAGATAGTTTATTTGGGGAAAGTAGTTTAAGTTATCTGATTTAGTTTTCCTCATTACAAAAATATGACTAAAAAGAACAACTACTTCAAAAGTTAAGTCTAAAGAAAGAGCATCATTTAAACATCTACCAAAATAACCGGTATATAATAGGGGCATATAATAGAGGTTCAATTAGTATTAATTCTTTTCTATTATTGCTGCAGCCTTTTATTTCTTGTTTCATTCCAATCCTATTTATCCTTTATTCATCAACCAGACTTGTTTTGATAAATATAAATATGATCATTCTGTTTATCCACCTACAGCTCTTCTGGGACTCTCATTTGCTTTCAAGATGAAATCCTAATGTTTTTTTAAGAGCCTGATAAGCATTTCATCATGAGGACCGAGTTGATATGTCTATTTTCATAACTTACTGCTAATGTACCAGCTCCCAATCATTGTCTTTTCTCTCTACCTTTCAATGCCACTCCTAGTACTCCAGATTCTGGGCAGAATGGGCAGACTTACGTTCAGTTCTTTAAGTTAACAATGCTGTCTCTCTTCTGAACTTTGTACTTGGTGAATTCACATTACTGCCTCCATTCTTTCTCACTCAAGACCCTCCCTTCTACTGGGAGCTGTAGGTGGATAAACTCAGTGTTATCTCCTCCAGTCACCTGTCCCAACTCAATTGCACCCTTTCCTTCTCTCTGTTCTGTGTGAAACCTGAACTCCCCCCAAGTCATAACATAAAACTGAGGTATCTTAGGATTTCCAGTTTCCTGTCAGATGCTTCAGTTCACTTTGTGTTATTTAAAGTCAAAGTCCTTTTATTATTACATGTTAGACTTAATATGTGTCCTTAAAATTGATTTAGTTTTTACTTAATGTGACCAGCTGGTGCTTTGAGCCATGAGACAAAGTACTCCTGGTAAAAACAGAAGACAAAACTCAGGAGATCCAAGCAGCCAGACGTTTAATAAGCCTATGAAAATATAATACATGGGTCACCCCTTTCCTCTCCAAAATAGTGTTTCATATTCAAAAACCTCAGTAGATAGGCACACATTACTCTCTTTTCTTCATTTTGAAAAATCAAACCCTACAATTGAATTTTGGTAAGATATGTATTAACATTATATGATTGTATAAAGGTGGGACATGGCATATTAAAATTAAGTCTGCAATCTAAGTGTGGTGTATTTGATTGAGAATCTTGACATATTAATAAATGGACTGCCTATGTAACTTTGATCTACTTGATTTATCTTGTTACTGGTTTTCTCAATAGGGAAATGGCATTTTAAATTCTCAGCTCTCATAATCCCCAAATGACTTTCTTTTATGGACTGAATTGTCTCTTCTCAAAATTCATATGTTGAATCCGTAATCTTCAATATTTCAGAATGTGACTATATTTGAAGATAGGTCTTTAAAGATGTGATTGAGTTAGAATAAGGACTTTAGGGAGGATCCTAATCCAACTGGAGCAGAGTCGTTCTAAGAAAAAGGAATTTGGTCACACACAGAGATACCAAAGATAAATGTACACAGAGCAAAGATCACGCAGAGATACAGCAAGAAGGTATCCATCTACAACCCAGGGAGAGAGACCTTCGAGGAAACCAAGCCTGCTGACACCTCCATATTGGACTAGTAGTCTATAGAACTGTGAGAAAAATACACTCTGGTTGTTTAAGGCCCCTGGTCTTTGGTATTTTATGTCAGCCTTAGCAACAAATACACTGGATAAATTAATCAATGTCAGGAATCTTGATAAACAGCACAACCTCTTCTTCACTCGCAGTAAATGTCTGTACTCTACCTTTTAACCTATGAATAAGTTGCCTTATGTGGCAAAAGAGACTTTGTAGGTATGATTAGGGAAGGGAGTGTCCTGGTTGATCCAGTCTATTAAATAATTTCAGGAATCTTTAAAATTAGAAAGCCTTTCCTGGCTTTGTCAGAGATGTCAGGAAAGAAGGGGAAATTTGATTTACAGGAGGGAACTGTGAAAATGGAAGAAGGCAGCTTCTGGAAGCTGTGAACAGACAGCTGACAGATAGCATGGAAAAACTGATGTCCAGGAGCAAAAATACTTTTCTGTGTACCCTTCTTGGATCCTCTGACTGGTCTAAAAATTATAATGTCCTGAGACAAATGAATAGGAGAAAATCAAATTTAGTTTCATACTACGGGAATCCCATATACATGAGAGTCAAAGACAGAAAGTAACATGAGAGATAGATGTCATCCAGTGATAAGGAATGGACTAGGAACCTAGAGGTCCCTAGGATAAGAAAGCCATTCACAAGGCAGTAAGAGGAAGAGCACCTGTTTGGTAATTAGACATTTGCCCTGCCGTGCATAAAAGCATTAAATTTGAACTTAAGTTGCTAAGTTATGTCTCTTTGCAACCTCATGGACTGTAGCCCACCAGGCTCCTCTGTCCATGGGATTTCCCATGCAAGAATACTGGAGTGGGTTGTCATTTCCTTCTCCAGGGGATATTACTGACCCAGGGATCAAACTCTGGTCTCCTGCATTAAAGGCAGATTCCTTTCTGACTGAGCCACCAGGGAAGGCCCATATAAGAGTATGGCTCCTAGGAAAAAACCATCTCTGGGAATAATTCTTTTTTTCCTGGGAAAAAGTCATAATTTAACTTCTAGTTGATTAAAAGAGTAGGAATTTCTCTTAAGCTTGCATGATCTTTATTGCCTTTAGCTCAAAAACAAAACAAAACAAAATAAAAACAAACCCACATGCCAAAGTGGCCCCTCCTGGGGGAAGACTGTTCAGAACCTCTCTTACTGATCTCAGACCTACAATTGCAAGAAACTGAATCCATATAAGGAAAAAGCTGCAGGAAGGAGAATCAGCCCTGACCACATCTTGATTTTAGTCCACTGAGACCTATGTCTGATCTGCAGAACTGTAGGATAATAAATGCATCTTTTATTAAGCTACTATTTATGGTAAATTTGTTACAGAGGCAGTAGAAAACTTGTTCTATTTCATCGGAAATCTTTGAAACAGGACTTCAGTGCATTTATTGCATGGACATGTCCTGAAAGTCATGTGCGTCCCTTAGGATTTTTTTACTTTTTCAAATATCAGCCTTAACAGGCATCTTTTTTTTTTTTTTTTTAAACAGGCATCTTTTACAAACTACTCCATGTGCTTGTCACACAGCCTTTCATCCACAAATAGACTATAATTCACCAGTATCTTGTTGACAAGGCTATGATTCGTTTCACACATCACTGTTCATTAAAATAATATGTACCTGTGCCTGGATTCCATCCCACTTCAGAATCCAACTGCTAACAAGTTTATGGTCAATTAATTTTAGTGAGTGAAGAGTCACTGAAAACTATATAGGCTTTTCATTTTTATAATTCTTTTATTTCATGAAATTTAGCAGCTATAAGCCAACTACAATATACTATTTTAAAGCTTAATTTTCTAATATTTACTTACATCAGTATTTAGAATTATGTGCAAACAGAAAATCATTTAATTATTTTTAAAATGTATGGCAAAACCAATACAGAATTGTAAAGTAAAATAAAAAATAAATAAATTAGAAAAAAAAAAAGATGAGAATTGTTTGTCTTTCAGTTTACATACTTCAAATCTATACTTCGTTCTTTACTTTAATAGCTCATTTTAAATACAAAGCACTTATATTACATGTTGACCTAATTGTCCCAGTTTTCAGTAATTTTCCAAATATGTTTTCTGAGTTTAAAGGGAAATTTTCCTACAAGTTATATAAAAATATTTGGTGTTATATATCAAATTACTGCACTGCTTATCTACTGTTGTTCAGAAATATTAGTCATAGTTTTATCTGATAAAAAAGAGATTATATTTGGATGATATCAATCATAGTTTGCTTTCATTCTTTAACTTAAAGCAGAATGAAAGCAATATTGATCCATGTTAAGAGGTGGAGGCATGATACTCACAGCACAGATTTCAATGCTATAAAATTTTGAACTTGAAATTCAACACTCAATAACACTGTTTAACAGTGTTCTAGTGGGGAATTTTAACTACCTCGACAGCTGGTAGGTGACAAATATAGCTAAAAATAGACCAAAAAGACTTCCTGGTTTCTGAGAGGTCAATTACATTGTCTAAACTAGAGAATTCAACAAGAAGAAATTATTCTAAATGTATGTTTCACAACCATGCAGGAATTGCTTGAAAGTGGAAAAGAATCAAAGAAATGAGATCATAGGTAAAAAAGATTTTAAATTTCATGGGTTTATGAAGTATAAAGCCATGTATTACATTTCAAGGAAATCCCTTTAGGGGGAAAAAAAAAAAAGATAGGCAAAGGAGACTAGGGAGGAAGTATTCACTATAGTTTGAATGAAAGGCAAGATATCATAGGATATCAGCATATCAAAAGGATTAGAAGGGTTTTTATTTAAAAGTAAAAACACAGCCTTTAAAACCATACTTGAACAGTAGAAATTTGCAACTAAAAAGAAAAGTTCCTCAGAATGAACTTAAATCCTAGCATGTGTCCATCTGTCCTCAGGAAGTTTCACTTTATGAACTAGTCGAAAGTTTCTGAAGAAAAGATTTTTTTACTTGAAATTCCCCTTAGAACGCAAAATGTCTAATAAAAAGAGTTTTTTACTTTGTAGCTTACAATCTTGGTTTATCTTCTTTTCTCTTTTTGGAGATAAACACGGTAATGTTCTTTAGAGATCTTAGTAGCTTTTTAGATATAAAATATCCCCTAAAAATCTGTTAATGTGAAAAATAAAATGTATTTAGGTAGCATTAGTGATAAAGAACCTATCTGCCAATGAAGGAGACACCAGAGACACAGGTTTGATCCCTGGGTCAGAAAGATCCCTTAGAGTAGGAAATGGCAACCCACTCCTGCGTTCTTGCCTGGGAAACTCCACGGACAGAGAACACTAGTGGGCTACAGTCTATCAGGTCTCAAAGAGTCTGACAGGATTGAGTATGCACGGGAAGGATTTGGGGGAATGGATATGTATCTTGTCATAGAAAATCAATATCAAAAGTTCAGAAATTACAGACGTAAAACCAATGAATCACTGTGGTATTAATTCTTAAAAAGTTTATCATGAACACTCCAAAAAGACAATTTGCAAGCTGAGAGCACACAAACCAAAATGCAAATGGAGCTCGGGGATATACTGTTATATAGCAATTTAGCTTTTGGGAAGGTAATGACTTAATTTTTTTTCTACAGTAAATTTGATATAATATTATACTTTTCTTAAATGATAAAGAATTGGTTAGTGGGTGCCTCTCATATCAGTTGTGGAAAAAGTTTGAATTTTGCTTATAATTTCCAGAAGCGAGTCAAATTAGTTTTGCAAATTAAGTTATATTAAATTTGTATGCCAAACCTGATTTTGTCTGCTCAGAGAATTTTCAAGGTTGGTCTCTTTTGTGTGTGTGTGTGTGTGTGTATCTATTTTTAAATTTTAATACCAACAATAGAATAGTAGACATGTATGTACATTTATATATATGTATGCATGTTATTGCGTAATGAAGGGTGTTGCTAAACAACCAGTTCTACAAGAATTAAGTCATTCGTCACTGCAGTTGCTGACCAACAATGTACCTTGAAGGGAATTCAGTATGGAAAAAAACCATGAGGCACAAGTGATTTGGAAAAACAGTTCCCTCAATTAGATGTATATTTCAGGAAGAATCTTAATGAACCTAGATTCTTATATCTTCCAATATACATAAAAAAGCAGTAAAATCCATTAAATGAGATATCTGTTTCTAGTTACCAGCAGTAACCATTTGCCAGCATGTATATGGGTGCCTAGTCTATGCTTGTTACCAAATGCAAGTTTGAGTGCCTGATGTACAGTGAGGCCAAACAAACTGAAACAAAGTTTGGAACAGAGAAAAGTTTATTGCAGGGTCATGCAAAGAGAACAGGTGGATTATGCTCAAAAAAACCCAAACTCCTGGATTGTTTGGGGAAGTTTTTATAGGCAAAATTTGGGGTAAGGGCTTCAGGATGTGAAGTTTTCTTCTGATTATTGGTGGTGCAGTAACAGGGTGGTGCTCCAGGGATCTTGTGCTCAGCCTGAAGTTACCATCCTCCACCTGGGTGAGTGCCTTAGTTCCTGCAGAAGAACTCAACGGTAGTGCTGTGTATATTACTTGAGGAGGAACCAGGACCTTACCCCCAAGATGGCATTGTTGTTTCTTGATTATTCCTACCTCTTTTCTGCATTCTCTTCCTTCCCTGATTAGCAACTGTTTAAATCTGTCCTTTGCAACTCAAGGAAGATCTAAGAGTTGGAATAAAACCTTTTTCCTGCAAACAAGAAATGGTGAACTTGGAAAAGATTTATACCAAGGAGGGTTCTACAGGGTCCTGCTTGTTTGGGTGTATTCTCTTTGTTGTGTTGTTCAGTTGCTAAGTTGCATCCAACTCTGCAACTCTGTGAGGCACACCCGGCTCCCTTGTCCTTTACTGTCTACTGGAGTTTGCTCAAATTTGTATGCATTGTGTCAAAGAGGCCATCCAACAATCTTATCCTCTGTCACTGCCTTCTCCTTTTACCTCTGGTCTTTCCCAGCATCTTTTCCAGTGAGTGGGCTCTTCACATCAGGTGGCCAAAGTACTGAAGCTTCAGCTTCGGCAACAATCCTTCCAATGAGTATTCAGGATTGATTTCCTTTAAGATTGACTAGTTTGGTCTCCTTATAGTTCAAGGGACTCTCAAGGATCTTTCACAGCATCACAGTTTGAAAGCAATTCTTCAGAGTTCAGCCTTCTTTATAATCTACTATACTCTTAGTATTCAGGATTGATTTCCTTAGGATTGACTAGTTTGGTCTCCTTATAGTTCAAGGGACTCTCAAGGATCTTTTACAGCATCACAGTTTGAAAGCAATTCTTCAGAGTTCAGCCTTCTTAATAATCTACTATACTCTTCAAGTATAGTAAGTAAAAGTATAGTACACTTGCGGACTGGACACTAGTCCAGTAAGACTACTTCTTTTCCAGTAGTCTCACATCCACACATGACTGTTGGAAAAACCATAGCTTTAACCATATGGACATTTATTGCAAAGAGACGGCTCTGCTTTTTACTGCACTGTCTAGGTTTGTTGTATCTTTTCTTCCAAGGGGTAAGGACTTTTTAATTTCGTGACTGCAGTCACCATCCACATGTTCTCCCTAGGCAAAATTGTATGTATATTGGCTTCTCACCTATATTCTCTGAGCAGTTCTCTCAGAGCTACTCAGAGACTATTGCCAGTGCTACAGCCTTCAATAAGACCTTGAGTAAAACTTAGACTCTCAGCTCTTACATTGTGTGTTTTTCTTTATGCTGACATTATGGTATGAGAACAAATTTTGCAGTGACCAGCCATGGCACATGATGTAATTACTGTTAAATAAACAATGTCTCCGACCTAACTAAGACATGCCCATGGGACAACCCAAGATGGCCGGGTCATGGTGGAGAGGTCTGACAGAATGTAGTCCACTGGAGAAGGGAATGGCAAACCATTTCAGTATTCTTGCCTTGAGAATCCCATGAACAGTATGAAAGGCAAAATGATAGGATACTGAAAGAGGAACTCCCCAGGTCAGTAGGTGCCCAATATGCTACTGGAGATCAGTGGAGAAATAACTCCAGAAAGAATGAAAGGATGGAGCCAAAGCAAAAACAATACCCAGCCATGGATGTGACTGGTGATAGAAGCAAGGTCTGATGCTGTAAAGAGCAATATTGCATAGGAACCTGGAATGTCAGGTACATGAATCAAGGCAAAGTGGAAGTGGACAAACAAAAGATGGCAAGAGTGAATGTCGACATTCTAGGAATCAGTGAACTAAAATGGACTGGAATGGGTGAATTTAACTCAGATGACCATTATATCAACTACTGTGGGCAGGAATCCCTCAAAAGAAATAGAGTAGCCATCATGGCCAACAAAAGAGTCCAAAATGCAGTACTTGGATGCAATCTCAATAACACAAAATGACCTCTGTTTGTTTCCAAGGCAAACCATTCAATATCACAGTAATCCAAGTCTGTGACCCAACTAGTAACGCTGAAGAAGCTGAAGTTGAACAGTTCTATGAAGACCTACAAGACCTTTTAAAACTAACACCCCCAAAAGATGTCCTTTTCATTATAGGGGACTGGAATGCAAAAGTAGGAAGTCAAGAAACACCTGGGGTAACAGTAAAATTTGGCCTTGGAATGTGGAATGAAGCAGGGCAAAGACTAATAGAGTTTTGCCAAGAAAATGCACTGGTCATAGCAAATACCCTCTTCCAACAACACAAGAGAAGACTCAACACATGGACATCACCAGATAGTCAACACTGAAATCAGATTGATTATATTCTTTGCAGCCAAAGATAGAGAAGCTCTATACAGTCAACAAAAACAAGACCAGGAGCTGACTGTGGCTCAGATCATGAACTCCTTATTAGCAAATTCAGACTTAAACTGAAGAAAGTATGGAAAACCGTTACCATTCATACCATTTAGGTATGACCTAAATCAAATCCCTTATGATTATACAGTAGAAGTGAGAAATAGATTTAAGGGCCTAGATCTGATAAATAGAGTGCCTGATGAACTATGGAATGAGGTTCGTGACATTGTACAGGAGACAGGGATCAAGACCATCCCCATGAAAAAGAAATGCAAAAAAGCAAAACGGCTGTCTGGGGAGGGCTTACAAATAGCTGTGAAAAGAAGAGGGGCAAAAAGCAAAGGAGAAAAGGAAAGATATAAGCATCTGAATGCAGAGTTCCAAAGAATAGCAAGAAGAGATAAGAAAGCCTTTTTCAGCAATCAATGCAAGGAAATAGAGGACAAGAACAGGGTGGGAAAGACTAGAGATCTCTTTAAGAAAATTAGAGATACCAAGGGAACATTTCATGCAAAGATGGGCTCAATAAAGGACAGAAATGGTATGGATCTAACAGAAGCAGAAGATATTAAGAAGAGGTGGCAAGAATACACAGAAGAACTGTACAAAAAAGATCTTCATGACCCAGATTATCACGATGATGTGATCACTAATCTAGAGCCAGACATCCTGAAATGTGAAGTCAAGTGGGCCTTAGGAAGCATCACTATGAACAAAGCTAGTGGAGGTGATGGAATTCCAGTTGAGCTGTTTCAAATCCTGAAAGATGATGCTGTGAAAGTGCTGCACTCAATATGCCAGCAAATTTGGAAGACTCAGCAATGGACACAGGAATGGAAAAGGTCAGTTTTCATTCCAATCCCAAAGAAAGGCAATGCCAAAGAATGCTCAAACTGCTGCACAATTGCACTCATCTCACATGCTAGTAAAGTAATGCTTAAAATTCTCCAAGCCAGGCTTCAGCAATATGTGAACTGTGAACTTCCTGATGTTCAAGCTGGATTTAGAAAAGGCAGAAGAACCAGAGATCAAATTGCCAACATCCGCTGGATCATGGAAAAAGCAAGAGAGTTCCAGAAAAACATCTATTTCTGCTTCATTGACTATGCCAGAGCCTTTGACTGTGTGGATCACAATAAACTGTGGAAAATTCTTCATGAGATGGGAATACCAGACCACCTGACCTGCCTCTTGAGAAATCTGTATGTAGGTCAGGAAGCAATAGTTAGAACTGGACATGGAACAACAGACTGGTTCCAAATAGGAAAAGGAGTACGTCAAGGCTGTATATTGTCACCCTGCCTATTTAACTTCTATGCAGAGTACATCATGAGAAACGCTGGACTGGAAGAAACACAAGCTGGAATCAAGATTGCCGGGAGAAATATCAATAACCTCAGATATGCAGATGACAGCACCCTTATGGCAGAAAGTGAAGAGGAACAAAAAGCCTCCTGATGAAAGTGAAAGCCGAGAGTGAAAAAGTTGGCTTGAATCTCAACATTCAGAAAACGAAGATCATGACATCTGGTCCCATCACTTCATGGCAGATAGATGGGGAAACAGTGGAAACAGTGTCAGACTTTATTTTTGGGGTGCCCCAAATCACTGCAGATGGTGACTGCAGCCATGAAATTAAAAGATGCTTACTCCTTGGAAGAAAAGTTATGACCAACCTAGATAGCATATTCAAAAGCAGAGATATTACTTTGCTGACTAAGGTCCGTCTAGTCAAGGCTATGGTTTTTCCAGTAGTCATTTATGGATGTGAGAGTTGGACTATGAAGAAAGCTGAGTGCCAAAGAATTGATGCTTTTGAATTATGGTGTTGGAGAAGACTCTTGAGAGTCCCTTGGACTGCAAGGAGATCCAACCAGTCCATTCTGAAGGAGATCAGCCCTGGGATTTCTTTGGAAGGAATGATGCTATAGCTGAAACTCCAGTACTTTGGCCACCTCATGCAAAGAGTTGACTCATTGGAAAAGACTCTGATGCTGGAAGGGATTGGGGGCAGGAGGAGAAGGGGACGACAGAGGATGAGATGGCTGGATGGCATCAGTGACTTGATGGACATGGGTCTGAGTGAACTCCGGGAGTTGATGATAGACAGGAAAGCCTGGCATACTGTGATTCATGGGGTTGCAAAGAGTTGGACACGACTGAGCGACTGAACTGAAGTGAACTGAACTGAACTGTTAGAATTAGGGCCTATTTTGACTCTGTTAAATATGCATAAAATTACTTCTTGTTACACTTTTTCTAAAATCTGCAGCTAACTTAAAACTTCTGGACTGAAATTTTAACTTATTTCATAAAAGAATATATCTTATTCTACTTTACTTTTTCATTTACATCACATCTTTTAGTTTGTAGAAATACTCTACTTTTTTTTCAGAGCCCTGTCCCAGGTGGTAAAGAATCTGCCTGCAATGCAAGAGACTGGGGTTTGATCCAGGGAAGATCCCCTGGAGAAGGAAATGGCTACCCACTCCAGTATTTTTGCCTGGAGAATCCCATGGACAGAGGAACCTTGTGAGCTATGGTCGACAGGTTTGCAAAGATTTGGACATGACTGAAGTGACAGCTCCTGCACTGCCTGAACTAGCGTATCAGTTGCACTACTGAGACAGGAGGAAAGAGGATGGTTTGCAATCTTTAAAGAATGATACATACTTTGAGAAAAAAACGGATACATAGAAATCTTGTTACATAAAATCAATTAGACTCAAGCTGGCAGAAGATTCATCTTCCCTTCCAATAGCCCTTGAGCCTCATTACATGCTCATTGTGATAAGTTAGCATGCTATTATAATACACTCACAGGTGCCATGGCTGTTCTGAGAATGACCATAAAAGGCCAAAAAATAGGCAATACTGCAATTCCTGGATATTTCTACCTTTTCCCCCAAATAGTTGGAAGAATCCTCCCATTTATTAGCTTATGAAATTAACCAGACCATGAAAGCTAACCACCCAATATTTGGGGCCTCTTGTGAGGAAAAGACATTGTTTTCCTTGTACCTTTCTAGGTTCTTGGCTAAGATACCCTCTTTAGTACACTAACAGGAGAAAAACAAAGAGAAAGTTTAATAACATGTATACCTCTGTATATGTGGGAGAGACCCAGGAAAACTAAAAAAGTCCCTGAAATGGCCAAAAGTACCACCTTAAATAACTTATCTAACCACAAAAATTATATGTTGAGGGGTGGGGCAAGAAATTACTGGAGGTTAACCAGGAAAAGCACAGGTGACAAGGGCAATGTTTGTTGAATTTAGGTCATTACCTTCTCTATTATGAGTTTCTAGAGATTTAGATCTACCCTTCTCTTCCTAGTACAGAGTTGGAGACACCCTTACAAATGGAGAGTTCTCTTGTAAATATTTCTTACAAAATAGAAACATACTTACTTTTCAGATCTCCCCCCACAACTATGTCTCCAGTTTCCTTAAAATAATCACCATAATTTAATCCTCATGCCAAAAAGATACATTTGCGGGTGACCTATTTTGTTTTCCTACAGTGTAAATCCTTTTCCATCACCCTCAGAGTTTGGCAACCACTGATCTTTCATTACTATAATTTTTCTTTTTAAACATCTTACTGTATATTCTTTCTTGTCAATGGAAAAAGAAGATGAACTTTATTTAAGTTATATAAATCATGCTAAGTCTTATATTTAATGAAAATTTTATGTACATTCTGCAGATATCAGTATACTCACTAAGAACTTGTTTTGAGAAATTTTTTAAAAGTATGAAAGTTACATCGTAAAAAGGAAATAGTTGTATTTTCAATGTAATTTACTACTTAGTATTGTCACTGTCAAAGAATAAAATCATTCTAAAGTGTCACATATTTCTCATTAAAATGAGACAGAATGAAATCTTAATTAGCTGGAATTTTCGTTACATTCCACTTGAACTACCTAAACACCTTTGTGGACTTGAAAAAAATGCACAGCCTTAGAGCTTAGAGTTGAGTTTATTCAGTGTCTGGGACATGGCCTCTCAGCTCTGAAGAACTGTTCCAAATTGTTAGAGGAGGAAGCAGTATGTGTGTGATTTTGGGCAAAGGGATAATTTGTGTAATCAAGCATACTTCTCTCTGGAAGGTTACTGCTGATCATGAGGAACAGATATCTCAGTTAATGATTTTACTGCTTTTCTAAATATGGAAAGATGCAAGAATTCTGGTTCATAAAAATTTTCCCTGAAAAATATCTGTCAGTCTGGTTTCCCAGGGCACAGAGTGCCTCATTCCTGACCTTCACCCTTGAATTCCTTTCAGGGCATCTGTAGGTCAGAAACTGCACTGGTGAATGATTCTTTCTTGTGGAAGTGGATGGAGAGAACATTCTTTACTTTGTATCTCTTATGATACTGAAAGGAGAACATCTGACAAATTCTTGATTTAATACAAAGGCATTTTATCTCTCAGAATTTCATGAAAACATACCGGGAAATACTTCTCAGATCTTCATTGTGACTCTCAGGGAAATGCCTGATAAACTGGCAGTGATAAAAATATTAGTGTGAAAGTATGGAGTCATGAGCAAAGGTCAATTCTGAATATTTTTTTATGGTGAAGTAGGGAACTTCACCCTAGAATCACAAGAGTATATTTTTAAAAAGTCAGATATAAGGTATGTTTTGAAAATCATAAACAGCATTTCAAAATTGCATCTTAAAAACTAAATTTTTATTCTACATTAGATGAACAATTGTAATGAAAGAGGATTTGTGTGAAAATAATGTGCTTAATAGAATGCTCACACTTATAATGGGAATAATCTATCAAAATTAAACATAAGAAATACATGTAATATGTCCTGAGTTTTTACCTTTTTTCAAATAGTTTTTAATGCACTTTCCAGATATTAATATATTTGAATTTTGCACAAAAAGTAGTAAGGGTAATAGCCTCAATTTGCATATGGTGATAATGAGGTACAAATATGGTAAACAAATTACCCATGATCAGGTTAGTAAATTGTATATATAGTGTAGGGCCTTCACTCTTAACCGAGATACAATATAAGAAATCTTCATTGTATCTTACACTATCAAAGATAATAAAGGTTATTTATAACAGACGTAGAAAACAAGTCCTCAATACAAGTCCTCTTTTGAGAACTTGTTTTCTGTGTATTATTTATTGTGATGAAGAGGCCAGTTGATTTTTATTAATATTCTCTTACCCTTTTCCTTCTCAGACTGAATTACATCTGTAAGATGCATATCCTCTCTGAAAAAGCAGAGGCTCGTGTGAAAAATATTTTGTAATCATTACTTTTTGATAGATATTTGAAAAGTATCTTCAGAAATCTCCTTGTGGGCATAAAGATGAAACTTATTTCTAGAAAAGGTTAGTAATTCTGATTTATGCATTGATGATTTAGTAGAGAGAAATGCTTTCTGTATCCAGGAAATAATTTGTTCACCATTAAAATGGCAATTCACACGTTTCTCAAGTTGTCCCACTAAGTAAATCTAAAATGAGAGGGGAGTGAAACTGTCCTTCTGAATGGCTGTGAACATCCTCTAATGCAGTGGTCCCCAAACATTTTGGCATCAGGGACTGATTTTGTTGAAGATAATTTTTCTACAGACTAAGGTTGGGGAGGATGGTTTTGGGATGATTAAAAGACATTACATCTTTTGTGCACTTTATTTGCCATCCATAGAGTCTGCAAAGAGTCACACACAACTGAACAACTAACACACTTTCACTTCAGTTCAGTTCAGTCACTCAGTCATGTCCAAATCTTTGTGACCCAATGAGGATCAGCACGCCAGGCCTCCCTGTCCATCACCAACTCCCTGAGCCCACCCAAACTAATGTCCATTGAGTCGGTGATGTCATCCAACCATCTCATCCTCTGTCGTCCCCTTCTCCTCTTGCCCTCAATCTTACCCAGCATCAGGGACTTTTCAAATGAGTCAGCTCTTCGCATCAGGTGACCAAAGTATTGGAGTTTCAGCTTCAACATCAGTCCTACCAATGAACACCCAGGACTGATCTCCTTTAGGATGGACTGGTTGGATCTCCTTGCAGTCCAAGGGACTCTCAGGAGTCTTCTCCAACACCACAGTTCAAAAGCATCAATTCTTCGGCACTCAGCTTTCTTTATAGTCCAACTCTCACATCCATACATGACCACAGGAAAAACCATAGCCTTGACTAGACAGACCTTTTTCTGCAAAGTAATGGCTCTGATTTTTAATATGCTGTCTAGGTTGTTCATAACTTTTCTTTCAAGGAGTAAGCATCTTTTAATTTCATGGCTGCAATCACCATCTGCAGTGATTTTGGAGCCCCCCCAAAAATAAAGTCTGACACTGTTTCCACTGTTTCCCCTAGTGATGGGACTGGATGCCATGATCTTAGTTTTCTGAATGTTGAGCTTTAAGCCAACTTTTTCACTCTCCTCTTTCATCAATAGACTCTTTGCTTCCTCTTCAATTCTGCCATAAGTGGGGTGTCATCTGCTATCTGAGGTTATTGATATTTCTCCCAGCAATCTTGATTCCAGATTGTGCTTCTTCCAGCCCAAAGTTTCTCATGATGTACTCTGTATATAAGTTAAATAAGCAGAGTGACAATATACAAACTTGGCGTACTCCTTTTCGTATTTGGAACCAGTCTGTAGTTCCATGTCCAGTTCTAAATGTTGCTTCCTGACCTGCATATAGGTTTCTCAAGAGGCAAGTCAGGTGGTCTGGTATTCCCATCTCTTTCAGAATTTTCCACAGTTTATCGTGACCCAAACAGTCAAAGGCTCTGGCATAGTCAATAAAGCAGAAATAGATGTTTTTCTGGAACTCTCTTGCTTTTTTGATGATCCAGCGGATGTTGGCAATTTGATCTCTGGTTCCTCTGCCTTTTCTAAAACCAGCTTCAACATCTGGAATTTCACGGTTCACATATTGATGAAGCCTGTCTTGGAGAATTTTGAGCATTACTTTACTAGCGTGTGAAATGAATACGCTTTCTCTTATTTTTATTATTATTATAATGCATCAGCTCCACCTCAGATCATCAGGCATTTGATCCTCGAGGTTGGGGACCTCTGCTCTAATGGGCTTATTACTGTTGTTGTTTAATAGGTGTCATGTCCAGATCTTTGCAGCCCCATTAACTGTAGCCCACTAGCCTTTAGCTGTAAAAAATATGCCTGCAATGCAGGAGACCATGGTTTGATCCATGGGTGGGGAAGATCCCTTAGAAAAGACAGCTACCCACTCCTATATTCTTGCCTGTGAAATCCTGTGGACAGAGGAGTCTGGTGGACTATAGTCCATGGGATTTTAAGAGTGAGACATGACTTATTGAGTAAACAACAAGTACTGGAGTGAGTGAAAGTCACTCAGTTGTGTGGGACTATTTGTGACTCCCTGGAAGCATCCCACCACGCTCCTCTGTCCATGGAATTCTCCAGCCAAGAATACTGGAGTCGGTTGGCATTCCCTTCTCTAGGGGATTTTCCTGACCCAGAGATTGAGCCCTGGTCTCTGGCATTGCAGGCAGACTCTTTACCACCTGAAATAGGTTGCTATTTTCTGCTCCAGGGTATCTTCCGGACCCAGGGATCACATCCAAGTCCCCTGCATAGTTAGGCAGATTCTTTACCACTGAGCCTGGGAAAACCAGAACTACAATATGGCAATTTCTCACAAATATTTCCCTTTCATAAGTATTCTTAATAATAAATATAGGATATCTGTGTTCCTGCAATGTACCTTGAAATAAATTTGAGACATCCAGTTAATTATTTTAAGTTATCATTTGGAAATGTCAATTTTATTAAACTGTGTGAGCCCTCTACACACTTTACCACACTCCATGCCCCTGCTAGTCTAGAATATGAGTATATTTACAATCAAGAAATGTGGACTTAGAATAATATATTGAAGTCTTTCTTCAATAATATATTGAAGGCTTTCTGGTTTATTAAGTGATTTTTAAAAATTAAGAGATAGCAAATTACTTGCATGCAAAATTTGCACTCAGATTATTGAATATTTATGCAGGTACTTCAAATCAGCAAGAGTAAATTTGATATATCTCTTTAAAAATTTTGTGGTGATACAATCAACCCATCATGAACTGCATCCATTTAAAATGTACAAGATGTAGAAAACAAATTGAAAGTTACAAGGGGTTGGGGAAGTAGTAGTGACAGGAGGGATAAATAAGGAGATTGGGCTGGCATATATATATTATTATATTTAAAATAAATAACTAATAAATCCACTGTATAGCACAGGGAACTCTACTGAATACCCTCTAATGACCTGTATTGGAAAGAAATCTAAAAAAGAGTGGGTATATGTATATGTATAACTGATTTACTTTGCTGAACATTAGAAACTAACACAACATTTTAAGCCAACTATACGCTGATAATTTTTTTTAAAGTACACGTAAATGAATTCTAAGCAACGAACACATTTGTGCAATCTCAATTACATTTAATATGCAAGACTTGTTTTTGTGTTTCCATATTCATGGCCTTTAATCCCTTCTTTTACAGTCATTCCAATGCTTCCTGTTTTGTGTCTGGCTTCTTTTCCTTAAGATAATTTTGAGAGTAGTCCATTGTGTTGCTTTTATCATAAATTATTCCTTTTTATTGCTGAGCAATCTGAGAGAGTCAATTCCTAGGCAGGTAGATAAGAAGTCCGGGGGTTCCCAAGGAGACAGGAATCTGGGGTTCTCAAGGAGGAGGAAAGAACAAACGTTTTATTTATTTATTTTTCCTCTAGATTCCTAGGATTATATAACAATAATGTATCCTGCTTGAGGACAGTCTCTGGAAAAAAAAAAAAAAAACTTCTGGCTAATCCTGTTAATCCTGTTATCTTTAAATGTAAATTATGGAAGTAGACCTAGTCAGGTCTTTACAACCTCCAGACATTCTTCTGATTCACTGTAATAACTAATTAAAATGTGTATAACTCCATTGCTAACACTAGCAAGGAGGTACTGTTTCTGCCCTCTTCTGATGTCTATGTCAGAAGCTTTCTCTATCTCTTTACACTTTAATAAAACTTTATTACACAAAAGCTCTGAGCAATCAAGCCTCCTCTCTGGCCCCAGATTGAATTCTCCTCCAGAAGCCAAGACTCCGGGCTTCTTTCATGGTTCAGCAACAACCTTTCAAGTCTTCCATTGATTTGATATGCCATATAGAGTTACCCTTTCATCTTTTGGTGAACATGTGGGCTATTGCCAAGTATTAACAATTATCAGTATATGAGATTATATGTAGATATATATTGTCATTTGCCTTCAGTAAATTTCTGAGATTGAATTGGCTTGGTCATATGATAAGTGTATATTAATTTTTAGGAAATTTCAAAACTATTTTTCAAAATAACTATACCATTTTAGACTCCCACCAGGGAGCATACTAGTTATGTATTTAATATGTTTTTAGATACTAGCTTAGATATTAAAAAACTAGATATTTAGGTTTTTTAAATAAATTGATCATTAGTGTATAGAATAGTATATCCTGGAATGAAATCAAGTGGACCTTAGGAAGCATCACTATGAACTAAGCTAGTGGAGGTGATGGAATTCCAGTTGAACTATATCAAATCTTAAAAGATGCTGCTGTGTTTTTCTTTCTGGCTTAGTTCAATCTGTATAATAGGCTCCAGTTTCATCCACCTCATTAGAGCTGATTCAAATATATTCATATCATATATGAAATGAATCGCCAGTCCAGGTTTGATGCACGATATTGGATGCTTGGGGCTGATGCACGATATTGGATGCTTGGGGCTGATGCACTTAGACGACCCAGAAGGATGGTATGGGGAGGGAGGAGGGAGGGAGGTTCAGGATGGGGAACACGTGTATACCGGTGGCAGATTCATGTTGATGTATGGCAAAACCAATACAATATTGTAAAGTAATTAACCTCCAATTAAAATAAATAAATTTATATTTTTAAAAACGAAAACAAGACAAAACAAAGTGATGATGCTGTGAAAGTGACACACTCAATAAGCCAGCAAATTTGGAAGACTCAGCAGTGGCCACAGGACTATAAAAGATCAGTTTTCATTCCAATCCCTAAGAAAGGCAATGCCAAAGAATGCTCAAACTACTGCACAATTGCACTCATTTCACACACTGGCAAAGCAATGCTCAAAATTCTCCAAGTCAGGCTTCAACAATACATGAACCATGAAATTCCAGATAGATGTTCAAGCCTGTTTTAGAAAAGGCAGAAGAACCAGAGATCAAATTGCCAGCATCCGCTGGATCATCAAAAAAGCAAGAGAGTTCCAGAAAAACATCTATTTCTGCTTCATTGACTATGCCAGAGCCTTTGA
Source organism: Oryx dammah (assembly GCF_014754425.2). NCBI lineage: Eukaryota > Metazoa > Chordata > Mammalia > Artiodactyla > Bovidae > Oryx > Oryx dammah. The sequence goes on from NW_024070186.1 coordinate 140,068,203, forward strand.
CTGTGTGGATCACAATAAACTGTGGAAAATTCTGAAAGAGATGGGAATACCAGACCACCTGACCTGCCTCTTGAGAACCTGTATGCAGGTCAGAAGGCAACAGTTAGACCTAGACATGGATCAACACACTGGTTCCAAATACGAAAAGGAGTACGTCAAGGCTGTATATTGTCACCCTGCTTATTTAACTTATATGCAGAGTACATGGTGAGAAACTTTGGGCTGGAGGAAGCACAAGCTGGAATCAAGATTGCTGGGAGAAATATCAATAACCTCAGCTATGCAGATGACACCACCCTTATAGCAAAAAGTGAAGAGGAACTGAAGAGCCTCTTGATGAAAGTGAAAGAGGAGAGTGAAAAAGTTGGCTTAAAGCTCAACATTCAGAAAACAAAGATCATGGCATCTGGTGCCATCACTTATGGAAAATAGATGGGAAACAGTAGAAACAGTGGCAGACTTTATTTTTTTGGACTCCAAAATCACTGCAGATTGTGGCTGCAACCATGAAATAAAAAGTCACTTACTTGTTAGAAGGAAAGTTGTGACCAACCTAGACAGCATATTAAAAACTGGGGCCATTACTTTGCAGAAAAAGGTCTGTCTAGTCAAGGCTATGGTTTTTCCAATGGTCATGTATGGATGTGAGAGTTGGACTATAAACAAAGCTGAGCACAGAAGAATTGATGCTTTTGAACTGTGGTGTTGGAGAAGACTTTTGAGAATCCCTTGGCCTGCAAGGAGATCCAACCAGTCCATCCTAAAGGAGATCAGTCCTGGGTGTTCATTGGTAGGACTGATGTTGAAGCTGAAACTCCAATACTTTGGTCACTTGATGTGAAGTGCTGACTCATTTGAAAAGACCCTGATGATGCAAAAGATTGAAGGCAGGAAGAGAAGATGACAGAGAATGAAATGATTGGATGGCATCACCGATTCAATGGACGTGAACTTGAGTAAGCTCCTGGAGTTGGTGATGGGCAGGGAGGCCTGGTGTGCTGCACCTTATGGAGTCACAAAGATTTGGCCACGATTGAGTGGCTGAACTGAACTGAACTGAGTGTATAAAGTAATTAGGGTCCATTTTTAAATAGATACTTAAATGATCTGAATTCTGGACAACATAATTTTTATTTAATAAATGTTATCATATTAAATAAATAAGAACAATGCTCATTAAAATTGAAAATAAAATTAGTTGTCTAACATACATTTTTATCAAAGTTTATTATATTTTCATATATACAAGTTATATTTCTTGTGTGTGTGTGTAGAAACATAATCTGCACATTCCCATGTACACAAATGTTATATGTATTAGATTTCAATATATAAATATATGAGCACTACATAAGGTGTATATATTTGCTGTAAACACTGTATATGATATATATATGAAAAATTCAAATTTTGTGTATGGAAGAACAATATTAAACCCTCATGTTAAAGAAACTGTCTGTTTTTAGGTGAAACTTTTATATGCAGCTTACAAAATTACAGTGAAACTTTACAAAATATGGCTAAATAGTTGGATGAATAATTATGTCAAATATGCAAGTTTTTAAGTTATATACATTCAAATAACTAGATGCCTATACATATCCTGCTCATTCAAAGTAGTTTCAGTGTTAGCATCAGCAATGCAAATGTTCCTACAATTGATCCTTATCTTGAAATCTATCAAAAAGAGAGTGTGGTTATTATAATAGATCCTAGTGTCCCATTGCTCCACTTCTGCCAGTTATTTGCATATAATCTTGGGCACATTTCTTAATTTTTCAAATACTAAGTCTCTTCCATTGTCAAATGACAATAGCCACCTATATCCCACAGTTCTGGCTGAAGAGGAAATGTGCAAATGTGCTTGAAGTCCTTTGAACAGTGCCCTGCACCCAGGGTGAGCTGGCAGGAAATGGCAGTTCCTACTATATATTAACTGCATGTGTTCTCATGAATGTTTCCATAACCTGCTTCCAACCTTAACACTGTTAGGAATAAGAGAAAAGACAATAAGGTATATGGGTAATTAAACTATTCCTAAAATTTACCAAAGGAAAATCATTGAGCAAAAAAATAATAATAGTAATTTAGGCAAACTTTTCCCAAGTATCAAATTTTTATGTGTTGTTTTCCTTGTTTTTTTGTTCATAAGTTATTTTAGGATGTTGTCAAGTGCTTGAGCAAAAGTTTATATACAAGATCCCTTTCTGAAGGAAAAAAAAAGTAGTCCCTTAGCATTTATATTAGTAGTTCATTATAGAAATGTGCTGAATGATGAACAGAGGAAGGCCTCATCCACTCCATAAATGCTGACATCCTTTCATTCTTTCCTTTTCTTTTTGTTGAAGTAAGCATACTCTGTCTATTGCCGTGAGCATTGTACCAAATATTATGACTAACTAATCACTAATTATTTGCACAGTTGTGTCCGACTCGAGACCTCATGGACTATACAGTCCATGGAATTCTCCAGACCAGAATACTGGAGTGGGTAGCTATTCCCTTCTCCAAGGGATCTTCCCAACCCAGGGATCAAACCCAGGTCTCCTGCATTACAGGTGTATTCCTTACCAGCTGAACCACCAGAGAAGCCAAAATAGTATGAAGAGACTGCTAAATATGATTAAAAGTAGAGGTAGGGGCAAATGCCAGTAAAAGAGTATTAAAGCATGATAGTTAAAATCATCAGTGAAATATCATTAAGTCTCATGTGGGTCTTTAGATTAGCTCCTCCCAAAGAATGACTGAATTTGCAATTATAGTGGTCTTTTGAGGAATACAGATTCAAACTGTCCAGGTCTACTACAGATTTTTTTTTTTTCCTTAACTAAATTGTCCTTTGAAACTACAGGATCCCTGGTTGATTGAGTACTCAGCTGTGGAACTATGTAGATGGAGGGCTGATGGGTAAAGTAATCCATGGATTTTCAGCAGTGCAGTCAGCACACTCAACCCAGGTGTTTTTCAAGGATCAACTTTAAATAGTATTTGGAGATTAAAGGAAAAAATGTAAAAGCTAATTAGCATTTTATTTTTCTATGTTGTTCTTGTTGTTCAGTTGGTAAGTTGTGTTGATGCTTTGAGACCCCATGGACCGCAGTGTGCCAGGCTTCTGTGTCCTTCACTATGTCCCAGAGTTTACTCAAACTCATGTCCATTAAAAATTGTTCAATTAGGAGAACAAGTTGGCAGAGTAGGTGGACATGGAGTACATCTCTCTCCATGGATAGATGGAATACACCTTCAAACATGAAAGAGCATTCATAATACAAGCTGAGAGCAGACAGGAGTACCTTCCTGACCAGTGGAAAATAATATATAGAACCATGCAAAACTCAGTAGGACAAAGGAACTAGGGGGAAAAACAGCTGTGTTAGTAGGACTGGACCGGCCCTTGGCCAGTGGGGTAACTGAAGCAGGGGTCTGATCACCACAGTGGGGCAATTAGTCTGAGTCAGAGGAGAAACATTTAAGGTTGGGAGTGAAACAGCTGGTCTGTGGCAGCCTAAATGGAAGGAGAAGCATATACTTCTTGTTGCAGCCATACATACCCCAACAGGGGTGCAAGTCCCTTGGAAGGTGCAGCGGCTGGGAGGTGGGGTTTAGGAATTATGGAGCAATCCCAAGGTGAGGGCTGCTCTTGACTGCAGAGAGACAGATTGAGGGGATGTGAGGGAGGAGATTGTGGTGGGAAATGCCTGTGAATGAAAGCCTGGCAGCCATGGAAGCAAGGCAATACTGCTAAGTCATGCATAGGGGATGGAGCCATCAGTAAAGCCTCTCTCTCCCTACATGCCAGCACTGGCAGCTGAACAGTAGAGAGGCTGGCCCATCAAATGTCTGACTCACTGGACTACAGAGTAGCACCCAACCCAGGATGCTCCTTTAAGTGACTGATGCGGAAAATCCCACGGACGGTGGAGCCTGGAAGGCTGCAGTCCATGGGGTCACTGAAGGGTCGGACACAACTGAGTGACTTCCCTTTCACTTTTCACTTTCATGCATTGGAAAAGGAAATGGCAACCCACTCCAGTGTTCTTGCCTGGAGAATCCCAGGGACGAGGAAGCCTGGTGGGCTGCTGTCTATGGGGTCGCACAGAGTTGGACACGACTGAAGTGACTTAGCAGCAGCAGCAGCAGCAGCAGCCGCAGTGCCAAACTACAGAGTTGGACCCCACCGAGGGTGCCCCTTTAAGTGCCTGACAAGCTAATCTACAGAGTAGAACTCCAGCCAGGGGGCTTCTCTATTTGCCTGACATGCTGAACAACAGAGGACCCAGGCAAGGGAGCACTCTAAGTGCCTGGATGGGCAGAACTACAGAGAAAGACTGGCCAAAGAGGCCTTCTGATTGCCAGCTACAAGAGACTCGAAAAAAGACTCTGATAGGGCCATAACCAGAGAAGGCAACGGCAACCCACTCCAGGACTCTTGCCTGGAAAATCTCATGGATGGAGAAGCCTGGTAGGCTGCAGTCCATGGGATCCCTAAGAGTTGGACACGACTGAGCGACTTCACTTTCACTTTTCACTTTCATGCATTGGAGAAGGAAATGGTAACCCACTTCAGTGTTCTTGCCTGAAGAATCTTAGGGAAAGAGGAGCCTGGTGGGCTGCTCTCTATGGGATCACACATAGTCAGGCACGACTGAAGCGACTTAGCAGCAGCAGCAGCAGCAGGGCCATAACTCCTGCAGCAGAGACAGTCCGTGTTCCTGCACACTTGGCGCCCCAGAGTCCCCACAAGCCAAGCAGCTGGACCACCTTCACGCTCAACTCTCACTGGGGCAGAGCTGCCACAGGCAAAAAAAAAGTCTTGTGTCTATGCATGCAGGGTCATTTTGGTGGTGTCTGACTCTGCAACCCCGTAGACTGTGGCCTGGCAGGCTTCTTTGTCAAGGAGGGGTGTTCACCGGGCAAGAATACTGGAGTGTATTGGCCAATACTGGTTGCCATACCCTTCTAGAGTACTATATTTCTTGCTGTCCTAGCTGCCAACTCCCCTGAGTACCTGGTGCTGCCAGAAGCCCTGTGACCCAAGTACCACCTCTACACCTGGCCCTCACAGGGGCAAATCTAGGTTGTCCAGGGCAGCCTCAGGAGCAAATCCCAGTGGATGCCCCACATGCAGAAGTGGAAATAAAACCACAGTTGAAATCTAGGGACAGTGTGGTTAAGGAAGAAGACCCAAAACCTTCCCATTGTCTGTACAAGGTGTAGATTAAATTCATATGATCAACTAAGTAGACTCTGTGTCTATGGAATATATAAAAGGTCATTGAGAGCTCCCACAAAAGAAAATTCACTAGTTCTGATAGCTGTGGACATTTGAGGCATGAACACACAGGAGTAGGACCAGATTAGAATCTGAGCTGCCCCCACAGCTGGTCCAGAGATCAGCACAATGTTGGAGGCCATCCTAGGGAGGTGAGGTGGACTGTGACTCCCAGCATGGGAAAGGACTCTGACAGCAGTGACACATGAAAAACATTTATTATTTTTATGTTTTGACTTGTTCTGTAGATTCTTTTGGTTGTTGGTTTTCCTTTCTTTACCTCTTTTCCCCCCTCTGTTGTAGTGGTCAATTTTATTGGCACTATGAAATCTAATTAAGCTTTTGAGTGTTTTGTTTTCCTCAGTCACATATTTTACTGATGTTATAACCCTCTGCCTCTATACTGGGCTTTTGCAGTTCTGTGGAGATTTCCTCTTTTTGTTCTTTTTTCTTTTCTTGTTTTGACTTTAATTTTTAAACCTATTATTATTTTTTCTACATTTATTCCTTTGTTTGCTTTTCCTAATATTCTTTTCCCCTGGCAGTTAATCTTTAATGTATATAAATATATATCTACCTCTGTTTAACTTTGCATGTCTATTCTTTTTTCCTTTCCTCTCAACAGTTTTCTTAGTTTTGTTTTCATTGCTCTATTTGGCACTTGGCATCTTTTTAGTTTTGTTTTCCACTTTGTGCTTTAGTTAGTTTTGTTTAAAAACTAACTTTTTAGCATTACCGTCTTTCTAAATTCCATATATATGCATTAATATTATGTATTGCTCTTTTTCTTTCTGACTTACTTCACTATGTATAACAGGCTCCAATTTCATCCACCTCATTAGAACTGATTCAAATGCATTCTTTTTAATAGCTGAGTAAGATTCCATTGTGTATATATACAACAGCTTTCTTATCCATTCATCTGCTGATGAACATCTAGGTTGCTTCCATGTCCTGGCTATTATAAACAGTGCTGCCTTGAACATTGGGGTACACATGTCTCTTTCAGTTCTGGTTTCCTCAGTGTGTATGCCCAGCAGTGGGATTGCTGGGTCATAAGGCAGTTCTATTTGCAATTTTTTAAGGAATCTCCACACTGTTCTCCATAGTGGCTGTATTAGTTTGCATTCCCACCAACAATGTAAGAGGGTTCCTTTTTCTCCACACCCTCTCCAGCATTTATTGTTTATAGACTTTTTGATAGCAGCCATTATGACCAGCATGTTATGGTACCTCACTGTGGTTTTTACTTGTATTTCTCTGATAATGAGTGATGTTGAGCATCTTTTCATGTGTTTGTTAGCCATCCATATGTTTTCATTGGAGACATGTCTGTTTAGTTCTTTGGCCCAATTTTTGATTGGGTTGCTTATTTTTCTGGAATTGGGCTGCGGGTGTTGCTTGTATATTTTTGAGATTAGTTCTTTGCCAGTTGCTTCATTTGCTATTATTTTCTCCCATTCTGAAGGCTGTCTTTTCACCTTGCTTATAGTTTCCTTGGTTGTGCAAAAGCTTTTAAGTTTAATTAGGTCCCATTTGTTTATTTTTGTTTTTATTTCCATTACCTTGGGAGGTGGGTCATAGAGGATCCTGCCATGATTTACATCAGAGAATTCATCTTTGATGTCTCCTTTCTGGGTATTTATTTTAATCTCACTTAATGCCATAACAAACCCCTTGTGGAATCTCCATTCCTGACCAGAGATTAAGCCCTGAGCCTCTGGAGTGGGAGCACTGACTCCAAGACTATAGGCTACCTGAAAAATAACCCCAGGGAGTATCAAATAATGAGAACTCATACAAAGGAAACCACTTGAATACAAGACCTGGAATCACCCAACTACCTGTAGCACCCTGTGTAGGATGCCTCATCTAAACAACAAATAAAACAAAAATACAAACCAATGTATCAGCAGACAGGATTACCACCTCATTCTGCCTTGCCAATCAGAAGAAAAATAAACAAAATCTCAGCACAAATCTTACCCTATAGAAAGCTTACACAAACCACTGGACCAACCTTAGTAGGGCAGAAACCAAAAGGAAGAAAGAATTCAACTGTGAATCCTGCAAAAAGGAGACCTCAAACAGAATAAGTTAAAAAAATAATGCAGAGAAGTACCACACAAATGAAGGAACAAACTAGAAACATAAAAGTCCAAATAAATGAAGAGGAAATAGGCAAACTACCTGAAAAAGAATTCAGAATAATGATAGTAAAGATGATGAAAAACCTTGAAAACAAAATAGAGAAAATGCAAGAATCAACTAACAAAGACCTAGAAGAATTAAAGGATAAACATACAGAGACAAACAACACAATTACTGAAATTAAAAATATTCTAGAAGGGATCAATTTCAGAATACCTGAAGCAGAACAAATCAGTGAGCTGGAAGATAAAATGGTGGCAATAACTTCTGAAGAGCAGAATAAAATAAAAAGAATGAAAAGAACTGAGGAGAGTCTCAGAGACCCCTGGGACAACATCAAACACACCAAAATTCAAATTATAGGGGTCCCAGGAGAAGAAAAGAAAGAGAAAGGGTATGAGAACATTTTTGAAGAGATTATTGTTGAAAATTTCCCCAACATGGAGAAGGAAGTAGTCAATCAAGTCCAAGAGGCACACAGAGTCCCATACAGGATAAACCCAGGGAGAAATGTGCCAAAACAAATACTAATTAGCAAAGACTAAAGACCAAATATATATATAAAGCAACAAAGGAGAAGAAAGATGTAACATACAAGGGAAACCCAGTTTTCTTAATAGCTGATCTTTAAGCATAAATGCTACAGGCAATAACGGAATGACAGTATATAGTTAAAGTGTTGAAGGGGAAAAATCTACAACCAAGATTACAGTAACTGGCAAGGATCTCATGCAAAATAGATGGAGAAATAAGAAGCTTTGCAACAAGCAAACTTAACAGATTTCAGTACCACCAAACCAGCTTTACAACAAATTTTAAAGGGACTTCTATAGGCAAGAAATACAAGAGAAGGAAAAAGATCTAGAAAATCAACCCCAAACAGTTAAGATCATGGCAATAAGAGCATATATATCAATAATTACTTTAAATGTAAACAGATTAAATGCTCCAACTGAAAGATGCAGACTGGCTGAGTAGATACAAAAATAAGACCCATATATATGTTGTCTGAAAGTAACCCACTTCAGACCTAAAGACAGTTATGGACTGAATATGAGAGGATGGAAAAATATATATCCTATATGTGCGATGAGATTTAGGCAGCAGAGGATTAAAAAATCACTTGTGAGGGTAACAGAAAGAGACTTTTGCAGGGCAAAATGGACTTCCCATGTGGTGCTAGTGGTAAAGAAGCCACTTGACAACACAGGAGAAGTAAGAGATACAGGTTCAATCCCTGGATCAGGAAGATCCCTTGGAGGGGGGCATGGTAGCCCACTCCAGTATTCTTGCCTGGATAATCTCATGGATAGAGGAGCCTGGAGGGCTATGGTCCATGGGATCAGAGTTGGACTGACTGAAGTAATTGAGCATACACTCAGGCAAAACCATATCACCATTTGGAAACATAGAGTTTTACTCCTATGGTACATTATTATCCATCAAAATGTCTGTGTATTATGTTTCTGATGAAAATATCTTGTATGTATGTTGGTATTCTTTCATCAGTCAACTCTTTATCTCTTTTTTAAATCACATACTTCTGGAGTGTCCAAATATTCATTCATTTTCTAGTCTCTTATACTGTGATATTTTAGAGTTTAGAGTTTATGTGAGCTATTCTTTGCAATTCCTCTTTGAATTCCTTGCCTTCACTTACTTGTGGCAATTATATTTTTTCTATAAATGGTAGTTGCCTTGAAGATACTTTGCTTCACAAAGGAACTTACATTCATCTGAAGGAGGCAGTGTCTTCATGGTTCCCTTCAGTAGTCACGCCAAGAGCACACTCTTCCAAGGCAGCCTTCAATCAGTGTCTGAGCATGGTAGGTGTATTACATCCTGGTCATGTTTGCTCAGTACAGACCACTCTGACTTTGCTCATGCTAAATTGCTTCAGTCGTGACTAATTCCTTATTACTCTATGAACTGTAGCCTGGAAGGCTTCTCTATCCATGGGATTCTCCAGGCAAAAATGCCAGAGTAGGTTGCCATGCCCTCCTCCAAGGGATCTTCCATACCTCAGAATTGAACCATGACTTGGCTCTAGATCTTCCTGTTGTATTGGCTGAAACACTGAAAGGTGTGTGATGTGTTCTGAAGCTATCTTCCTAGTTCTGCTTTCTGCTCCATTTATCTTTACAGGCACTGTCACCTATGAAGTCACATCCACTCCTAACTCTGTCTCAGTGTTGACTACCTACTGACACATTGCATTACAATGGAAAGCAAGGCCTGCAGATGTGTTTTGCTATTCTCTATCATCAATGTCATGCATTTCCATCAGTTTTCATCACCATTTCTCCAGTCTTACAGATTGGCGGAACGGATACAAAATAAGACCCATATATATGCTGTCTAAAAGTAATCCACTTCAGACCTAAAGACAGATATAGCCTGAATGTGAGAGGATGGAAAAATATATTGCATGCAAATGGGAAGCAGAAGAAAGCTGGAGTAGCAATCATCATATCAGACAAAATATACCTTAAAATAAAGATTACAAGAGATTAGGAAGGACACTGCATAATGTTCAAGGGACAAATCGAACAGGAAGACATAACAATTATAAATATCTATGCACCCAACATAGGAGCACCTCAGAACATAAGACAAACATGAGCAGACCTAAAAGGAGAAATTGACAGTAACACAATAATAATAAGAGACTTTAACACCACACTCACACCAACGGACAGATTATCAAAACGGAATACTAATAAGGAAACACAAGTCTTAAATGATACATTAGATGAGATGGATCTCATTGATATATTTAGGACATTCCATCCAAATGCAGAAGAAAACACCTTCTTCTCAAATGCATATGGACCATTCTCCAGGATAGACCACATCTTGGGTCACAAAACAAGCCACAAAAATTTACCTCAAAAAATGGTAAACTTAAGAAAATTGAAATTATATCAAGCATCTTCTCAGTCCACAATGTTATTAGACTAGATATTAATTACAAGAAAAAAAAAAACTGTAAGAAATGCCAAAACATGGAGATTAAACAACACATTTCTAAATAACCAACAGGTTACTGAAAAAATCAAATGGGAAATAAAAAAAATTCTAGAAACAAATGACAATGAGAAAACAACAACTCAAAACCTATAGAATGTAGAGAAAGCAGTCCTAAGAGGGAAGTTTATAGCAATACAATCCTACCTCAGGAAACAAGAAAAACATTGAATAGACCACCTAACTTTACACCTAAAACAACTGGACAAAGAAGAAG